>NC_041380.1:303701682-303754504 GCF_002162155.2 Triticum dicoccoides | reverse complement strand
CCGTGTTGGGGAACATAGCATGCAATTTCAAAAAAAAACTCCGATCACGCAAGATCTATCTAGGAGATGCATAGCAACGAGAGGGGGAGAATGTGTCCATGTACCCTCATAGACCGAAAGCGGAAGTGTTAGGTTACCGCGGTTGATGTAGTCGAACGTATTCACGATCCAACCGATCCAAGTACCAAACGTACGGCACCTCCGTGTTCAGCACATGTTCAACTCGATGATGTCCCTCAAGCTCTTGATCCAGTAGAAGGTCGAGGGAGAGTTTCGACAGCATGATGGCATGGTGACGGTGATGGTGATGTGATCTGCGCAGGGCTTCGCCTGAGCACTACGACAATATGACCGGAGGAGTAAACTGTGGAGGGGGCACCGCACACAGCTAAGAGATTTCTTTGGGTGCCTTTGGGGTGCCCCCCGCCCCCGTATATAAAGGCGAGAGGAGGAGGCTGGCGGACAGGAGGGGCGCACCATGAGGGAGTCCTACTTGGACTCCTAGTCCAAGTAGGATTCGCCCCCCCCCCCTTTCCTTTCTCCACCGGAGGGAATAGGAAGGAGAGGGAGAGGGAAAGGAAAAGGGGGCGCCGCCCCTCCCCTTAGTCCAATTCATACTGCCATGGGGGGCGCGGCCTCCCCTTGCGGCCCTTCACTCCTCTCCACTAAAGCCCACTAAGGCCCATTATTCCCCCGGGGGTTCCAGTAACCCCTCGGTACTCCGGAAAAAATATCTGAATCACTCGGAACCATTCCGATGTCTGAATATAACCTTCCAATATATTAATCTTTACCTATCGACCATTTCGAGACTCCTCGTCATGTCCATGATCTCATCCGGGGCTCCGAACAAACTTCGGTCACCAAAACACATAACTCATAATACAAATCGTCATCGAACGTTAAGCGTGCGGACCCTACGGGTTCAAGAACAATGTAGACATGACTGAGACACATCTCCGGTTAATAACCAATAGCGGAACCTAGATTCTCATATTGGTTTCTACATATTCTACAAAGATCTTTGTCGGTCAAACCGCATAACAACATACGTTATTCCCTTTGTCATCGGTATGTTACTTGACCGAGATTCAATCGTCGGTATCGTCATACCTAGTTCAATCTCGTTACTGGCAAGTCTCTTTACTCGTTCCATAATGCATCATCCCGCACAAATCCTAATCTTGATCTATGCCAACTCAACAAACACCTTCAGAGACATCTGTGGAGTATCTTTATAATCACCCAGTTACGTTGTGACGTTTGATAGCACACAAGGTGTTCCTCCAGTATTAGGGAGTTGCATAATCTCATAGTCAGAGGAATATGTATAAGTCATGAAGAAAGCAATAGCAATAAAACTAAACGATCATAATGCTAAGCTAACGGATGGGTCTTTTCCATCACATCAGTCTCTAATGATGTGATCCTGTTAATCAAATGACAACACATGTCTATGGTCAGGAAACTTAACCGTCTTTGATTAACGAGCTAGTTAAGTAGATGCATACTAGGGATACTTTGTTTGTCTATGTATTTGTTGGATTTCGGGTTCCGGCAGACCCTTGAGGTTCGAACACTAGGGTGCGCGTGGAGATTTCGCCTTCTACCTACCTGCACCCCTCCGCCTCGCTAAGATCTAAGCTATGGAAAGAACAGCACAAGAGACACAGGGTTTATACTGGTTCGGGCCACCGTTGTGGTGTAATACCCTACTCCAGTGTGTGGTGTGGTGGATTGCCTCTTGGGCTGATGATGATGAGCAATACAAGGAAGAACAGCCTCGCGAGGGTCTGTTCTTGGCTGAGGGGATGAACTACTAGGAGGAGTTCGGTCACCCCTCTCTCTCTCTCTCTTCTCGATTCTCTCTCTGATTTTGATTCTAGCTAGTTTCTCTCTTGGCTTCTAGATTCTCCCTTCTTGATTGCGATCTCCCTCCTTCTACCCTGGGGGTGGCTAGTCCTATTTACAGGCAAAGGCCCTGGGCCTCTTCCCAAATATTGAGCGGGAAGGGTGCCAACAATTGGCCATTTTGAAGGGGAACATCTGGTACACTTATCCTGACTAAAGTTGGTCCTCGCCTGCCAAAGGCTCTGGTGGTGACGCTGGCTTGGGCTCCACAATGACTTCCTCCCTGCCGTTGACTGGTCTTGGTCTCGTTGCACCGAAACGGGTGCCTTTGCTTGATGCTCTCGCCTGCGCTTGCTCCCTTTGCACCAAAGAGGAAAGGAGGACACTGCGCGGGCTGGCGCCCACCTGTCACCCTTGGTCGTCATGGCTTGCGTCACGGGCACCGCGTGAGGTACCCCGCCTTGATATCTCCACCTCCTCGTGAGCCAGCCTGATGAGGCCGTGCCTGAGGAAGCTCCGTGTCGTCCGTCCCGCGAGTCTTGACCCCTCCCGAGGGTCTTGGGTCTGTGTTGATGAAGATGGGCCATGCTGGGCCCCTCCTTGAGCCACGCCACAGGCCGAAGGCAGGCAAGTCTGGGGACCCCCATTCCCAGAACACCGACAGTAGCCCTCGGGCCCAAGGCACGCCTGGACTTGGCCGTGCAGGGAGGCGAAAGGGCAAGAGCGAAGCGCCGCGGGCCCTAACAGCCTACGGCCTTGGGCGCTGCGTGGCGGTTGATTGGACGTGGGCGCCTCTGCTTCCCCACGGCGCCTCGGCAACTGCACGGATTGGACAAGTCCCTACATGCAAAGCGGGTCATGATTACCTGCGATCGTGGGGGCCGACGGTTGGCCCTCGCCGGCTATAAGTATGGATCGGCGCGTGCCCTTCCAGTTCACCCCCCCTTGCTTCTCCTTCTTCTTCATGGCCCCGTCGAGGAGGTTCTTGGCCGCAGAGAAGGGGAAGGCTCGCCAGGTTGAGCCTGCCTCTCCCCCGCCCAAGCGCGGCCGAGGGCGCCCTCGCAAACATCCTGTGGCCACCACAGCAACTCCCCACGGCCGTGGAGACGATTTCCAGCACGGTGACGGCGGACTGCTACGGCCGGGGGGCGCGCTTCGGTTGCGCGTTCCCCTAGGCCGCGCTTTCGCGCTGCAGAGGTGCTGCCGGAGTTTGTTGTGTGGTCGGCGGAGCCGACTAGCACCCGGCTTCAACTTCCCCGCTTCCTCCTCGGCGAGCTCCCGGCCGGCGCCCCGGGCGGCCTCTGGCTTCAGGCAGACGGATGCTATAGCCGGGCCTCATGGGCTTCACTGGAGGTCTCCGCAGCCGGGAGCCCGGCCTTGACCCGCGGTTGGCAGACGTTTGCCCGCGCGCGTGGCCTGAGCCATCGGTGCACCCTGCACTTCAAGTTTGACGGTGATGCCACCCTCTACATGAGGGTGTTTGGGGAAGATGGTCGCCGCGCAGGGTGCTGCCCTCAGGACGACGACCGCGGCCGGGAACCCAGCCCTGGCGATGATGGAGAGGATAGCGCTCGCATGATTGGCGGCGCTCAGGGTTCCCCAAGCTTCACCAGTTCTTCTTCAGGCGGCGACTCTTCTAGCGGTGGCCGCGGTCAGCCTCCACGCCGTCGTACCTGCTTGGGAGGTGGTAGCGTGTCTGCCAGCCGTCGCGCCTCGGTGAAGCGCGAGAGGGAGTCTGCCTGAGCCCCGGAGGCATCTCGAGTCTTCCCTACAGGCCGGTATGAGGCGAGCTGCGCCTGATTTGTTCTTTCTTTTCCTTTTTCCTGCGTAAAAAGACAGTAGCGTGGAGCCCCGCGGGGGCGTGTTTGGGCTATTGCTGTTAATCATCACTTTGCTTCCGTTATCGTGCCTTCCGGCTACGTGCCCGTGCGTGGATAGTTCCCGGCCCCAGCCGTGGGGGCGACCAACCCAGGCCATGTGCTCGTGTTGCGGTGCCCGTGGGGCATGGACTGGAGGGGTGCTCCTGTAATGGACCCAGGTCGCGAAACCTTTGAACGACTAGGACAGGAACACTCACGAGGGCGCTCGGCTGCCCCCTCGCGAGGCCTTGCATAAGAGAAATCGAGGCAGGAGAGTGAAAAGTCGAAGAACCACAAGCCAATGACGGCAACAACTTCAATAAAACTTCGAATGAGAATGAACAAGCCAACTGCGGAAAGCAAATGAAAAAGCCGCGTTCGGCACCTAATCTAGTCTTCGACGTCTTCTCACCAGCGCAGAGCTAAGTGCTTCCACTGGGCGTGGGAGGGAGCCCCGGGGCCTGAGGCCGGCGCTCCTGAGACTCCGGGGCGTGTACAGCCCCAACTCATTATTACGTGAGAATGTCACGGGCGGCGAGCTTCACAGGCGTTGGCCTTCTTCACAGGCTCCGGGCCTTTCTTGGGGGAAGCAGGCTTCACGGGCATTTGCCCTCTTCACAGGCTCTGGGCCTTTTCCAAAACGCGATAGCTTCACAAGCATTCGCCTTCTTCACAGGCTCTGGGCCTTTTCCAAAACGCAACAGCTTCACAGGCATTCGCCTTCTTCACTGGCTCTGGGCCTTTTTAGGGGTAGAACCTCCGGAGGTGCTGGATGTTCCATGCGTTCTGGACCGGCACCCCCTCCTGAGTCTCCAAGCACGCGGAGCCGGTCCTGGAAACATGAACAACCTTGAAGGGGCCCTCCCACATGGGAGAGAGCTTGTGTAGTCCCTCCCTGGAGAGAACCCGCCTGAGCACGAGGTCTCCTACCTCGAGACTTTTGGGGCGGATGTTGCGGCAGTGATATCGTCGCAGTGCTTGTTGGTACCTCGCCGCTCGCAGCGCGGCTTCTCGGCGACGTTCCTCCCCCAGCACGAGGTCCATCCCCCGCATGGCGTCCTGCTGCGCCTCGTCGAACGCCAGGACCCACGCGGAGCGACGTCTGACCTCGTGAGGGAGGACCGCTTCAGCTTTGTAGACCAGGAAGAACGGGGTCTCTCCAGTCGGCTTGGTCGCGGTTCTGCGGATGGACCACAACACGGACTGAAGCTCGTCGTACCAACCTCTGCCGTAGGCCTCCAGCTTCTTCTTGAACGTCCTGGTCTTGAGGCCCCTCAGGACCTCTGCGTTGGCTCGCTCGGCCTGGCCGTTGCTTCGGGGGTGCGCCACCGAAGCATAGCATATCTGCGTTCCAAGGTTAGCATAGTATGTTTTGAAGAGGTTACTGGTGAACTGCGAACCATTGTCTGTGATGATGCGGTTCGGCACCCCGAACCGGCTCACGATGCCCCTGATGAACTTGACCGCGGAACCCGCGGGGATGGTGCGGACGGCCTCTACTTCAGCCCACTTGGTGAACTTGTCCACGGCAACGTAGAGGTAGCGGTAGCCCCCTGGCGCCCGAGGAAACAGGCCCAGGATGTCCAGCCCCCAGACTACGAATGGCCATGAAAGGGGTATAGTCTGCAGGCCTCCTGCCGGCTGATGGATCTGCTTGGCGTGGAACTGGCAGGCCTCACAAGCTTTCACCAGTTCGACGGCGTCAGTGAGTGTGGTGGGCCAATAAAACCCACTGCGGAACGCCTTGCCGACGAGGGTCCGTGATGATGAATGATGTCCACAATCTCCGCCGTGTATATCTTCCAGCAGTTCCTTTCCTTGCTCCCTAGAGATGCAGCGCAGGGATACATCGTTTGGTCGCTTCCGGTAGAGCTCTCCATCCTTGATGCAGTATGCCGTGGCCTGTCGTGCCACACGCTCCGCTTCCTCCTCCTTCTCCGGCAGGGTCCCTTGTGTTAAGTAACTCCGGAGCTCCGTGATCCAGCACCCCTCCTGAGGTTCCATCGTCAGGAGCAGGCGTGCTCCTGAGGCCGGGCCACAGACCGGGGCTCCCGAGGCAGGTGGCTGGGGGAGCTCCTCCCGAGGCTGAGCCGTGTTTGACAATGACGGTAGGGCTGAGGGCTTGAAGAGCCGCTCCTCGAAGACGCCAGGCTCCTGAGGTAACCGCCTGGACGCCCGTTTGGCGATGTCGTCGGCCTCCTGATTGGTGCCACGGGGCACATGCTGCAACTCCAACCCCCAGAACTGCTTCTCCATCCCGCGGACCTCTGCAAGGTAGGCTTCCATGTGCTCATCTTTCGGCTCATACACCTTGTTGGACAAATTGACAAGGAGCTGCGAATTGCCCTTGATGGTGAGGCGTTTCACCCCCAGGGCAGCTGCGGCCTTCAAGCCCGCTATTAAACCTTCATACTCCACTATGTTGCTGGAGACCTTTTCACCTTGCTAGAAACAGAGCTGTACAGCGTAGTAGAGCTTGTCCTGAGTGGGCGATATAAGCACCGCCCCAGCCCCAGCGCCATGCCTGGAGAACGCCCCATCGAAGTACATGACCCAGCCTTCTGGCGCCTTGCTTCCCGGGGAGAGGGACCGATCCTCGTCAGCCTTGAGGCCTGGTGCCTCTGTCCATTCTGCCACAAAATCCGCTAATGCTGCTCCCTTGATGACTCTGGTCGTGCTGAATTCGAGCTGAAACGCTTGCAGTTCTATGTTCCACTCAGGGACCCTTCCAGCTGAGTTAGGGCTCCTGAGCACTCTCTCCAGGGGGTATGACGAGACGACCTTGATGGGGTGACCCTGAAAATAGTGCCGCAGCTTGCGCGAGGCCACCAGTAGCGTGAGGAGGAGCTTCTGAGGCATGGGGTACCGTGCCCTCGCGTCCCGCAACACCGTGCTGACGAAGTACACTAGGTGCTCGACGAGGTTGGGTGTGTCAGTGCTGGTGGCGCCCTCCGGAGACCATGGCGCCTCCTGAGGCGATGAGGCCTCCTGAGGCTGGCCATCTAGGAGGTGGGCCTCTTCTGCCTCCGGTGCACTCCTCTGCGGCGGCGGCGGCTGATCCTCCTCAGCCGCGGTGGCGGTTTCTGTGGGCCTTCCTTGTTTCTATTTTGCCTTGTCCCGGGTTGCTGCTGTGGTTTTGATTCGACGCTCCTCCCTAACCGCCACCAGGGCTGCGCTGGCGGAGTAGGGAGTGGCGGTGAGGTAAAGCACCAGGGGCTCTTGAGGGCGTGGAGCCACCATGACCGGAGGGCTGGTCAGGTATCTCTTGAGATTCTGGAACGCCTTGTCGGACTCTTCAGTACATTCAAAGGGCCCCTTTTTCTTCATTAGCTGGAAGAAGGGCAGCGCTCACTCCCCCAACTTGGAGATGAAGCGCCCTAGTGCGGTCACGCACCCAGTGAGCTTCTGCATTTCTCTGAGGGTCTTTGGCGGGCTCATGTCCTCGACCGCCTTGACCTTTTCCGGGTTAGCCTCGATGCCTCGGTGGGACACGAGGAAACCCAAGAGCTTGCCCGAGGGGACTCCGGACACACACTTCTCTGGGTTGAGCCGCAGGTTCACTGCATTGAGGCTCGCAAAGGTTTCCTCCAGGTCTTGTATCAGGGTCCTGGCCTCCCGAGACTTCACCACAATGTCATCGACGTAAGCCTCAACATTCTTCCCGAGCTGCGGGCCCAAGGTGATGTACATCAGCCGCTGAAAGGTCACCCCTGCGTTATGCAGCCCGAATGGCATGCATGTGTAGCAGTACACCCCACACGGGGTTAGGAAGGTTGTCTTTTCGACATCTTCTACCGCCATCTTGATCTGGTGATACCCAGAGAAGGCATCCAAGAAGCATAGCAGGTTGCATTCTGCGGTGGAATCAATGATCTGGTCAATGCGGGGGAGCGGGAATGGATCTTGCGGGCATGCCTTGTTGAGGTTGGTGAAGTCGACACACATGCGCTCCTTCCCTCCCTTCTTTGGCACAACGACAGGGTTGGCCAACCAATCCGGGTATCGGACCTCGCGAATGACCCCAGCGGCTTCTAGTTTGCGGGTCTCTTGGACGAAGAAGGCCTGCTTTTCTGTGGACTGCCGCCTTGCCTTCTGCTTCAGGGCGCACGTTGGGGCACACGTTGAGGTGATGCTTGATTACGCTCCTAGGGATCCCCGCCAACTGGTCAGGCTCCCAAGCGAATACCTTCTTGTTTGCGTGCAGGAACCTGACCAGGGCCTCCTCCTACTCGGGTTCGAGGTTGGCACCTATGGTGAAAGTGGCGTTGGTGGACCCGTCCTCATCGATGGGTATCTGCTTGGTTTCTGCCTTGTCTTGGGTGAACAACTGTTTCTTCTTGGCGGGTGCAGCCCCCTTGGGCTCGGGGGTCTCTGAGTCGGCGGGTTGTGCCGACGCCGCCGTCTTGAAGGCGAGCTTGAGCACTCGCAGCGCGTCTCCAGTGTCCCCGTGCACGGTGAGGACACCGCTGCTCCCGGGCATCTTCATGAGGTTGTACGCCGGGTGCGTCGCGGCCATGAACTGGGCCAACGCTGGGTAGCCGAGGATGGCATTGTAGGGGAGGCTGATGGGGGCGATGTCGAAGTCGACCAGCTCCGTGCGGAAGTTGTTGTAGGTGCCGAAGGTTACTGGGAGCCAGATCTGTCCCAAGGAGCTGGATGATCCGCCCACAACGCCTGAGAAGGGTCGGCTGCGTTGCAGCCATTCCAGGGGTATGCAGAGGAGGTTGAAGGCCTCAACCGAGAGCACGCTGAGGCCCGCACCGCCATCGATGAGAGTTCTGGTGACGGCCACCTGGCAGATGGTGGGGGTGCACAACATGGGGAGCGCACCCGAGTAGGCCGAGTTGGAGGGGTGGTCCTCCGAGCTGAAGGTCAGACCGGCCTTGGGCGCCGCCCAGTCCGGGAGAGCCCCCTGCCGCGTGGAAGCGGCGCTGACCCAGCGGATGAATGGCTTGACGTGGTGACTTGTAGGCGGCGCCTCCGAGCCGCCCAGGAGGGCCGCGACGACCGGGAGTGTTGGTGTAGCATGGTGGGCGGGGAAGAGGCTGCGGAGCTCTTCCCAAGAGGCCACGGAGGCTCTCGGCAGGTGGAGCAGCCATGCGCGCGGAGCGCCGATGAGGGCCATGGGGAGCCAGTTGGCCATGACCCTATCGTCACCTCCAGCTTCGAGGATGGCCTCCTCGTACGCCAGCAAGAAGGCCAGCGGATCAGTCACGCCGCCGTAGCGCGGCGGCATCGTTGGCTTGAACTTGTCCGGCCACCGTACCCATTGCAGGGCTGGGGCCAGGGCTCGGAGCCCCCTGGCCCCCATGCTGGCGCCGGCGGCCGGAGCGGGCGACGCGCTACTCATCGCGAGGTAGGTCATGGCGGTGGCGGAAGGGAAAACTCCGGTGCACCCCTACCTGGCGCGCCACATGTCGGATCTCGGGTTCTGGCAGACCCTTGAGGTTCGAACACTGGGGTGCGCGCGGAGATTTCGACTTCTACCTACCTGCACCCCTCCGCCTCGCTAAGATCTAAGCTATGGAAAGAACAGCACAAGAGACACAGGGTTTATACTGGTTCGGGCCACCGTTGTGGTGTAATACCCTACTCCAGTGTGTGGTGTGGTGGATTGCCTCTTGGGCTGATGATGATGAGCAATACAAGGAAGAACAGACTCGCGAGGGTCTGTTCTTGGCTGAGGGGATGAACTGCTAGGAGGAGTTCAGTCACCCCTCTCTCTCTCTCTTCTCGATTCTCTCTCTGATTTCGATTCTAGCTAGTTTCTCTCTTGGCTTCTAGATTCTCCCTTCTTGATTGCGATCTCCCTCCTTCTACCCTGGGGGTGGCTAGTCCTATTTACAGGCAAAGGCCCTGGGCCTCTTCCCAAATATTGAGTGGGAAGGGCGCCAACAATTGGCCATTTTGAAGGGGAACATCTGGTACACTTATCCTGACTAAAGTTGGTCCTCGCCTGCCAAAGGCTCTGGTGGTGACGCTGGCTTGGGCTCCACAATGACTTCCTCCCTGTCGTTGGACTGGTCTTGGTCTCATTGCACCGAAACGGGTGCCTTTGCTTGATGCTCTCGCCTGCGCTTGCTCCCTTTGCACCAAAGAGGAAAGGAGGACACTACACGGGCTGGCGCCCGCCTGGCACCCTTGGTCGTCATGGCTTGCGTCACGGGCACCGCGTGAGGTACCCCGCCTTGATCTCTCCGCCTCCTCGCGAGCCAGCCTGATGAGGCCGTGCCTAAGGAAGCTCTGTGTCGTCCGCCCCGCGAGGCTTGACCCCTCGCGAGGGTCTTGGGTCTGTGTTGATGAAAATGGGCCGTGATGGGCCCCTCCTCGAGCCACGCCGCAGGCCGCAGGCAGGCAAGTCTGGGGACCCCCGTTCCCAGAATGCCGACAGTATTCTCACATGTACTAAGTTTCCGGTTAATACAATTCTAGCATGAATAATAAACATTTATCAGGATAGAAGGAAATATAAATAACAACTTTATTATTGCCTCTAGGGCATATTTCCTTCAGTCTCCCACTTGCACTAGAGTCAATAATCTAGATTACATAGTAATGATTCTAACACCCATGGAGTCTTGGTGTTGATCATGTTTTGCTCGTGAGAGAGGCTTAGTCAATGGGTCTGCAACATTCAGATCCGTATGTATCTTGCAAATCTCTATGTCTCCCTCCTTTACTAGATCGCAGATGGAATCGAAGCGTCTCTTGATGTGTTTGGTTCTCTTGTGAAAATTTGGATTCCTTCGCCAAGGAAATTGCTCCAGTATTGTCACAAAATATTTTCATTGGACCCGATGCACTAGGTATTACACCTAGATCGGATATGAACTCCTTCATCCAGACTCCTTCATTTGTTGCGTCCGAAGCAGCTATGTACTGTGCTTCACACGTAGATCCCGCCACGACGCTCTGCTTGGAACTGCACCAACTTACAGCTCCACCATTCAATATAAATACGTATACGGTTTGTGACTTAGTGTAACACCCACGATGCGGCTATATCTCCCACGTGTCGGAGCACGACTTAGAGGCTTAACCGCATAGTAGGCATGTCGCAAGAGGGGTAATCTTAACACATCCCATGTACTGAATAAGAAGGGATAAAGAGTTGGCTTACAATCGCCACTTCACACAAAACATAAATATAGCATTACATCATCTAGAATACAATCAAGATCTGACTACGGAACCAAAATAAAAGAAGACCACCCCTAATGCTTAGATCCCTGATTGCCCCAACTGGGCTCCACTACTGATCGAAAGGAAAACGAAACAACACAACGAACACGATCTTCATCGAGCTCCTCCTTGAGCTCAGTTGCGTCACCTGCACGGTTATCATCGGCACCTGCAACTGTTTGAAGTAATCTGTGAGTCACGGGGACTCAGCAATCTCACACCCTTGCGATCAAGACTATTTAAGCTTATGGGTAGGGAAAAGGTATGTGAGGTGGAGCTGCAGCAAGCACTAGCATATATGGTGGCTAACATATGCAAATAAGAGCGAGAAGAGAAGCAATGCACGGTCGTAAACTAGAAGTGATCCTGAAACTACTTACGTTCAAGCATAACACAAGACCCGTGTTCACTCCCCGGACTCCGCCGGAAAGAGACCATCACGGCTACACACGCGGTTGATTCATTTTAATTAAGTTAAGTGTCAAGTTTTCTACAACCGGATATTAACAAATTCCCATCTACCCATAACCGCGGGCACGGCTTTCGAAAGTTCAAAACCTTGCAGGGGTCTCCCAACTTAGCCCATCACAAGCTCCCACGGTCAACGAAGGATATTCCTTCTCCCAGGAAGACCCTATCAGACTCAGAATCCCGGTTATTAGACATTTCGACAATGGTAAAACAAGACCAGCAAAGCCGCCCGATGTGCCAACAAATCCTGATAGGAGCTGCACATATCTCGTTCTCAGGGCACACCGGATGAGCAGTCCGTACAACTAAAACCAACCCTCAAGTTTCCCCGAGGTGGCGCTGCAAGGGGCTCTAGTTTGGACCAACACTCAGAGGAGCACTGGCCCGGGGGGTTAAAATAAAGATGACCCTCAGGCTCCGGAAACCCAAGGGAAAAAGGCTAGGTTGTTAGTGCAAATGTAAAACCAAGGTTGGGCCTTGCTGGAGGAGTTTTATTCAAGGCGAACTGTCAAGGGGTTCCCATTATAACCCAACCGCGTAAGGAACGCAAAATCAAGGAACATAACACTGGTATGACGGAAACTAGGGCGGCAAGAGTGGAACAAAACACCAGGCATAAGGCAGAGCCTTCCACCCTTTACCAAGTATATAGATGCATTAATTAAATAAGAGATATTGTGATATCCCAACATATCCATGTTCCAACAAGGAACAAACTTCAATCTTCTCCTGCAACGAGCAACGCTATAAGAGGGGCTGAGCAAAGTGGTAACATAGCCAAACAACAGTTTTCTAGGAAAGGTGGGTTAGAGGCTTGGCATGGCAATATGGGAGGCATGATATAGCAAGTGGTAGGTATCGTGGCATAGCAAAATAGAGCGAGCAACTAGCAAGCAAAGATAGAAGTGATTTCGAGGGTATGGTCATCTTGCCTGAGATCCCGCAAGGAAGAAGAACGAGTCCATGAAGAAGACAAACGGACGAAGTCGAACGAATCCTCACAAACGTGACATTATCGGAACTAACCCGAAGAAGCAACACCGGAAAGAAGCAAACAACATAGTAAACAACCACCACCTAAGCATGGCATGATGCACAACCAAGTATGATGCATGTCTGGTTTAAAGAGGCATGGCATGGCAAAATGCACAAACAATCCTACAAATTAAGTGGAGCTCAATATGCAACTCCGTTGCATATTGATGAAACACCACGTGATTATTTAGTTCTCTCTCGTTTAGGTACTCAACAAAATTAAATGTTGGTTATCATGGCAAGAGGTGAAGCACAACAAAACTACCTATCTAGGCAAGTTTAAATGAGGCCGGAAACAATGAACAACAATTCCGGTAAATCCCCATATGCATATTTTAGGTTTGGCACTGTTCTGCCCTAAACCATATTTTATAGTTGTTAAACATGCAAAGTAAAGCCACCATGTTAAACTAGGCATTTTTCTACCCCATTTACATATAAAGTTTGTTAAGTTTGGAGCTATGGTTATTTAGTTATGAAATAAAGCATTTTAACATGGCATAGGAGCAAATTATATGCAAACAACATTTTAAACATTTCAAACATGCATGAAAGTTGCAAATTATGAAACTACACAAAATTCTAAGCACTTTTCATATATTAAGTTTTTACATGTGATGCATGGTTGGTGAGTTATTAAATGCAAGAAGAACAGGGGCTTTTCTGCAAATCTGCAAATCCCTAGAAAATTAGCTAAATTCGCAGAACCAAAAAAACATCCACTGGGCCGAAACTTGTTGGGCCAACAGTGTAGTGGGCGCTTGGGGTGTGCTGCTCAGCCATGGGCCTCTTGGGCCAGCGGATCTGGGCTGGGGCGCTGGAACTAGGCCGGGGAAGCAGGCCAGCGGGAGCGGGCCCGACGGGGGATGGAGCTGGGCCTCTCCAGATCGAGGAGAGGCACTAGCGGATCGAGCAGCTGGACACAGCCGATGCAGAGGGTCAATGCGGGACATGCCTGGTTCGTCCTCAACTCGTTCCTGCAGCAGGGACCGGGCGGTTCTTGGCGCTGGCCTCGACCTGTCGCTCGAAGCAGAGGAACGAGCGGTGGACTTGACGACAGGGAGGGCGATGCTGGGCCTGGCGACGCGGGAGCAACGACGCGGTCAACGGACGCCGCTGGTGCGCTCGTTCACCTCACATGGACGGAGCAGAAGGGGGCTGGGGCGACGCGAGCGAAGCGGCACAGCGCGGCAGAAATCAACGGGCAAGGCGGCGTGAAGCAGGGACGACGAAGACCACTGGCGGCGGATCCGGGTCGCGGGACGGCGGGCGAGGGTGATGCCGGTGAGGATCCACGGTGGTGGCGCTCCATCCAGTGGCCATGGTGAGATCCCTGTTCGTCCTAAAGAACGAGAGGTCGCGAGGTGAGGTGCTGGAGAGAGAGAGAGAGCAACGGTAGAGAGAGAAAGGGAGGCGAGGTCGGCCTGTTCGGCGGTACTCCGGCGGGAACCGGTCGCCGGAGACGGACGGCGGCGAAGCAGCAAGGTTGAAGGAGGTAGTGCCTCGGGTGACTGGCCATGGGCGAGAGGCACGGCTTTCGCTTAGGCTCGGGAGGCTTGCGCGCGAGGCTGCTTGGGGAGGCTGGGGCTTGGATCGAGGAGGAATAGTGGAGAGCGATGGCTGGCTAGTGGCTGGTTCGATGGATCTGGGAGGATCCCGAGGAAGGAAGGAGTTGGTCGGCTGGCGGCGGAGAGGGGATGGATGGATTGGACTAGGGTTTGATCCAGATATATATACCGAATGGATTTGGGTAGGGTCGTTTGAATCCCTCCGATCGTAATCAGACGGTCGAGAAAAATATAGGTTAGGAAGCCCAATTAACAAAACAGAGATGTTTTGTAGATGTTTGGGGATGTTCCAGATCCAACGGTGATGACTGCCCGGGTCGGGTCCGGGACAGCTTTCGGACACGCGCGCGAGGAGGGGGTCGGTTGAAACTTGTGGGCTGTGCAAAAGGCCTCGGTGAGGGAGTCCTGGATTAGGGGGTCTCCGGACAGCCGAATTATATCCTTTGGCCGGACTGTTAGACTATGAAGATACAATATTGAAGACTTCGTCTCGTGTCCGGATGGGACTCTACTTGGCGTGGAAGGCAAGCTAGGCAATACGGATATGGATATCTCCTCCTTTGTAACTGACCTTGTGTAACCCTAACCCTCTCCGGTGTCTATATAAACCGAAGGGTTTTAGTCCGTAGGACACCACAATAACATACAATCATACCATAGGCTAGCTTCTAGGGTTTAGCCTCTCTAATCTCGTGGTAGATCTACTCTTGTACTACCCATATCATCAATATTAATCAAGCAGGACGTAGGGTTTTACCTCCATCAAGAGGGCCTGAACCTGGGTAAAACTTCGTGTCCCCTGCCTCCTGTTACCATCCGCCTTAGATGCATAGTTCGGGACCCCCTACCCGAGATCCGCCAGTTTTGACACTGACATTGGTGCTTTCATTGAGAGTTCCTATGTGTCGTCACCGTTAGGCCTGATGGCTCCTACGATCATCGATAGCGATGTAGTCCAGGGTGAGACTTTTCTCCCCGGACAAATCTTTGTGTTCGGCGGCTTCGCACTGCGGGCCAACTCGCTTGGCCATCTGGAGCAGATCAAAAGTTATGGCCCTGGCCACCAGGTCAGGTTTGGAAGCTTAAACTACACGGCCGGTATCCGCGGAGACTTGATCTTCGACGGGTTCGAGCCTCTGCCTTGTGCATCACGCGGTCATGATGAGTACAATTTAGCTCTACCATCAGACAGTGTTCAGGAGATCGCACCGGCAGCCGCTCCGACCCTTAATGCGGAGCCAGGTGCGCCTCCCATGGGCGGGTGGATAGACCCCGCCACAAAGGCCGCATCCCCAACGGAGATCGAGCCGAATATCGATCTTACCCTTCACGAGAGCCGTGTTGTTAAACTGCCGGATACCTCTCCGGCCACGGACTCCGAACCGCCTGCGCACGGACTCCGAACCACCTGCACCCGTTCCTATGGAATCCGGTTGGGCACCGATCATGGAGTTTACCTCCGCGGATATCTTTCAGCACTCGCCCTTCAGCGACATGCTGAACTCATTAAAGTTTCTCTCCTTGTCAGGAGAGTCCTGGCCGAACTATGTCCGGCAGGATTGGGATGCGGATGACGAAGAAATTCGCCGCCCACCGACAACCCACTTAGTAGCCACTGTCGATGACTTAACCGACATTCTCGACTCCGACTCCGAAGACATCAACGGTGTGGATGACGATGCAGGAGATGAATAGGAACCACTGCCAACAGGGCACTGGACGCCCACTTCATCACATGACGTATACATGGTGGACACACCAAAAGATGACGACGACGAGGAACGGAAGGACCCAACAAAGGGTTGTCCCCTCGAGAAGAAGTCAAAGCAGCGGCGTAAGTGCTGGTCCAAATCATGCCTCGGCAGAAACAACGATCATATAGACCCAACGTTAGAGCAGGGTGAACCATTGCCGGACCACGGCAACACAGAGAATCAAACCGAACAACCAGACCCTGTCAAAGATAATAGTCCGGACGACATCACACCAGAAAGACACTCGGAGCAACAGAATGCCCATCAAAGGCTCGTTGCCACCGCGAGGAGTTTAAAAAAGCAGAAGCAAAGGCTCAAGGCTGCGCAAGACACACTCCGAATCAGATGGAGTAAAGTACTCAACTCAGCAGCGAAGTACGTCGGTAATCGCCACACCAAGAGCTACCCGAAGCGGAAGTTGCTACCCGAATTCGATGAGGAGGCCTTAGATCCCCTACAACCAAAAATTAAAATGGCCAGCTGGCCGGATAGACGACTTCACGGCCAACATTGAGCGACAAACAATGCCGCACATAAGCCAATGCGCGATCTACGCGAGGGCTCGCATCAAAAGGATGGTGCAACCAGATCCATCTATGGACCACGCAAGCGCGCTCCAGCATACGATGCAACACAACAAACATCCGAAAAACATGGTACACCTAGATACAGGGGTGCCGCACACCCCCTATGTTTCACCAACGAGGTGCTGGACCATGAATTTCCAGAGGGATTCAAACCCGTAAATGTAGAGGCATACGACGGAACAACAGACCCAGGGGTCTGGATTGAGGACTATATCCTCCATATCCATATGGCTCGAGGAGATGATCTCCACGCCATTAAGTATTTACCCCTCAAACTCAAAGGGCCAGCTCGGCACTGGCTTAAAAGCCTCCCCGAAAGCTCCATCAGTAGCTGGGAAGAGCTCGAAGACGCTTTTCGGGCAAATTTTCAAGGGACTTATGTCTGACCTCCGGACGCGAACGATTTGAGTCATATAACTCAACAGGCCGGAGAGTCAGCCCGAAAGCTTTGGAACGGGTTTCTTACTAAAAAGAACTAGATAGTCGACTGTCCGGACGCTAAAGCCTTGGCAGCTTTTAAGCATAGCGTCCGCGACGAATGGCTTGCCAGACACCTCGGCCAAGAAAAGCCGAGAACAATGGCAGCATTAACAAGCCTCATGACCCGCTTTTGCGCGGGTGAGGATAGCTGGCTAGCCAGATGCAGCACCAGCGACCCCAGTACATCCGAAGTTAGAGATGGAAACGGGAAATCACGGTGTAACAAAAATAATAAGCGCCGGAATAACAAAGACAGCCCGAAGAGCACGGCGGTAAACCCCGGATTCAAAAGCTCTCGGCCAGGTCAGCAAAAGCCGCCCTCTAAAGGTGCCAGAGATGAACTGTCCAGCCTAAACAAAATTCTGGACCAAATATATCAGATCCATAGCACCCCCGATAAACCTACAAATCATACCCACAGAGAATGTTGGGTCTTCAAGCAGTCCGGCAAGCTCAACGCCGTACACAAGGGGGAGGATACACCAAGCGAAGACGAGGATGAGCCTCTCAAGCAAGACACCGGGGAACAAAAGAAATTTCCACCAGAAGTCAGAACAATGAACATATTACACGTGATCAACAGAAGAAACAAAGCAGCACTCCCAGAGAAATATGCCCAAGGGCCTATCACCGCGGAGTCCTGCCACTGGTCGTCTCAACTGATCACCTTTGACCATCGGGATTACTCAGCAAGTATCCAGCGTGCAGGATGGGCTGCCTTGGTATTAGACCCAATAATTGACGGATACCATTTCACACGAGTCCTGATGGACGGTGGCAGCAGTCTAAACCTGATATATCAGGACACAATCCGCAAAATGGGGGTAGACCCAACGAAAATTTGCCACAGCAACACTACCTTTAAAGGAGTAACGCCAGGCCCAGGGGCTCATTGCACGGGCTCCCTGCTACTAGAGGTTATATTCGGCTTCCCCGATAACTCCCGTAGCGAAAATTTAGCATTCCACATTGCTCCGTTCCAAAGTGTCTATCAAGCACTACTTGGACGTGAAGCTTTCGCTCGCTTTAATGCAATACCGCATTACGCTTCACTCACGCTCAAGATGCCCGGTCCACGTGGCATCATTACAGTGAATGGAAATATTGAGCAATCCTTGCGCGCCGAAGAGAGTGCGACTGCCTTGACAGCCGCACACTAAAAACGGCCTCACCAACTAAAACATTTGATAGGTCGTCAAGACCACGGACACGGTTAGACGAGTCCGACGCAGCTATATGTAATTCATATAGGTTTGATGGCCATACCCCTATTACAAATACAAGGGGCTCAACGCGCGCAGACACGTGGCAATTTTTACTCATACTGAATTGTACGTGGTTTCTTTAAACCTACCTTTTTGCACGACAACTTTTCACCTAAGTTTCTCTCTTTTACAGATGACCATTGTGCTACACCCGTCCAGGATATGGCACAACGGAGACACAGGCGCAGACGTGCAGTAGGGACCCGTTCCAATGATTCTTTTTAGATTAAGACCCTGCGTAAACCTTTTTTACTGTCTCTTGTTGATACACATCCCTCTGATTCTCAGTACAATTGAGAAGGATGCTGACGTCTTGGCATGTGGACACATCAGAATAATGCACATACCTGGACACCAGGGGCTTCTTACAAAGGGCACTGTTTAGGCCCGGTTTATACCATAAAAGACCGAATACCTTAGGGAGTGTTCGGCGTCGCAAGTTTGGCCTTATATGCATCAGCTCCGAATCATGTCTTTGGTCAAATGTTGGGTTTGCCCAGCTCCTGTGTTTTGCTGCCTTACGTTCTGCTCTATCGGCTAAGGCGGCACTAGGAGAACCACTGCGATTGTGCCCCGGT
Organism: Triticum dicoccoides; assembly: GCF_002162155.2. Taxonomy (NCBI): domain Eukaryota; kingdom Viridiplantae; phylum Streptophyta; class Magnoliopsida; order Poales; family Poaceae; genus Triticum; species Triticum dicoccoides. The sequence goes on along the minus strand of NC_041380.1, from coordinate 303,735,874 downwards.
TCATCCGGACGAGCACTTCAGTGGAGAAAGCCGAAAACTGACTGTCATGATATAGCGTGAGACTGGTCAACCACTCGATGACCTATCGGAATGATAGAATTCCTCCGCCTTAACGAAGGGTCGTTTCCCGGCCAGGCATGTACGCACCCCGAATTCGGATGAGTGCAGAGCCACCAAGGGGCTATATAGTAGCCCCACTGTCAAACTCCTATGGCTAAGTGAAAGTGTTAAAGCATTATAGTCCGGTTGCCTAGTTCGTTGCACCCTCACCTCCTTATTAGGACCAAGACGTTGGATTAAGTGTGAATACGCGTCTTCTGCGAACACCCCCGCATTATATGCATGGGGGTTGAAGCCAACGACTGCAATCTTTCAGGTTATACACATGTATACATAAACGACCGTACAGGAGGCATTATATTACTTTCGGGCAAAAGTATAAATACAGCCTTAATAAATTTCATAAAAACATTGTTTTCACAATGGGAATACATGTCACTCAAACATAATATTCTTCGAGCACTGGGCCTCTATCAAACGAGCACCCTCAAGAACTTCTTCAAAATAGTGCTCGGCAGCCACTCGGCCTATGGCCGAACCCTGCGCCGCAACAGTGGTAGCATCCATCTCCGCCTAGTATGCTTTGACAGGGGCAAGGGCCATTCGTGAGCCTTCTATGCACGCCGACCTCTTCATCACATTGATGCGCGGCACCGCACCAAGGAACTGCTGCACTAAACTGAAATAGTTGTTCGGCTTCGGCTTTTTCGGCCACAGATGATCTACGACGAACCTCATGGCAAGTCCGGACAATCTATTGAGTTCGGCCCATTCGGCAAGCCTATCAGTCAAGGGAAGCGGATGCTCTGGAACATTAAATTTCAACCAGAACAGCTTGTCCACTTCACAATCTGTTTGATCTCGGAAGTATTCGGCCGCATCGACAGCGCTCGCCGCCCAGTCCATATATGCGTCTGCCGAACTCCACAGCCGATCCAAAGGGGCATACCGCGGATCTCCGAACTTCCTCTGCAGCAGAAAGGGCTTCCCAGCCGCAATATCCCCGGCTTCACGCAGCTCCTCCTTCTTCGCCCTCATAGCAGAGCGGGTGTCTTTAGTCGCCATCGTGGCCTTTTCAAGGTCAGTCGCCTTCATTCGGTTTTCTTTTTCAAGGAACTGGCAACGGTCGGCCGTGTCTTTTAACTTTACAACCATCTTGGCCATCTTCTCTTTGCTCTCACAATGCGCGGCCTTCTCGGCTCTCAACTCTTTGGCCGCCTTCAAAGCAGCCGCATTACTACTCCATACTTCTTCTTTGGCTCGGGCGAGTTCCGCCCGAAGGATCTCCACGGTGGCAGCTCCATCTGCAGTCACAACATATTAAAGATACTGGCATCATGCTGCTCTTACTATGTGACGTTCACCAGAAAACATTACTTACCCTGTGCCTCATCAAGCCGCTTGTTAACTAGCTCGATGTTGGCATCTGCCGCATCCAGTTGCCGCTTTAGTTCGGCAAACTCATTAGTCCGGCCAGCCACCGGAGCTCCCATCACCTGCACATAAAGCGGTATGGTTATTACCTGGGACTACGATCCTCTGTTCACCGCCGTTCTCAACGATAACCAGAGTCTCAGGGGCTACTATCTACACTGGGCACACCTAAAAATGTGCGGTACTATCAAAAAGTATATCATTTCACGTACCTCAAAGCCCGTCAGTAAACTCATAAAGGCTTCATGCAATCCGCTTTCGGCGGACGAAATTCTTTCCATTACCGTACCCATCAATGTACGGTGTTCTTCTGAGATGGCCGCTCGCTCCAACAGCTCCCTCAGTACGTCCGACCGCATACCAGACGGTGCCGGACTCTTCTGTTTGCTCTCTTCAAGAGCCGGACGCTGGGGACTTCGGGTGACTATAGGATTATCTTCTGGCCTCACCGGATCCGGAGAGGCCCTCCGTGACGACACTTCAAGGTCGCCCACTTCTTGAGCGGGGGAGTCTGGGGGAGGCATTTCACTCTCCATCATCTCTAGAAGAAGATCTCCCGAAGACGAGCGGAAAGCAGGAGCAGCCACCCACTTGGCACTTCTGGGAGTTGTGATATAAAACCACTCCCGCTGCCACAATCCAGACACCTCTGGAAAGGAACCCTTTGGCCATGGAGCTCCCGCGATTTTACTTATTAATGCGCCTCCGCACGCTACGTGCTGCCCCTCAACCATCTTCGGCTTCACGTCAAAAGTCTTGAGCCACAGACCGAAGTGAGGGGTAATACGGAGGAAGGCCTCACATACGACAATAAATGCCGAGATATGGAGAAAGGAGTCTGGGGCTAGATCATGGAAATCTAGCCCGTAATAGAACATCAAACCCCTAACAAAGGGATCCAGGGTGAGGCCTAGGCCTCAGAGGAAGTGGGAGATGAACGCAACATTCTCATTGGGTTCGGGAGTAGGGACGACCTGCCCTTGGGCAGGCAGCCGATGCGAAACCTCGGCGGCCAGGTATCTGGCCTCCCTCAAGTTCTTGATATCCTCTTTCGTAATGGAGGAGGGCATCCACCGGCCTTGAAGGCTAGATCCGGACATGATTGAAGGTCTGAAGCACCTGACCTGGGCTTTGGGTGTTAGAACTCGAGGCGGGGGGAGGATTCGATTGAGCACGGGAGGGAAAAAAGTAAAAGCCTTGTCCCTTTATAAAGAGGGTGAATATCAAGCGTCCTCTCCGTAGCCATTTGGGACTTGCCTATAATCTAGGAGTCCTAGACACGGTTGGGTTACCCACGGCCGTATTGATGAGAACCCCGTAATTAGGGGAACACGATCTCTGCTTTGACAAGACGTGTCAAGAAACCGCCTCGCGTTATGTGTGGAGCTGGTTAAAGAAAAACGGTTCGAATAATCACCGAGCCATGGCATCATGTCGTATTGCCGAAACGTGTCAGCAGATTAAGATTTGTGGAAATATTATTCTCTCTACAGAGGTATGTGGAACTTATTTTGCAGGGTCGGACACTATCCTTGTATTCAAATTCTTCTGTGATGTGTTCGGAGCAGGAACCCGCCTTGCAATGCCGAAGACAATACTGCGCGCAGGACTCGTCGTCATTGGAAGCCTGGTTCAGGGGCTACTGAGGGAGTCCTGGATTAGGGGGTCTTTGGACAGCCTGATTATATCCTTTGGTCGGACTGTTAGACTATGAAGATACAAGATTGAAGACTTCGTCTCATGTCCGGATGGGACTCTACTTGGCGTGGAAGGCAAGCTAGGCAGTACGGATATGGATATCTCCTCCTTTGTGACCGACCTTGTGTAACCCTAACCCTCTCCGTTGTCTATATAAACCGGAGGGTTTTAGTCAGTAGGACACCACAATAACATACAATCATACCATAGGCTAGCTTCTAGGGTTTAGCCTCTATGATCTCGTGGTAGATCTACTCTTGTACTACCCGTATCATCAATATTAATCAAGCAGGACGTAGGGTTTTACCTCCATCAAGAAGGCCCAAACCTGGGTAAAACTTCGTGTCCCCTGCCTCCTGTTACCATCCGCCTTAGACGCACAGTTCGGGACCCCCTACCCGAGATCCGCCGATTTTGACACCGACACTCGGGCTGAGAGGAGAGAAGAGAGAGAGACCCGACGATAGTTTTCGGAGACCGAAAACGCCCGACATTTGACCGGCTATAATGCCGCTATAGTTATCCGTTGGGGTGTCAAACGGACTCTGAATGCGATGAAACTTGGCAGGCGGCCTACCTACACTATAATAAGACCGCACGCCAACTTTCAAACCAATCCGAGAACATTTTCCGGCCACTTATAAATAATATTTCGGACATGCCGCGGGCGCGTGCGAGTGTGGTTGGACTCAGAACGGACAACGGAAGGAACTGGGGAAACCCGGATGGATGCAAGTTTTGGTAACAAGATGATGCAATGCACATGATGACATGGCAAGATGCAACACGCAAGCGAAAGGCAAGGCAACAACAGCGAATAACTGGAAGACACATGGCGCATCGGTCTCGGGGCGTCACACTTAGAGTCATCCGGATCAGTGTCAAAGCTTGCATCGACGTAACCATTCACGACAAGCTCTTTGTCACCTCCATAAACGAGAAACATATCCTTAGTCCTTTTCAGGTATTTCAGGATGTTCTTGACCGCTGTCCAGTGATCCACTCCTGGATTACTTTGGTACCTCCCTGCTAAACTTATAGCAAGGAACACATCAGGTCTGGTACACAGCATTGCATACATGATAGAACCTATGGCTGAGGCATAGGGAATGACTTTCATTTTCTCTCTATCTTCTGCAGTGGTCGGGCATTGAGTCTGACTCAACTTCACACCTTGTAACATAGGCAAGAACCCTTTCTTTGACTGATCCATTTTGAACTTCTTAAAAACTTTATCAAGGTATGTGCTTTGTGAAAGTCCAATTAAGCGTCTTGATCTATCTCTATAGATCTTGATGCCCAATATATAAGCAGCTTATCGAGGTCTTTCATTGAAAAATAATTATTCAAGTATCCTTTTATGCTATCCAGATATTCTGTATTATTTCCAATCAACAATATGCCATCCACATATAATACTATAAATGCTACAGAGCTCCCTGTAAGTGCATCTAGTGCCACCCCTAGTTGGTTTTGGAGTATTGACGACAAACTTGGTCGAGGGACTACTGTGTTTGTGAGAATTGCAGGATAACATAGGTAGTAGTCCCTTAATGATTAGGTTTACCTACCAGAGATGACCCCTAAAAATGTGTGAAGACATTGAAGATAATGGTGTTCTATGAAGATATTCACAGTGAAGATTATGACATGAGAAGACATTCACATGAAGACCGTGGAGTGCGAAGACATAGTTGTTTCGTAGTTTCCTTTTCTTCTTTGTTGAGTTATAGGAACCACCATACTGTTAACTGGGATCCAAGTGAACAAAGTCTGAGTGACTGATGTGATGCTCAACCAAATCCTATGTCTTTGAGCGAAGACAATGAGAGCAAATCTTATCTAGAGCTGGATGAGTCAGCGTTACTTGCAGCCCAAGTCAAGTTGCGCGTGTGTTTGAAATCTGACCGTTGGACACATGTCAATTCCTTAGTGACCCAGGGTCATTTTGGACAAATCAGGTCGGGTTGCCTCCTGGCTATAAATAGCCCACCCCCACACCATAAATTGGTGGCTGCTCAGAGTTAGTGCATGGCTTTTGTTGTTTGAGAGCAACCCACCTCCGAAGCATTTGAGAGAGAGATCCTTGCAAGGACAAAGCCCAAAACACCCAGAGCCAAAGAGTGTTAGGCATCACTGAAGTCTTTCTGTCCACGTGATCTGAAGACTTGTTACACTTGAGGACTGTGAATCCTCCAGCCGATTAGGCGTCTCGTTCTGAGCATCCAAGAGTTATTGTGGATCATCGATGAACGAAGTCTGTGAAGGTTTGTATGTCTACCTTGAAGACTTACCGGAGTGATTGGGCGAGGACTATGTATCCTTAGCTCAAGGGGAATAAGGTGAAGACATGGTCTTCTGAGTTAAATCTCAGCCTCCCTAACCATACGTACAGTTGTCACAACAACTGGAACTGGTCTACCAAATCCTTGTCTTCACCAAGCTATTGGTTCTATCCTTCACTTCTCTTTACTTTAAAGTTTGTCTTCGTGAAGTCATTGCTTGCCTGTATGATCTAATTGACTTCACTGAGTGAAGATGGTTTACTGTTTGGCTTCATATTGTCTTCCATCCTGATCCATACTACCTAGTTGCTGATAGTCTTCGTGCTTTCACTTTATTGCTTACTTGACTATGGCTTGCCTAGTGTAGTCTACCTTCCGCTGCATATCAATAGGATCATTTCTACTGTTTGTCTTCAAAGCCCCCATGTTTTGAATACTTTCATAAAAATTGCCTATTCACCCCCTCTAGTCGATAACTAGCACTTTCAATTGGTATCAGAGCAAGGTGCTCCCTTGTTCTGTGTGATTTGGTTTAACCACCTAGAGTTTTAGCTATGTGGGCTGCAGGGACAATCAAGGTCTCCGCTGCGTGCCCCATTTCGATGGTCATAATTATCCCCGATGGAAGGCTATGATGAGGAAGCGCCTTCTTGCAATGGACAGTGAGCTTTGGACCGTCATGAAGATTGGTCTCACCAATTTGTGCAAGATGGCACGTGCTGACGATATTCAAAAATACACTTTTCTGGATATAAAGGAAAAGGTTGTTATATGCTCCTATTTGTCAAGAGACGAGTTCAGGCACGTCATGCATCTCTGCAATGCAAAGCTTATATGGGACCGGATCTCTGACGTCTATGAAGGTCATCGAACATGTCAGGACCCATGGTTCCTGGAATTCAAGGAGTCACTCAAAACAATGACTCCCAAACCTGAGCCATCTTCTCCTACCTACTGCTTCATGGCACGCGATGCCAAGGTAAACTCACGCGATGCTTACTTTCAAACATCAAGTGAAGATGACTCTGAATGTGAATCTAAACCTAGCTACAAAACACTTGCTAAAATTGCAACAGAACAACAAAATGGTATGGAACATATTCAAAAGTTGCTAGACAAAAGCGATGACTTGTTGGACGCGGAAATGACTTGAATTCGGTCCTTAATTGAAGACATTAAAAATCTTCATGTTAATTACGAGGAACTTGAAAGTCGTCATGAAACTCTCTCAACTACTCATGAAAAGCTCTCCTATGATTATCTTCAAAGGAAGCAAGAGCTTGAGAACTTGAGATCGGCTCATGAAGATCTTCAAAAGGAGAACGAGTCACTCCGCGCTCAACAGATCAGTTCCGCCCAGGAAGACTTTGAGCCACCATGTTTAAAATGTCTTGAGCATGATAATGTTGTTTCTATTGCTAGATGTTCTACTGCTGCTACTGTTGCTATGTCTTCAACTGCTGATGTGGAAACTAACCCCTTTTTTTAGGATACTACTACTATTGCTGATGAGAATGATAGCTTGAAGACATTGCTTGAAACAGGGATGTACAAAAGCCTCAAAGGGCATCAGACATTGTACGATGTCCTCAAGAAACAGATTCTGAACCGAAACCCTAGGAAAGAGGGTGTTGGATTCGAGAGGAAAATGAACGTTGATGGTTCATACTGGAAGCCTGAGCAGTACCCCAAAACCACATGGGTTGCTACAAAGGAACCTTTAGTGGATCATCTACCTTATCTGGTTTCACTTGTGCTAACCCAATTATCATTGACGAATCCTTTGATGCAAACTATAAACTGTTTAAGAATCAGAATGGTTAAGTGTTCGCCAGGTATATTGGTACTAACTGCAGGAATGGACCACCTTTAAAGAAGATCTGGGTGCGCAAAAGTTGTCTTGAGAAACTTCTTGTGAATGTCATTGTGACACCACCAGGGAAGAAGACAAACCCCAGACCAAAGGCTTCATATGGTCCAAAGGCTTTATACAGACAGAGGACTCACCAGAGTCACCCTAACGTTAATGTTTTGCAGGGACACAATACTCAGACTTATGAATATGAGTGTGTTTCATCAAACCTCTATGTTCATAAGACAAAGAAGTATTCTGCTTATTCTTATGAGTATTATTCACCACCTGCAAGGCTATTTGCTAGGGCTCCAAAGACAAAGTTCTCAGATGCTGCACTTAGACTCGTTGCTTCTAAGCCACCCCTAAAGATGTGGGTGGTTAAAAAAATTAACTCTCTTTTGCAGTGAAAGGTCTCCAGCCGGAAATCAAAGGCATATGATGCTTATGCTGGGGACCTAAAACATCTTGTGGGACGCAAGATAAAATGTCCAAATGGCCTTATGATGTATTTCGTCCCAGGATTCCTTGACAAACATCCTATTTATCCTAACCAAGACCTGAACTTTCATAATCCGCTTGTTCGTCAAATGTTTATGCTTAACAATACCCTTGGTGAAGCCTATCCCCCAAACTGCACTGTATGGTATGACACCAAAGGCTTCAGAATGGATTATGGACAGTGGATGCACTAACCACATGACTGGTGATCAAAGTCTTCTCATGGATTCAACCCTACGTCCATTTGACAAGAGTCACATCACATTTGCTGACACTGGTAAAAGCAAGGTATTGGGTCTAGGTAGAGTTGCAATCTCAAAGGATCAGCACATGGATAAAGTGATGCTTGTTCAATCCCTTGGTTTCAACCTAATGTCTGTCTCAATGCTTTGTGATCTGAACATGATTGTGATGTTTGGAAAATATCATTGCCTTGTTCTTATGGAATCTGACAAGTCTCTAGTCTTTGAAGGGTATCGAAAAGACGATATGTACATGGTAGATTTCTCAGCAGGTCCACAGTTGGCCATATGTCTACTAGCAAAAACTTCAGAGTGCTGGCTCTGGCATCGGAGGCTAGGGCATGCCGGCATGAGGAACTTGTACACTCTCGCAAAGAAGAAGCATGTCGTAGGCATCGAGGGCGTCAAGTTCAAGAAGGATCATCTATGTGGTGCCCGCGAAGCTGGAAAGATGACTAGGGCCAAGCATCCCTTGAAGACAATCATGACAACTTCCCGTCCCTTCGAGCTGCTTCACATGGACTTATTTGGTCCTACTCACCACTCTACCCTTACTACCACTACTTGCCTCTATGGCTTCATTATCGTTGATGATTACTCAAGATATACATGGGTGCATATAATCCTCTATAAGACTGAAGTGCAGGATATCTTCAGACGATTCGCCAATCGTGCCATGACCAACTATGGCATCAAGATCAAGCACATCAGAAGTGACACCAGCACAGAATTCAAGAACACTGGCCTCGACACTTATCTTGATACATTGGGCATCACTCATGAGTTCTCAGCTCCATACACACCTCAGCAGAATGGCATCATGGAGCGCAAGAACAGAACCCTCATTGAGATGGCACGGACGATGCTTGATGAGTACAAGACACCAAGGAAGTTCTGGCCTGAAGCCATTGATACTGCATGCCACATCATCAACCGTGTCTATCTTCACAAGCTTCTAAAGAAGACATCATATGAGCTACTAACTGGTAAGAAGCCAAACGTCAGCTACTTCAGAGTATTTGGTGCTAGGTGCTGGATCAAGGATCCGCATCACACTTCAAATTTGCACCGAAAGCACATGAAGGTTTTATGCTTGGGTACGGTAAGGATTCGCACTCCTATAGAGTCTTCAACCTCTTTCACTATAAAGTGGTTGAAACTGTGGATGTGCGGTTCGATGAAACTAATGGCTCACAAAGAGAGCACCTGCCAAATGTGCTAGATGAAGTCTCATAGAGTGAATCCATCAAGCTTATGGGTACTGGAGAAATCATACCCTCAGAGGCTCAGGATGAAGAAGAACTCATCATTTCTGCACCTAATCAACCTGAAGACGCAGCTCGTCCTGAAGTCAATGTCGCTGATGAAGACAATGATCAGCAAGAGCAAAGTCTTCGACCAGTTCATCCTCGTGTTGCAAATGAAGGCAGATTGAGAAGATAATCGATAGCATCAATCCACCTGGTCCACTCACTCGTTCAAGAGCAACACAGCTAGCAAATTTCTATGAGCACTTTGCATTTGTCTCTATATCTGAACCCAAAAAAGTTGTTGAAGCCTTCATGGAACCTGAATGGATTCAAGCGATGCAAGAAGAACTTCAACAGTTCGAGCTGAACAATGTGTGAGAACTAGTTAAGCATCCTAATCCTCGCAAGCATAATATCATTGGCACCAAATGGATCTACCGCAACAAACAAGATGAGCATGGTCAAGTTGTCCAAAACAAAGCTTGTCTCATTGCTCAAGGTTACACTCAAGTAGAAGGGATTGACTTTGATGAAACATTTGCTCCTATGGCTAGGCTTGAAGCCATTCGCATACTGCTGGCCTATGCCAACCATCACGACATCCTTCTGTACCAAATGGATGTGAAGAGTGCCTTCCTGAATGGAAAAATTGAAGAAGAAGTGTATGTTGCACAACCACCTGGTTTTGAAGACCCAAAGCATCCTGACATGGTATACAAGCTCAACAAGGCACTGTATGGCCTCAAACAAGCCCCTCGTGCTTGGTATGACACACTCAAAGACTTCCTGAAGAGAAAAGGCTTCAAACCTGGTTCCTTGGATCCCACACTCTTCACGAAGACATATGATGGAGAATTGTTTGTACGCCAAATCTATGTGGATGGCATTATCTTCGACTGCACAGACAAGAAATACAGTGATGAGTTTGGACACATGATGCAAGAGCAATATCAAATGTCCATGATGGGTGAGTTGAAATTATTCCTTGGTCTTCAAATCCGTCAGCAAAGCAATGACATCTTCATATCACAAGAAAAATACCTCAAAGATTGCCTGAAGAAGTTTGGAATGCAAGAATGCAAAGGATACACGACGCCAATGCCAACCAAAAGTCATATGGGCCCCGACGACAATGGTAAAGAGTTTGATCAAAAGGTATACTGCTCCATGATTGGTTATTTACTCTATTTATGTGCATCTAGGCCAGATATAATTCTTAGCGTTTGCATGTGTGCCCGATTCCAAGCGGCACCAAAGGAATCGCATCACTTAACTATGAAGCGAATTCTTCGATATTTGGCTTACACCCCAACACTAGGATTATGGTATCCAAAGGGCTCAGAGTTTGATCTAGTTGGATTCTCAGATGCTGATTATGCTGGTGACAAAGTTGATCGCAAGTCCACATCAGGCACATGTCACTTTCTTGGACGATCTCTTGTCTGTTGGTCTTCAAAGAAGTAGAACTGTGTATCCCTCTCCACTACTGAATCTGAATACATTGATGTTGGATCATGCTGCGCTCAGCTTCTATGGATGAAGCAAACTCTCAAGGACTATGGTATCCATCTAAAGCATGTGCCACTCTACTGCGACAATGAAAGCGACATCAAGATTGCCAACAACCCAGTTCAGCACTCGAAGACAAAGCACATTCATATCCGTCATCACTTTCTCAGAGATCATGTCATGAAGGAAGATATTGATATCATTCACGTCAACACTGAAGAGCAATTGGCAGATATCTTCACAAAGCGCTTGGATGAGAAAAGGTTTTGCAAGTTGCGGTGTGAGCTAAATATCTTAGAGTCCTCAAATGTCCTATAATTGGACACACATCCTAACGCTTATGCATGTTGATGACTTAGATGTGCAACACACAAAGTAACGTATATATTTAATCAATGAAGACATACACTCTAAGTGTGAATACATTAAAGCGGAATTTGACTTCGGAGCGGCACGATAATTGTGCACCGTGTCTGGATCTAATACTTCCTATATGGTGGGTAACGCCACCACCAAAATATTTTTGAAGTGTTTCATGTGGCGTCATGATTGCATAGTCTTCACATTTGGTTTGTCTTCAACATTAATTTACCTTTGAGGTTTATCTTCGCAATGTTGAGTTGGTCTGATATATATATATATTCGTGTTCTGTCCTCTACAACATTCACTTATAGCTATGTATTCATGCCTGAATCTTCTCTTGATCTAAGTGAATGTGATCGGACCCTAACCCCCTCTGTGCTTCTATCTCAAACTCTATCTGTCTAAATCATATGCATTCTATTGAACCCTGTCGATTGTCTTCTATGAGTCCTTGTCAGCAGAAGACAAAGAGACAAACACTTAAATCTATTTTTAATGCTATATCCTTGTTGCCTAAATACCGTAGAAGCCGGAACGACCACCCGACAATCCAGGCGTGCGTGGGAACATGGAACAGATTCCAATGGGTTGCATGCAAGCCACGTGTCCTTCAGATGTGAACCGCCAGGAGCACCGGCGTAATTATGTTGTGTTGTCACTGTCCTTATAAATACACACTCACCGCGATCATTATCTATTCTTCCACCTTGCCACCTCACACAAACCCTAAAGCCTCCGCTAGCTCGAGTTGACACCGGAGACGAAGCGCTTAGCTGCCGCGACGTCTTCAACGCCGTCCTCACGCCGGCCGTGACCTCGTCCTCTCTGCCGCCGCCGTAGGTGTCTTCTGTCGCCAAGTTAGGGCATGAGAGATTGAACTGCTCAGCCTCTACCTCTACCTCGTCTAGCGGTTCGTCCGGGGTAATTAAAATCTCACTTTTTACTGCCTTTTAGATCTTTCAAATCCATCCACTTCAACCAAAAGTGGCTTCTTCACTTCCAAATATGGATCCATCCTTATCTACATCTCATAGCATGCTAAGAATATTCACTTATGCTTCATAACTAGTTAGATTCCTCACTTGTACTTATTCATGGATTCGTACAAATCTGGAACCAACTCTCTTCAAATAAGTGAATGTCTTCGCTCTATGAGGTCAATGTCTTCAAACCGATTTATCTTCAAAATCTTCTGAGAATGCATATGACCTCTTCCCCTTCCCTCGCATCGTAATGATGTCACAGGTACATGTCTGTGGGAGAATCCCTTGGTTCTCATAGTCTGCATTCATTTGAAGAGTCCTTACAGTAGCATATACACTCCCCTAAAGCCAGCTCTTGTCTAACCAGCAGAAGGAAGTCATTCACTATTCTGAAGCCATTCATTCTGAATATAATGGCCACTGAGAAATCTGCCAAGAAAGGTGGCAGGCAGCACCGTGGAAATAGTGCTAAGGATTTACCTCCCGATCTGTTTGAACTGTACAAGTCAGATCCAAAGGAAAGCTACGGCCAGCGCAAGACCCAAATCCAATGGATTCGAAGATATTGGGAAGAAGAATGGTTCAAGTACAACTTTGTGAGCCCAGAATATGCAAAGAAGAATGCTATCAAGCGACCATGAGGAGATATCCTATTCAGGAATCTGCAGCCAAAGTCGAAGCCTAAAGCCATTGCTCAAGGCTTCTACCCATGCATGGTCCAAGGACCGAAGCCTGACACTGCTGACCCATCATCCTTGTTATGGTGTCATGAACACAATCTGTTCAAGCACAACTATCAGTTTGCCAAGGAGTCAGCTACCAAGCACAAGAACGAGCTGGGACTCAACTTCAACCCTGGTCCATCTGCTCCAAGGGCTGAAGGCACACACGATGCCAATCCAAATGTCACCGGCCCCTTCACCAACTTTGATGGCCTTCTCTCACACATCGTTGCTCAGAGGGCTACGGTGGAGCAATCTGCTGATGACGCGGACTCTGAAGATGCGCCATCACCACCGAAGCAGAAAACAAAGAAGACAAAAGCTTTGAAGCCCTCTGCCACACCAAAAGCTTCGACACTGAAGCCGTTGGCCACTGCACCTCCTGAAGCCAGTGTGCAGTCTGAAGACCTGTCTCGTGTCTCCAAGAAGGTCGAGAAGACCAAGAAAACCAAGAAGCCCAAGAAGATTTCTGGGCATGAATTGACTCCTGCTATCGTTCTAAGGAACGAGGAAGACACCATTGATCTGTCCAGTGATGAAGATCTTGGTGATGATGCCCTTGAGCAGCTAATCAAGAACAAGCAAGAGGTGGAGATCTTCAACGATCTGCCCCTCTTTGATGTTGACATTCTGAACAACTTCATCGATGAGTGGTTCGATGACTAGAGCATCAGTATTGATGATCTTCAGTTGCCTGTGGACATCAGCGTCACTTTACATGGAGCCATTGCCAATGAACTGGTCATGGCTCAGAAAATCATCGAACTGAAGAACAAGATTGACTATGAGAAGGCACACTTGAAGAAGAACATGGCCAAGCTCAGCGTGGCAGATGTTCAAATCTTCAAAGAGATGATGCATAATCTCAAGAGTTTCACAAGAAGAGAGAAGAAGCCAAAGGCTCACGAGAGCGCATGAAGTATTTCGCAGAGAAATGCGTTCAAGACCACAATGAAGCTGAAAAGCGCAAAGGTCTTGGGCGCCCTGGCATCGACCCCAAGATGGCTGCCAAGCCAACGAAGAAGTTTGTTGTGGCCCGAACTAAAGCATCAAGGCAAGAAGAACCTCGCATTGTCTTCCCTGTCGGCATGATAGGCTTGAAGCCTAAGGTCCCCTCAGCAGCCTCAGAACTGAAGAAGAGAAGGATAGCTAAAGCTGATGCCAGGAAACGCAAGCACAAGAACACCTTTGATGAGGCCCCATCTAAGAATAAATTGAAGACAAAGTCTTCAAAGAAAGAGTGTGCTGCGGCCTCTGAGCCCCTTGTTGTTGAGCCCATTTCTGTTGCCCGTCCAACCTCCACCAACCAAGAGCGTCGCCTTGTAATCCATGAGCCTACTTCCACAGAGGCTCCTGAAGATGAAGAAGTTATAGCTATTGACCCCACCACAGCTGAAGACATTGGTCGTGATGACAATGTTGAAGATGATGTAGTCCTTCCTCAACTCGAGCACCAGTCGATATCATCGCCTATTCTTACGAATAGTGAACTCATCAGCATTGGTCCTCCCTTGACGCCAATTGCTCAGGATGATTCATGGGCCGAGCGCCCTCAGCAGGACACCCCCATCCATGATGAAACATCCAAAACTCCACCACCTCAAGTCACCACTCCGGTGCTTGACGACGGCAACTACATGGTGCAAACCTCTCCATCGCCACAGGCGTTGCCCGCTTTCCACAGGCTTCGCAAAGGCCCTAGACCACAGGTCACCATGTCGAGCATTCCAGAAGGAGAAGTGCACCAAAGCTCAGTAGCACGTCAAGTGTTTCCTGAAGTCACCCCTATCGCGAATGTCTCCCAGTCTGAAGCTAAAGCTACTGAAGACATTCCGGCTGCATCAGCTGATGAAGATCAAGGAGAAAGAGAAGAAGAAAGAGTTGCCACACCCCCTGCTATTGATCCAGCCATTCTCGAGGAGAATGTGACTGTGCCTGACCCTCCTGTTATTGAACAAACGGAGGTTGAAAACATTGAGGCTGCCACAAACAACGATGTTGAAGTCAGTGACACTGTCATGGCTGAAGACAATGTGGTGCCTGAAGCTCATGAGGAGCCCGAAGTCAATGTGGAAGCTGAAGCTAATGTTCCACCTCCAAGGCCTCACACCATTGAATAGGCCTACGATCATGGGAAGCTTGTCACAGTTAGATGGCATGTCATGGTTCCACCCTCTGCTCCCGGACCACAATATGACTATCATGTGGAGCAGAGACCACAGGTTCAGAAGCTCAAGCCACGGCTACCAAGGCTTCCAGGTGCTGCCACCACAATGGGTTCTTTTAACGTGCACAGCTTCAGAGCCCACAACACCTTCTTTGACAGTGCCAAGAATCCATATTCGAAGCCAAAGATCTCTTCTGATCGCTTCTGGAGCCATCAGCAGCGCAACTATTACTCCTGCATTCTATACAATCAAGAGCGGATCTTTACACACATGTGTCTTGACTGTGAAGCTATTGCTGGGCTGCCCTATCTTGAAGAAGCACTTGACTGCTTCAGAGATGTTGGTCTTCTACTTTTTGTGACAGACAAAGAGCATTGGAATGAAGAGCTTCTGCTGCAGTTCTATGCAACACTTCATATTCGCGGCTACAATAGGGATCCGGAGACATGGATTCTTGAGTGGATGACAGGTGATGTGCATCATGAAGCCAAAGCTCAAGACATCATCGAGCTTACTTCCCTGCCCACTCCAGGCGAGTTCTATGAGCCTGGTTGTCAGCGTCATCGCGATGAACTGCAGAGTATCTTCTAGAGGCCCGAGCCAAATATGAGTGAGATGCTAAGTATGGTGAAGCCATTGCCTTTTGATGCTGAATATCCCAGAGAGTTCTTTGTCAAGGACCTCGAGTACTTGCCTCGCACTGTTTAACGTATTCTGAGGCATACTCTCTGGCCAATCAAGGGACACTCTTCTGAAGCCAAACTAGAAGGAGCCATGGAGACTTTGGTATTCTATATCATCCATGGCATCAGATTCAATACTCAGGACTTCTTCATTAGAGAACTTGCTGCATCAGGGATTGATCTGTTTGGCCTCAAGTTTTATGCCCCATGGGTGATGCGGCTGATCAAGCTCCATTCTACTATTGACTATCAGCCCTCAACGCGCAACCATCTTGTCTGTCTGCCTAAGGTTGATCTATCCATTGAAGACATCTATCCCAAGCCAGCCAAGCAGCCTATACATCTTTGGAATGCTGAACACCATAGCTTCTCGCAACCAATGGAGGGAATTCTTGTTCCCAATGCTGCAACCCCCACTTATCCTCTTGCTAGGAATATGAGAGTGCCACATCGTGCCAACACTGAAGCCACAGCAAGTATGGTTGCCCAAAGGCCTCGGAAGCGTTCCCGTGTCCTTAATGACCGAGAGCTTCTTGTGGCCCTGGACCAGAAACAGGATAAGCATCATGACTGGCTAAAGCGTCAGATGCAGAGTATCTTGGTGGATGTCAATCACATTTGAAACTTGGCCACCAAGAACTTGTTCGTTGCCCATGAAGCCTATCGGCGTTCCTAGAAGAGTCTCACACTGCTATGTCCTGAAGACGATCTTCACGAAGATGGCTTCACGGAGGGCTTCAAGTTTGATTCTAGGCCTCCACGAAATGCAAGCTGGCGCCGCACTCCCTCAATTGAAGATTCTAAGCATTCATCTTCGGCTGCAACTGTTGTTGCGAGAGTCGTCGATGAAGAAGACGACGCCACTTCACCGACCATGGCTACACTGCATCTCGACACTGCATCAGGCCCGTCTGCACCACCGAACTCCAACGTAGACCCTGCTTCTTCATCTACTCCTGATGGGAATGAGTAGATACTCTATGTCTTCAAACCTTTTTGGTCCTTATTGACACAAGGGGGAGAAGCTTATGAGTTGATAGTCTTCAAGCGGGTCCTTATGGGTGGTTGCTTTATTTTTCTAAGCCTTTACAACTCTCGTCTTTTGAAACATTTTGTTCTTTGAGTTGTAACACTTAAACTCGATGGTCGTCTGCTACTTATTCTGCTACCTTGTGATGTAATGATAAATTCCGCATGAAGTCATTCCGCAGACGTCCATTTTTCATTATGCATGTCATTATCTTCATTATCTCTTTATGTTGTCTTCATAAGTCGAAGAGGATCTCCACAAAGTAAAACCTGCCATGTGCATTTGCATTCAAAAGCAAACTACTTATATGCACATCTTCAGGGGGGGCCTTCTGCTACTTATGAAGACAATGCCTTAGTCCTTAACTTCCACATACTTTTATCCCCGTTGAAAACTTCAACCTGTTTGTCATCAATCACCAAAATGGGGGGAGATTCTAAGTGCATCTAGTGCCACCCCTGGTTGGTTTTGGAGTATTGACGACAAACTGGGTTGAGGGACTAATGTGTTTGTGAGAATTGCAGGATAACACAGGTAGTAGTCCCTTAATGATTCGGTTTACCTACCAGAGATGACCCCTAAAAATGTGTGAAGAAATTGAACACAATGCTGGTCTGTGAAGATATTCACAGTGAAGATTATGACATGAGAAGACATTCACATGAAGACTATGGAGTGCGAAGACATAGTTGTTTCGTAGTTTCCTTTTCTACTTTTGTTGAGTCATAGGAACCACCGTACTGTTAAGTGGGGTCCAAGTAAACAAAGTCAGAGTGACTGATGTCATGCTCAACCAAATCCTATGTCTTCGAGCGAAGACAATGAGAGAAAATCTTATCCATAGCTGGATGAGTCAGCGTCACTTGTAGCCCAAGTCAAGCTACCGTGTGTGTTTGAAATCTGACCATTGGACACGTGTCAGTTCCTTAGTGACCCAGGGTCATTTTGGACAAATCAGGTCGGGTTGCCTCCTGGCTATAAATAGCCCACCACCACCACCACCACCCCCCCCCACACACACACACCATAAATTGGTGGCTGCTTAGAGTTAGTGCATGGCTTTTGTCGTTTGAGATCAACCCACCTTTGAAGCATTTGAGAGAGAGATCCTTGAGAAGACAAAGCCCAAAACACCCAGAGCCAAAGAGTGTTAGGCATCACTGAAGTATTTTTGTCCGCGTGATCTGAAGACTTGTTACACTTGAGGACTGTGAATCCTCCAGCCGGTTAGGCGTCGCATTCTGAGCATCCAAGAGTCATTGTGGATCGCCAGTGAACGAAGTCTGTGAAGGTTTGGAAGTCTACCTTGAAGACTTACCAGAGTGATTGGGCTAGGACTGTGTGTCCTTAGCTCAAAGGGAATAACGTGAAGACGTGGTCTTCTGAGTTAAATCTCAGCCTCCCTAACCAGACGTACAGTTGTCACAGCAACTAGAACTGGTCTACCAAATCCTTGTCTTCACCAAGCTACTAGTTCTATCGTTCACTTCTCTTTACTTTAGAGTTTGTCTTCGTGAAGTCATTGCTTGCCTGTATGATCTGATTAACTTCACTGAGTGAAGATGGTTTACTGTTTCGCTTCATACTGTCTTCCATCCCGATCCATACTACCTAGCTACTGATAGTCTTCGTGCATTCACTTCATTGCTTACTTGACTATGGCTTTCGTAGTGTAGTCTACCTTCCGCTGCATATCAATAGGATCATTTCTATTGTTTGTCTTCAAAGCCCCCGTGTTTTGAAGACTTTCATAAAAATCACCTATTCACCCCCCCCCTCTAGTCGATAACTAGCACTTTCACTCCCACTCACTTTCTTGTAAATACAGGCTTCTCCAAAAGTCTGTATAAAACCATATGCTTTGATCACACTATCAAAGTGTATATTCCAACTCCGAGAGGCCTGACGAGTCCATAAATGGATCGTTGGAGCTTGCACACTTTGTCAGCACCTTTAGGATCGACAAAACCTTCTGGTTGCATCATATACAACTCTTCTTTAAGAAATCCATTAAGGAATGCAGTTTTGACATCTATTTGCCAAATTTCATAATCATAAAATGCGGAAATTTCTAGCATGATTCGGATAGACTTAAGCATCGCTACGGGTGAGAACGTCTCATCGTAGTCAACTCCTTGAACTTGTCGAAAATCTTTCGCAACAAGTCGAGCTTTGTAGATAGTAACATTACCATCAGTGTCAGTTTTCTTCTTGAAGATACATTTATTTTCTATGGCTTGCCGATCATCGAGCAAGTCAACCAAAGTCCACACTTTGTTCTCATACATGGATCCCATCTCAGATTTCATGGCCTTAAGCCATTTTGCGAAAGCTGGCCTCATCATCGCTTCCTCATAGTTCATAGGTTCGCCATGGTAAAGTAACGTGACCTCCAGAACAGGATTACCGTACCACTCAGGTGTGGGTCGTACTCTGGTTGACCTACGAGGTTCGGTAGTAACTTGATCTGAAGTTTCATGATCATAATCATTAGCTTCCTCACTAATTGGTGTAGGAATCACTGGAACTGATTTCTATGGTGAATTACTTTCCAATTCGGGAGAAGGTATAATTACCTCATCAAGTTCTACTTTCCTCCCACTCACTTCTTTCGAGAGAAACTCCTTCTCTAAAAAGGAGCCATTCTCAGCAACGAATATCTTGCCTTCGGATCTATGATAGAAGGTGTACCCAACAATCTCCTTTGGGTATCCTATGAAGACACATTTCTCCGATTTGGGTTCGAGCTTATCAGGTTGAAGCTTTTTCACATAAGCATCGCAGCCCCAAACTTTAAGAAACAACGGCTTAGGTTTCTTGCCAAACCACAGTTCATATGGTGTCGTCTCAACGGATTTAGATGGTGCCCTATTTAATGTGAATGCAGTCGTCTCTAGAGCATAACCCCAAAACGATAGCGGTAAATCGGTAAGAGACATCATATATCGCACCATATCTAATAAAGTATGATTACGATGTTCGGACAGACCATTACGCTGTGGTGTTCCAGGTGGCATGAGTTGCGAAACTATTCCACATTGTTTAAAATGAAGACCAAACTCATAACTCAAATATTCACCTCCACGATCAGATCGTAGAAACTTTATTTTCTTGTTACGATGATTTTCCACTTCACTCTGAAATTCTTTGAACTTTTCAAATGTTTCAGACTTATGTTTCATTAAGTAGATATACCCATATCTGCTCAAATCATCTGTGAATGTTAGAAAATAAAGATACCCGCCGCGAGCCTCAACACTCATCGAACCGCATACATCAGTATGTATTATTTCCAGTAAGTCAGTTGCTCGCTCCATTATTCTGAAGAACGAAGTCTTATGTCATCTTTCCCATGAGGCATGGTTCGCAAGCATCAAGTGATTCCAAAAGCGCATCAGCATGGAGTTTCTTCATGTGCTTTACACCAATATGTCCTAAACGGTAGTGCCACAAATAAGTTGCACTATCATTATTAACTTTGCATCTTTTGGCTTCAATATTATGAATATGTGTATCACTACAATCGAGATTCAACAAAAATAGACCACTCATCAAGGGTGCATGACCATAAAAGATATTACTCATATAAATAGAACAACCATTATTCTCTGATTTAAATGAATAATCGTCTTGCATCAAACAAGATCCAGATATAATGTTCATGCTCAACGCTGGCACCAAATAACCATTATTTAGGTCTAAAACTAATCCCGACGTTAGATGTAGAGGTAGCGTGCCGATGGCGATCACATCGACTTTGGAACCATTTCCCACGCACATCGTCACCTCGTCCTTAGCCACTCTTCTTTTAATCTGTAGCCCCTATTTTGAGTTGCAAATATGAGCAACAGAACCAGTATCAAATACCCATGGACTACTATGAGCATTAGTAAGGTACACATAAATAACATGTATATCAAATATACATTTCACTTTTCCATCCTTCTTATCCGCCAAATACTTGGGGCAGTTCCGCTTCCAGTGACCAGTTCCTTTGAAGTAGAAGCACTTAGTTTCAGGCTTAGGTCCAGACTTGAGCTTCTTCCCTTGAGCAGCAACTTGCTTGCTATTCTTCTTGAAGTTCCCCTTCTTCCCTTTGCCCTTTTTCTTGAAACTAGTGGTCTTGTTAACCATCAACACTTGATGCTCCTTCTTGATTTCTACCTCCGCAGCCTTTAGCATCACAAAGAGCTCGGGAATTGTTTTTTCCATCCCTTGCATATTATAGTTCATCACGAAGCCTTTATAGCTTAGTGGTAGTGATTGAAGAACTCTGTCAATGACACTATCATCAGGAAGATTAACTCCCGGCTGAGTCAAGTGGTTATGGTACCCAGACATTCTGAGTATGTGTTCACTGACAGAACTATTCTCCTCCATTTTGCAGTTGTAGAACTTGTTGGAGACTTCATATCTCTCAACTCGGGCATTTGCTTGAAATATTAACTTCAACTCCTGGAACATCTCATATGCTCCATGACGTTCAAAACGTCTTTGAAGTCCCGATTCTAAGCCATAAAGCATGGCACACTAAACTATTGAGTAGTCATCAGCTTTGCTCTGCCAGACGTTCATAACGTCCGGAGTTGCTCCTGCATCGGGTCTTGCACCTAGCGGTGCTTCCAGGATGTAATTCTTCTGTGCAGCAATGAGGATAATCCTCAAGTTACAGACCCAGTCCATGTAGTTGCTACCATCATCTTTCAACTTAGCTTTCTCTAGGAACGCATTAAAATTCAAGGGAATGGTAGCACGGGCCATTGATCTACAATAACATAGATATGCAAAAACTATCAGGTACTAAGTTCATGATAAATTAAAGTTCAATTAATCATATTACTTAAGAACTCCCACTTAGATAGACATCCCTCTAGTCATCTAAATGATCACGTGATCCATATCAACTAAACCATGTCCGATCATCACGTGAGATGAAGTAGTTTTCAATGGTGAGCACACTATGTAGATCATATCTACTATATGATTCACGTTCGACCTTTCGTTCTCAGTGTTCCGAGGCCATATCTGCATATGCTAGGCTCGTCAAATTTAACCGAGTATTCTGCACGTGCAAAACTGGCTTGCACCCATTGCCTGTGAACGTAGAGCTTATCACACCCGATCATCACGTGGTGTCTCGGCACGACGAACTGTAGCAACGGTGCATACTCAGGGAGAACACTTGTACCTTGAAATTTAGTGAGGGATCATCTTATAATGCTACCGTCGTACTAAGCAAAATAAGATGCATAAAAGATAAACATCACATCAATCAAAATATGTGACATGATATGGCCATCATCATCTTGTGCCTTCGATCTCCATCTCCAAAGCACTGTCATGATCTCCATCGTCACCGGCTTGACATCTTGATCTCCATAGTAGCATCGTTGTCGTCTCGCCAACTATTGCTTCTACGACTATCGCTACCGCTTAGTGATAAAGTAAAGTAATTACATGGTGATTGCATTTCATACAATAAAGCGACAACCATTTGGCTCCTGCCAGTTGCCGATAACTATTACAAAACATGATCATCTCATACAACAATTTATATCTCATCACGTCTTGACCATATCACATCACAACATGCCCTGCAAAAACAAGTAAGACGTCCTCTACTTTGTTGTTGCAAGTTTTATGTGCCTGCTACGGGCTTCTAGCAAGAACCGTTCTTACCTAGGCATAAAAATCACAACGATTTTTTTTCAAGTGTGTTGTTTTAACCTTCAACAAGGACCGGCCGTAGTCAAACTCGATTCAACTAAAGTTGGAGAAATAGACACCCGTCAGCCACCTATGTGCAAAGCACGTCGGTAGAACTAGTCTCATGAACGCGGTCATGTAATGTCGGTCCGGGCCGCTTCATCCAACAATACCGCCGAATCAAAGTAAGACGTTGGTGGTAAGCAGTATGACTATTATCGCCCACAATTCTTTGTGTTCTACTCATGCATGTCGTCTACGCATAGACCTGGCTCCGATACCACTGTTGGGGAACGTAGCATGCAATTTCAAAAAAAATCCTACGATCATGCAAGATCTATCTAGGAGATGCATATCAACGAGAGGGGGGGAGTGTGTCCACGTACCCTTGTAGACCGAAAGAGGAAGCATTAGGTTAACGCGGTTGATGTAGTCGAATGTCTTCACGGTCCAACCAACCCAAGTATCAAACGTACATCACCTGAGTCTTCAGCACACGTTCAGCTCGATGACGTCCCTCGAGCTCTTGATCCAATAGAGGGTCGAGGGAGAGTTTTGACAGCATGACAGCGTGGTGATAGCGCAGGGCTTCGCCTAAGCACTACGACAATATGACCGGACGAGTAAACTGTGGAGGGGGTGTTGGGTTATGCAGTAATTTTTAAAAAAATCCTACGCACACGCAAGATCTATCATGGTGATGCATAGCAACGAGAGGGGAAGAGTGTTGTCCACGTACCCTCATAGACCGTAAGCGGAAGCATTATGACAACGCGGTTGATGTAGTCGTACGTCTTCACGATCCGATCGATCCTAGTACCGAAAGTATGGAACCTCCGCGGTCTGCACACATTCGGCTCGGTGACGTCCCACGAACTCTTGATCCAGTTGAGTGTCGAGGGAGAGCTTCGTTGGCACGACGGCGTGATGATGGTGATGATGAAGCTACCGGCGCAGGGCTTCGCCTAAGCACTACGATGATATGACCGAGGTGGATTATCGTGGAGGGGGGCACCGCACACGGCTAAGGGATCAATGATCAAGTTGTGTGTCTATGGGGTGCGCCCCTCCCCCGTATATAAAGGAGTGGAGGAGGTGGAAGGGTCGGCCCTCTATGGTGTGCCCTAGAGGAGTCCTACTCCCATCGGGAGTAGGATTCCCCCCTTCCAAGTAGTAGGAGTAGGAGAGAAGGAAGGGGAGGAGAGGGGAAAGGAAAGGGGGCGTCCCCTACCCAATTCGGATTAGGCTAGGGTGGCGCGCCTCCCACCTTTTCCCTTCCTCTCCTCTATTCCACTAAGGCCCAATAAGGCCCATATACTCCCGGGGGGTTTCCGGTAAAATCCTGGTACTCTGGAAATGCCCGAACTCATCTGGAACCATTTCGATGTCCAAACATAGGCTTCCAATATATCAATCTTTACGTCTCGACCATTTTGAGACTCTTCGTCATGTCCATGATCATATCCGGGACTCCGAACTACTGTCGATACATCAAAACACATAAACTCATAATATCGATCGTCACCGAACGTTAAGCGTGCGGACCCTACGGGTTCGAGAACAATGTAGACATGATCGAGACTCATCTTCGGTCAATAACCAATAGTGGAACCTGGATTCCCATATTGGTTCCTAAATATTCTATGAAGATCTTCATCGGTCAAACCGCACAACAACATACGTTGTTCCCTTTGTCATCGGTATGTTACTTACCCGAGATTTGATCGTCGATATCTCAATACCTACTTCAATTTCGTTTCGGCAAGTCTCTTTACTCGTTCCATAATGCATCATCCCGTAAATAAATCATTAGTCACATTGCTTGCAAGGCTTATAGTGATGTGCATTACCGAGAGGGCCCAGAGATACCTCTCCGATACTTGGAGTGACAAATCCTAATCTCGATCTATGCCAACTCAACAAACACCATCAGAGACACCTGTAGAGCATCTTTATAGTCACCCAGTTACGTTGTGACATTTGATAGCACACTAAGTGTCCCACCGGTATTCGGGAGTTGCATGATCTCATAGTCATAGGAACATGTATAAGTTATGCAGAAAGCAATAGCAGCAAACTAAACGATCATCGTGCTAAGTTAAGGGATGGGTGAAGTCAATCACATCATTCTCTAATGATGTGATCCCGTTAATCAAATGACAACTCATGTCTATGGTTAGGAAACATAACCATCATTGATTCAACGAGCTAGTCTAGTAGAGGCATACTAGTGACATTTTGTTTGTCTATGTATTCACACATGTACTAAGTTTCTGGTTAGTACAATTCTAGCATGAATAATAAACATTTATCATGATATAATATAAATAACAACTTTATTATTGCCTCTAGGGCATATTTCCTTCAGTCTCCCACTTGCACTAGAGTCAATAATCTAGATTACATTGTAATGATTCTAACATCCATGGAGTCTTGGTGCTGATCATGTTTTGCTTGTGAGAGAGGCTTAGTCAACGGGTCCGCAACATTCAGATCCGTATGTATATTGCAAATCTCTATGTCTCCCTCCTTGACTTGATCGCAGATGGAATTGAAATGTCTCTTGATGTGCTTGGTTCTCTTGTGAAATCTGGATTCCTTTGCCAAGGCAATTGCACCGGTATTGTCACAAAAGATTTTCATTGGACCCGATGCACTATGTATTACACCTAGATCGGATATGAACTCCTTCATCCAGACTCCTTCATTTACTGCTTCCGAAGCAGCTATGTACTGCGCTTCACATGTAGATCCCGCCACGACGCTCTGTTTGGAACTGCACCAACTGACAGCTCCACCATTTAATAAAAATATGTATCCAGTTTGTGACTTAGAGTCATCCGGATCAGTGTCAAAGCTTGCATCGACGTAACCATTTACGAGGAGCTATTTGTCACCTCCATAAATGAGAAACATATCCTTAGTCCTTTTCAGGTATTTCAGGATATTCTTGACCGCTGTCCAGTGATCCACTCCTGGATTACTTTGGTACCTCCCTGCTAAACTAATAGCAAGGCACATATCAGGTCTAGTACACGGCATTGCATACATGATAGAACCTATGGCTGAAGCATAGGGAATGACTTTCATTTTTCTCTATCTTCTGGAGTGGTCGGGCATTGAGTCTGACTCGACTCCACACCTTGTAACACAGGCAAGAACCCTTTCTTTGCATGCTCCATGTTGAACTTCTTTAAAACTTTATAAAGGTATGTGCTTTGTGAAAGTCCAATTAAGCATCTTGATCTATCTCTCTAGATCTTGATGCCCAATATATAAGCAGCTTCACCGAGGTCTTTCATTGAAAAATTCTTATTCAAGTATCCTTTTATGCTATTCAGAAATTCAGTATCATTTCCGATCAACAATATGTCATCTACATATAATATCAAAAATGCTATAGAGCTCCCACTCACTTTCTTATAAATATAGGCTTCTCCAAAAGTCTGTATAAAACCATATGCTTTGATCACACTATCAAAGCGTATATTCCAACTCCGAGAGGCTTGCACCAGTCCATAAATGGATCGATGGAACTTGCACACTTTGTTAGCACCTTTTGGATCGAGAAAACCTTTTGGTTGCATAATATACAACTCTTCTTTAAGATATCCATTAAGGAATGCAGTTTTGACATCCATTTGCCAAATTTCATAATCATAAAATGCGGCAATTGCTAACATGATTCAGACGGACTTAAGCATCGCTACGGGTGAGAAGGTCTCATCGTAGTGAACTCCTTGAACTTGTCGAAAACCTTTTGCAAAAATTCGTGCTTTGTAGACAGTAATATTACCGTCAGCGTCAGTCTTCTTCTTGAAGATCCATTTATTCTCTATGGCCTGCCGATCAACGGGCAAGTCAACCAAAGTCCACACTTTGTTCTCATACATGGATCCCATCTCAGATTTCATGGCCTCAAGCCATTTTGCGGAATCTGGGCTCATCATCGCTTCCTCATAGTTAGTAGGTTCGTCATGGTCAAGTAACATGACCTCCAGAACAGGATTACCGTACCACTCCGGTGCGGATCTTACTCTAGTTGACCTATGAGGTTCGGTAGAAACTTGATCAGAAGTTTCATGATCATCATCATTAGCTTCCTCACTTACTGGTGTATGAATCACTGGAACTGATTTCAGTGATGAACTACTTTCTAATAAGGGAGTAGGTACAATTACCTCATCAAGTTCTACTTTCCTCCCACTCACTTCTTTTGAGAGAAACTCCTTCTCTAGAAAGGATCCATTCTTAGCAACGAATATCTTGCCTTCGGATCTGTGATAGAAGGTGTACCCAACGGTCTCCTTTGGGTATCCTATGAAGAAACATTTCTCTGATTTGGGTTCGAGCTTGTCAAGTTGAAGCTTTTTCACATAAGCATCGCAGCCCAAAACTTTAAGAAACGACAACTTGGGTTTCTTGCCAAACCACAGTTCATAAGGTGTCGTCTCAACGGATTTAGATGGTGCCCTACTTAACATGAATGCAGCTGTCTCTAAAGCATAACCCCAAAACGATAGCGGTAAATTTGTAAGAGACATCATAGATCGCACCATATCTAGTAAAGTATGATTACGATGTTCGGACACACCATTACGTTGTGGTGTTCCGGGTGGCGTGAGTTGCGAAACTATTTCGCATTGTTTCAAATGAAAACCAAACTCGTAACTCAAATATTCTCCTCCACGATCGGATCATAGAAACTTTATTTTCTTGTTACGGTGATTTTCCACTTCACTCTGAAATTCTTTAAACTTTTCAAATGTTTCAGACTTATGTTTCATTAAGTAGATATACCCATATCTGCTCAAATCATCTGTGAAGGTGAGAAAATAATGATATCCGCCGCGAGCCTCAATGTTCATTGGACCACATACATCATTATGTATGACTAGCAAAAAGGCCCGTGCATTGCAACGGGAGAAAAAATACCAAATGCTCTTAATTTACAAAAAAAATGTTCATAATGGGAATTTCTAGCTATTTCTTAAATACATGAAGAGTTGTTAAAAAGACACATGATTTTTTAATCATAAAAAGAGATTATTTTTTGTCTGGAAAAGAATATTCGTGTATGGTCTCTTGTTGGCGCCGGTACTTGCGCCCCTATTTCATCACTATTTCTTGCCATACATGTCATAGGTATTGGTCCCTGTTTCATCACTATTTATATCTTATCAAATTTATCTTTTATTTTATTTTTGGTCATGCATGTCTCCTTTTACTTTTTTTCATGCATGTCCTCTCTTTCTTCTTCTTATATATAGGAGAATAGCGCACATCTCATTTTTATCGGATCTCTGCATTTTCTCTTATTTATTTTATAGTGAACATCCCATCTTTATTGGGTCATTCCGTTATTTCTTGTCATGCATGTTCTTATTTATTGGGTGTCTCTAGCAAATTTATCTTCAATATAATGTCCAATCCTGATTTTGCTATGGTATTCATCCACAATCCGAATTAGTATCGGTATGAAAAAAGAGAGATAATGCATTATTGATTAACATTGCAGCCTAGTTAGTATTTTTTAAATTGTTAACAGTAAAAATAACATAATATTCAAATTCTACATAGTTTTTTAATCAAATTCCATATATAACATGTTAAATTTGGATTTAAGGTTTAGAAGATATGAGTATTTATCTTATCAAATTTATCTTTTATTTTATTTTTGGTCATGCATGCCTCCTTTTACTTTTTTCGTGCATGTCCTCTCTTTCTTCTTCTTATATATATAGGAGAATAGCGCACATCTCATCTTTATCGGATCTCCTCTGCATTTTCTCTTATTTATTTTATAGTGAACATCCCATCTTTATTGGGTCATTCTTTTATTTGTTGTCATGCATGTTCTTATTTATTTGGTGTCTCTAGCAAATTTATCTTCAATATAATGTAACAATCCTGATTTTGCTGAGGTGTTCATCCACAATCCGAATTAGTATTGGTATGAAAAAAGACAGATAATGCATTGTTGATTAACATTGCAGCCTAGTTAGTATTTTTTTAATTGTTAACAGTAAAAATAACATAATATTCAGATTCTACATATTTTTTTAATCAAATTCCATATATAACATGTTAAATTTGGATTTACGGTTTAGAAGATATGAGTATTTTAAAAAACAGTTGATATGTAGTGCGGGTTTAATGTCAGAAACATTAGGAGGTTTCCTACAAAATAGCATGACGGACTAAGAATACCTATTTCTTTTATTAGTAGGTATAGATTTCCAATAACTCTGTTGCTCGCTCCATTGTTCCGGAGAATGGAGTTTTAGTCATCTTGTCCATGAGGCATGGTTCCCAAGTACCAAGTGATTCATAATCAAGTGATTCCAGAAGTCCATCAGAATGGAGTTTCTTCATGCGCTTTACACCAATATGACCCAAACGGCAGTGCCACAAATAAGTTGCACTATCATTATCAACTCTGCATCTTTTGGCTTCAGTACTATGGACATGTGTATCACTACTATCAAGCTTTAGTAAAAATAGACCACTCATCAAGGGTGCCTGACCATAAAAGATATTACTCATATAAATAGAACAACCATTATTCTCTGATTTAAATGAATAACCGTATCGCATCAAACAAGATCCAGATATAATGTTCAAGCTTAACGCTGGCACCAAATAACAATTATTTAGGTCTAAAACTAATCCCGAAGGTAGATGTAGAGGTAGCGTGCCGACGGCGATCACATCGACTTTGGAACCATTTCCCATGTGCGTTGTCACCTCGTCCTTAGCCAATCTTCGCTTAATCCGTAGCCCCTGTTTCGAGTTGCAAATGTTAGCAACTGAACCAGTATTAAATACCCAGGCACTACTGCGAGCATTAGTAAGGTACACATCAATAACATGTATATAAAATATACCTTTCACTTTGACATCCTTCTTCTCCGCCAAATACTTGGGGAAGTTCCGCTTCCAGTGACCAGTTCATTTGCAGTAGAAGCACTCAGTCTCGGGCTTAGGTCCAGACTTGGGTTTCTTCACTTGAGCAGCAACTGGCTTGTTGTTCTTCTTGAAGTTCCCCTTCTTCCCTTTACCCTTTTTCTTGAAATTGGTGGTCTTGTTGACCATCAACACTTGCCTCCTTCTTGATTTCTACCTCCACGGCCTTTAGCATTGCGAAGAGCTCAGGAATCGTTTTATCCATCCCTTGCATATTATAGTTCATCACGAAGCTCTTGTAGCTTGGTGACAGTGATTGAAGAACTCTGTCAATGACACTATTATCAGGAAGATTAACTCCCAGCTGAGTCAAGTGGTTGTGGTACCCAGACATTCTGAGTATATGTTCACTGACAGAACTATTCTCCTCCATCTTGCAACTATAGAACTTATTGGAGACTTCATATCTCTCAATCCGTGCATTCGCTTGAAATATTAACTTCAACTCCTGGAACATCTCATATGCTCCTTGACGTTCAAAACGACGTTGAACTCCCGGTTCTAATCCGTAAAGCATGGCACACTGAACTATCGAGTAGTCATCAGCTTTGCTCTGCCAGGTGTTCATAACATCTGGCGTTGCTCCTGCAGCGGGTTTGTCACCTAGCGGTGCTTCTAGGACGTAATTCTTTTGTGCAGCAATGAAGATAATCCTCAAGTTACGGACCCAGTCCATGTAGTTGGTACCATCTTTCAACTTAGCTTTCTCTAGGAACGCATTAAAATTCAACGGAACAACAGCACGGGCCATCTATCCACAACAACATAGACATGCAAAATACTATCAGGTACTAAGTTTTTGATAAATTAAAGTTCAATTAATCAAATTACTTAAGAACTCTCACTTAGATAGACATCCCTCTAATCATCTAAGTGATCATGTGATCCATATCAACTAAACCATGTCCGATCATCACGTGAGATGGAGTACTTTTCAATGGTGAACATCACTATGTTGATCATATCTACTATATGATTCACGCTCGACCTTTCGGTCTCAGTATTCTGAGGCCATATCTGCATATGCTAGGCTCGTCAAGTTTAACCTGAGTATTCTGCGTGTGCAAAATTGGCTTACACCCGTTGTATGTGAATGTAGAGCTTATCGCACCCGATCATCACGTGGTGTCTCGGCACGACGAACTGTAGCAATGGTGCATACTCAGGGAGAACACTTATACCTTGAAATTTAGTGAGAGATCATCTTATAATGCTACCGCCGAACTAAGCAAAATAAGATGCATAAAGGATAAACATCACATGCAATCAATATAAGTGATATGCTATGGCCATCATCATCTTGTGCCTTTGATCTCCATCTCCAAAGCACCGTCATGATCACCATCGTCACCGGCTTGACACCTTGATCTCCATCAAAGTATCGTTGTTGTCTCTCCAACTATTGCTTCTACGGCTATTGCTACCGCTTAGTGATAAAGCAAAGCAATTACATGGCGATTGCATTTCATACAATAAAGTGACAACCATATGGCTCCTGATAGTTATCGATAACTCTGATACAAAACATGATCATCTCATACAATAAAATTTAGCATCATGTCTTGACCATATCACATCACAACATGCCCTGCAAAAATAAGTTAGACGTCCTCTACTTTTGTGTTGCAAGTTTTACATGGCTGCTACGAGCTGAGCAAGAACCGTTCTTACCTACACATCAAAAACCACAACGCGGTATAGTGATTGCTTTTTGGTCTTCAGAAAGAACCTTGTTCATTGAATCTGATTTAACTAAAGTTGGAGAAACTGACACCCACCAGCCACCTGTGTGCGAAGCACGTCGGTAGAACCAGTCTCGCGTAAGCGTACGCATAATGTCGGTCTTGTACGCTTCATCCAACAATACCGACGAATCAAGAAACAACTAGTGACGGCAAGCAATATTTATATACCCATGCCCACAACTCCTTTGTGTTCTACTCGTGCATATAACATCTACGCATAGACCTGGCTCGGATGCCACTGTTGGGTTATGCAGTAATTTCAAAAAATTCCTACGCACACACAAGATCTATCATAGTGATGCATAGCAACGAGAGGGGAAGAGTGTTGTCCACGTACCCTCGTAGACCGTAAGTGGAAACGTTATGACAACGCGGTTGATGTAGTCGTACGTCTTCACGATCCGACCGATCCTAGTACCGAAAGTATGGCACCTCCGCGATCTGCATACGTTCGGGTCGGTGAAGTCCCACGAACTCTCAATCCAGCTGAGTGTCGGGGGAGAGCTTCGTGCACGACGGCGTGATGATGGTGATGATTAAGCTACCGGCGCAGGGCTTCGCCTAAGCACTACGACGATATGACTGAGATGGATTATGGTGGTGGGGGCACCGCACATGGCTAAGGGATCAATGATCAACTTGTGTGTCTATGGGGTGCCCCCTCCCCCGTATATAAAGGAGTGGGGGAGGGGGAAGGGCCGGCCCTCTATGGCGCGCCCTAGGGGAGTCCTACTCCCACCGGGAGTAGGATTCCCCCCTTCCAACTAGTAGGAGTAGGATAGAAGGAAGGGGAGGAGAGGGGAGAGGAAAGGGGGGCACCCAATTCGGATTGGGCTAGGGTGGCACGCCTCCCACCTTTTCCCTTCCTCTCCTCTATTCCACTAAGGCCCAATAAGGCCCATATACTCCCCGGGGGGTTCCGATAACCTCCTGGTACTCCAGAAAATGCCCGAACTCATCTGGAACCATTCCGATGTCCAAACATAGGCTTCCAATATATCAATCTTTACATCTCGACCATTTCGAGACTCCTCATCATGTCCGTGATCATATTCGGGACTCCGAACTACCTTCGGTTCATCAAATCACATAAACTCGTAATACCGATCGTCACCGAACATTAAGCGTGCGGACCCTACGGGTTTGAGAACTATGTAGACA
The DNA here is from genome assembly GCF_002162155.2 of Triticum dicoccoides. NCBI lineage: Eukaryota > Viridiplantae > Streptophyta > Magnoliopsida > Poales > Poaceae > Triticum > Triticum dicoccoides. The sequence goes on along the minus strand of NC_041380.1, from coordinate 303,703,515 downwards.
TGACCGAGACTCATCTCCGGTCAATAACCAATAGCGGAACCTGGATGATCATATTGGTTCCTACATATTCTACGAAGATCTTCATCGGTTAAACCGCACAACAACATACGTTGTTCCCTTTGTCATCGGTATGTTACTTGCCCGAGATTCGATCATCGATATCTCAATACCTAGTTCAATCTCATTACCAGCAAGTCTCTTTACTCGTTCCGTAATGCATCATCCCGTAACTAACTCATTAGTCACATTGCTTGCAAGGCTTATAGTGATGTGCATTACCAAGAGGGCCCAAAGATACCTCTCCGATACTCGGAGTGACAAATCCTAATCTCGATCTATGGCAACTCAACAAACACCATCGGAGACACCTGTAGAGCATCTTTATAGTCACCCAGTTACGTTGTGACGTTTGATAGCACACTAAGTGTTCCTCCGGTATTCGGGAGTTGCATGATCTCATAGTCATAGGAACATGTATAAGTTATGGAGAAAGCAATAGCAACAAACTAAACGATCATCGTGCTAAGCTAACGGATGGGTCAAGTCAATCACATCATTCTCTAATGATGTGATCCCGTTAATCAAATGACAACTCATGTCTATGGTTAGGAAACATAACCATCATTGATTCAACGAGCTAGTCTTGTAGAGGCATACTAGTGACATTCTGTTTGTCTATGTATTCACACATGTACTAAGTTTCCGGTTAATACAATTCTAGCATGAATAATAAAGATTTATCATGATATAAGGAAATATAAATAACAACTTTATTATTGCCTCTAGGGTATATTTCCTTCAGGGGGGCACCGCACACAGCTAAGAGATTTCTTGGGGTGCCTTTGGGGTGCCCCCCACCCCCGTATATAAAGGGGGAGGAGGCCGGCGGCCAGGAGGGGCGCGCCATGGGGGGAGTCCTACTTGGACTCCTAGTCCAAGTAGGACCCCCCCTCCCGTTTTCCTTTCTCCACCGGAGGGAATAGGAAGGAGAGGAAGAGGGAAAGGGAAAGGGGGGCGCGCGGCCACCCCTTGCGGCCCTTCTCTCTTCTCCACTAAAGCCCACTAAGGCCCATTATTCCCCCGGGGGGTTCCAGTAACCCCTTGGTACTCCGAAAAAATATCTGAATCACTCAAAACCATTCTGATGTCCGAATATAACCTTCCAATATATCAATATTTACCTCTCGACCATTTCGACACTCCTCGTCATGTCCGTGATCTCATCCGGGACTCCGAACAAACTGCGGTCACCAAAACACATAACTCATAATACAAATCGTCATCGAACGTTAAGCGTGCGGACCCTACGGGTTCGAGAACTATGTATACATGACCGAGACACATCTCCGGTCAATAACCAGTGGCGGATCTACCATTGGGGCGAGGTGGGGCGGCCGCCCTGGGTCCCCGCCGGCGGAGCAACGATCCCCGCCTACCTATCGTCTGGTGGCCGTCTGATTTCATGGCGGCGGCGAGCAGTTTCCATGGAGGCGGCTTGTTTCTTGTTTCCACGAAGCAGTACGTGAGGCAGGGCTGGGTGAGGGAGAGAAACGCGTTTGGGCTGGGCTGCAGCAATGGGGCTAACCTGTAGCATTTGCACAATTGCATTTAAGGCCCAAGTGATCGAACGCATGCTGCCGGATACCGAACATCAATCCAGCTCAGCAGTACTAAATGGGTTGGTCTCCTACTATCAAAATTAGTGATAAGCAGACTATGGCACATTTTTATACTTTGCGGAAACGTAGAGGCCATCTAGCTTGACAACCTCGTGTTCTTTGTACAACTACATGTTAGAGGTATACTGCCATCTTATGAAAATATACAATAAAT
>NC_041380.1:303696754-303701499 GCF_002162155.2 Triticum dicoccoides | reverse complement strand
ATTTAATCAACGAGACCAACTGCGGCGGAGGCAAACATTATATAATTGAAAACTTCTTTTGAATACAAATTCATTGCTATAATTTTTAGTCCTTCCGCAGTCGGTCTCGTTTGTTAAATTTATGGTCAAAGTTGAAACACGAGAACCAAGGACGCACTATATTTTGGAACGAAGGGAGTAGTTATCACACTTGAGCCAATACATTTATAATTTTGTAGGCCTCGCTTGAGATTGTGGACATGTATTGTGACATCAAGTGAAGAATCCATATTAATTGTTTCAAAGACCTTCTTATGTTTTTGGTAGTTGAATGACATGAATTTTGATTAAGTAGATTTATATTTCCAACAATGTTCGCCCCGGCTAACTTCAATTTCTGGGTCCGCCACTGTCAATAACCAATAGCGGAACCTAGATGCTCATATTGGTTCCTACATATTCTACGAAGATCTTTATCGGTCAAACCGCATAACAACATATGTTATTCCCTTTGTCATCGGTATGTTACTTGCCTGAGATTCGATCGTCGGTATCATCATACCTAGTTCAATCTCGTTACTGGCAAGTCTCTTTACTCGTTCTGTAATGCATCATCCCGCAACTAACTCATTAGTCACATTGCTTGCAAGGCTTATAGTGATGTGCATTACCGAGAGGGCCCAGAGATACCTCTCTGATACACGAAGTGACAAATCCTAATCTTGATCTATGCCAACTCAACAAACACCTTCGGAGACACCTGTAGAGCATCTTTATAATTACCCAGTTACGTTGTGACATTTGATAGCACACAAGGTGTTCCTCCCGTATTCGGGAGTTGCATAATCTCATAGTCAGAGGAATATGTATAAGTCATGAAGAAAACAATAGCAATAAAACTAAACGATCATAATGCTAAGCTAACGGATGGGTCTTGTCTATCACATCATTCTCTAATGATGTGATCCCATTCATCAAATGATAACACATGTGTATGGTCAGGAAACTTAACCATCTTTGATTAACGAACTAGTTAAGTAGAGGCATACTAGGGATACTCTGTTTGTCTATGTATTCACACATGTACTAAGTTTCTAGTTAATACAACTCTAGCATGAATAATAAACATTTATCATGATATAAGGAAATATAAATAACAACTTTATTATTGCCTCTAGGGCATATTTCCTTCAGCCCGAGGGGCTCACAAGCCCTAGGGGCACGCCCCCCTACCCTGGGTGCACCTGCGAGGCTTGTGGACACCCCATAAGGTGGTTGGTCCCCTTCTTCGTCCGCAAGAAAGCTAATATCTGGATAAAAATTGTGTTAAAATTTTAGCCCAATCGGAGTTACGGATCAGTGAAAGACCAGAATATGGGAACGCAAAAACAGAAGGAAACACACACACACACACACACACACACACACACACACACACACACACAGAGAGAGAGAGAGAGAGAGAGAGAGATCCAACCTCGGAGGGGCTCCCGCCCCTCTACCGCCATGGAGGCCATGGACTAGAGGGGAAACCCTCCTCCCATCTAGGGGTGAGGTCAAGGAAGAAGAAGGAGGAGGGGGCTCTCTCCCCCTCTCTCTTGATGGTGCCGGAACGCCACCGGGGCAATCATCATGTGACGGTGATCTACTCCAACAACTCTGTCATCTTCACCAACACCTCCATCACCTTCCCTCATCTATATTTAGTGGTCCACTCTCCCGCAACCCGTTGTATCCTCTACTTGAACATGGTGCTTTATGCTTCATATTATTATCCAACGATGTGTTGCCATCCTATGATGTGTGAGTAGATTTTTGTTGTCCTATAGGTAATTGGTGAATTGCTATGATTAGTTTAATTTGCTTGCGGTTATGTTGTTGTCCTTTGGTGCCCATCATATGAGCGCGCGTGTGGATCACACCATATGGTTAGTTGTATGTTGATAGGACTATGTATTGGAGGGCAAGGGTGATAGCAGCTTCAGCCTAGCATATAAATTGATGCATACGGGATTGAATGGAGACCAATATATCTTAATGTATGGTTGGGTTTTACATTAATGAATGTTAGTAGTTGCGGATGCTTGCTAATAGTTACAATCATAAGTTCATAGAATTCCAAGTAAGGGATGACATGCTAGCAGTGGCCTCTCTCACATAAAACTTGCTATCGGTCTAGTAACGTAGTCAATTGCTTAGAGGCAATTTCGCAACTCTTACCACCACTTTTCCATACTCGTTAAACTAAAGTAATTGTTTCTTTATCTAAACAGACCCTAGTTTTTATTTACGTGATCTTTATTATCTTGCAAACATATCTTACCACAACTACAAAGTATTTGTAGTTTCATACTTGTTCTAGGTAAAGCGAACGTTAAACGTGTGTAGAGTTGTATCGATGGTCAATAGAACTTGACGGAATATTTGTTCTACCTTTAGCTCCTCGTTGGATTTGACACTCTTACTTATCGTGAAAGGCTACGACTGATCCCCTATACTTGTGGGTTATCAGTAGTCTTGGCTGGATGGTAAGAAAGACACAAGGGACACCGGTGTTTACCAAGATTCAGGCCCTCTCGAAGAGGTAACACCCTACGTCCTACTTTGCTTGTATTGATTGTGGATGGGGTACAAAGTACATGTGATGTATTGTGAGAACGTATGAAAATGAATCTGATTGTTTATCATCTAGACCGGCCTCGGTTTATATAATACACCGAAAGCCTAGGATAGTGGGAGTCCCAATAGATCCACATGCTCTCACGAGCACACCGTACGTCCCAGCTGATCCGACCCAACGAGATTCACCTGGGAGACCCAGGTTCGATCCCGCTCACGCGCATTTAGATGTCCAAAATTCCCAAAATGACTTTTTTGTGAAAAAGTAGCAGAAATAAGATTGTAAGTTGTGCTCTTTCAATTTTCACCAAAAGTAGACCATATGGAATTTCAACTACCAAAATTTCAAGACTTTCAAAGTGTTTCTGCTATATTTCGTTGAGTTGATGAATTTCTAGAGATTTACATCAAGTAATTCAAATTTGAATTACAAGTGTGCTCTAGTTTGGTCATAAAAATTGGGGGAAATAATTTCAATCTTGCACATTAGGATTGTAGGTAGTGGCCACAAACAAAGGTGAAATTCCCAACCTCTTAGTATGAACGGTCATCCTTGCAAGTTTGACCACTATTTGGAAAAAAATAAAGAAAATGAAAAGAGAACCTCACAAATTGAAATCATTTTGCATGGAGCCCCTATATGCCCACTAGTCTGTTTTAGAGTGTTTTTCTGTATTTCATTGATTTAGTGAATTTCTACAGATTTACATCATGTAATTCAAATTTGAACTATAAGTGTGCTCTAGTTTGGTCATAAAAATTAGGAAAATTGTTTTCAAACTTGCACATTAGGATTGTAGGCAGTGGCCACAAACAAAGGTGAAATTCCCAACCTCCATATATGAATGGTCATCCTTGTAAGTTTGGCCACAATTAAGGAAAATGGAAAAAACTAAATAATTGAAATCCTTTTGCATGGAGCCCTTATATGTGCACTATTTTGTGGGAAAAATCATAAAATTGCGATATCACAAACTAAAAAGAACTTCACAAATTGACCTATCTCATATGAAGATCCATGGCTTTCAAGCAAAATGACCATTCCCATGGGCATTATCATCGCATAGTCCATGATAACATGACCATATTTGGCACAAATAAGGGTCTTAACATTCTAAACAGTAATTCCAAAGGAAGTTTCAAGTTTTGGCTATTTTTTCCATTTTCAAAGTGCGCAAAGTGATTTCTTTGTGAAAGAAGTAGCAAAAATAAGATTGTAAATTGTGCCCTTTCCATTTTCTCCCGAAGTAGATCACATGGGATTCCAACTACCAAAATTTCAAGACTTTTAGAGTGTTTTGCTATATTTCATTTATTTAATGAATTTCTAGAGATTTACATCAAGTAATTCAAATTTGAACTACAAGTGTGCTCTATTTTGGTCATAAAAATTGGGGAAACTAATTTCAAGCTTGCACATTAGGATTGTATGTAGTAGCCACAAACAAAGGTGAAATTACCAACCTCTTGGTATGAATGGTCATCCTTGCAAGTTTGACCATAATTTGGAAAATTAAAGAAAATAAAAAATACCTCAAAAATTGAAATCCTTTTGCATGGAGCCCTTATGTATGCACTAGTTTGTTGGAAAAAAATGTAAACTTGCAATATGACAAACTAAAAAAACTTCACCAAATGGCCTATCTCATATGAAGATCCATGACTTTCAAGCAAAATGTCTATGCCCATGGATCACAATTCGCATCTCCGAGATTACGGTTTATGGTAAAAAAAAATATGGTTTGTGGTCCACCCCCTATTCCTCTGTGCTTTTGTATGGTACCGCTCACAATTCGCATCTCTCGGCCTTCTTATACTGTCTTTCTAAAGAGTCCACCTCTTATATGATAAGATTCGTAGTCTTTTAAACCTTTTTTTGGATAGAGTCCACATCAAACTACCAACCCTGTTACAATTTGCCTGTTAACGGATTCTGTCTGCCGAGTCCCTAGAGCAGGCACTTGTGAGCAATATGCCAGAGTGCAAATTTCTCTAATTATGTAGATCAATATTAGGGATGTAGTCTAACTATATGATCTAGCTCCGTCTAATGTAATGTTTCCAATATACAGTACATAGTATATTGTATCCCACTGATAATGAACCAACTTCCTTAGGCACATTATACTTACGTTCCAACAAGCAGT
>NC_041380.1:303689249-303696347 GCF_002162155.2 Triticum dicoccoides | reverse complement strand
CCAACACATGTTTGCATGATCCCAGGTAGCCCAACCCCCCTTCGATTTTTTGTAGATTCGCCACTGCCAGCAAGTACTAATTCCATGCTAAACATATAAAGTAATTCAATGTGCAAATACATATTTAATTCCATAATGAGGTACTCCAAATATTAATAATTCCAAGCGGTTTGAATTTGCAGGACATATAATTCCAACAAACTCGAGCCTAAATTTAATGGCTAGTGCTTGCGCTTGTGCTCATGAAGCATCAACGCACATATCAATTTTCAAGTTTCCACTCCCTATAAATGCGTAAGTTTCTCAAAACTGCGCCCATCGAACCCCACAAAAGATCATGATCAAACATTGCATCATACTCCTTCCGCTCACAAATATAAGATGTTTTAACTTTTCTTTTAATAGGATACATATAGAGAGATTTTAGTGTGTTTGTTCACTCACTTCTGTCCGTATGTAATTCATACTAAAAAATCCAAAACATGTTATACTTGTGAACGAAGGTTGTAACATTTCAAATTAACAATCATAAAATACGGTCCATTCCTAAACTCTAAAACCATACAAATTGCCAGGACCTCACAAGGGCGAAGACAACGTGGCTCGCCGCCGGAGGAAGAATCTTGACTGCTAGGAAGAATCTTGACTACTCCCTCCGATTGGGTTATTGGGTTTATAAGTCGGGCATGGGTTTTTATGTCTTCGATTTGATTAATGAAATATGTATAACATGCCACAAGACACTATGTGGTTAGAAACTACATTTGACAACGAATCTAAAGATACATTTTTATGAAATATAATACATGTTTCCCATTAAACCAAAGACCTGAAAAAACTGTGCCCGACTTATAAACCCACCGGAGGAAGTAGCTCAGGCACGGGGGCAGCATGAGGGGGACTAACAGTGCAGCATTGGGAGGATGAAGAAGAACAACAATCCAATGGTTGGAAGAGGGGGAGAGAGCAAAAGAGCAAACCGACAGAAACTGGAAATAATTTTCAGGCGCCTGACCTACAGGCTCAACAAATAATCATTAGTTACAACACATCTTTTTGGCAGGCACATTTATGGCGCTGCTATGCACTCGAAGGCGTGAACTGTCACATGACAAATTCTCTCTCCTAACTCGAATGAAAATAACACCAAAATGTTTGCAGTGGTCCTCTATTTATTGGCACCATATCTGTCTAGCTGATAGCAGCGTCCTTCTTGCCTCATCTGCATACAAGAAACGGTAATTAGTTTCGCTGCAATCGAAAATGGAGAGAAGATAAAACAGAGAGCATAAAACATCCTCCAAGAAGGCAATACACAGGACAGGTGTTGAATTTCAAGCTCTAAGTGGATGTTTACACTTTTGACATTACAGGGGGTTTGGACACAAGAAATATGCTAATCCCTCCGTTTCTAAATATAAGCCTTTTTAAAGATTTCAATACGGACTACATATGGATATATATAGACGTATTTTAAAGTGTAGATTCACTCGTTTTGCTCCGTATGTAGTCTGTATTGGAATCTCTAAAAAGGCTTATATTTAAGAACGGAGGGGGTAGTTACTTATGCAACAAAATATCAACAAATCAATAACAAATCCCACAAAACAGAGAAACTGATAAAGATTCATGTGAAGGACCTGCGATGCTTGCAGCAGAAAAATTGGCAGGTATGTTAGCTTCAGATTCAACGGACGCCTTTGCTACAGCAATCCCAACTGCAACACTTTGCATAATATCCAATCCCCCACATAGAGATGAAAGGAACCCACCAACCAAACAATCACCCGCGCCTGTGAGGCTGACCACTGAGGCAGATGTTGCAGGTAAATGGAAAACACAAGTTCTGGAAGAACCTTCTCTAGACAAATTAACAGGCATGCTGGATAGAGAACATCCCTCCAATTTTTCAAGTAGCTGAGTTGAGAAAGGTGTCACTTTACACCTTTTCGGATCCTTCATGAAGTTGACGTGCTCTCTGCAACATATGAAAACACCATTCGAGCCAAGTGTCACCAGGAGAAGCTTGATGCCCTTTTCGAGAAGAAAAAACATTGCTGGGCTGAGCATTTCAAACAAATAATCTACAGATTCTGCTTTGTTGCTGCACTGCTCAAGTTTGACGAAGTTGTATTTCCCTGGAGTAGACAGTGCGTTTGCCATGGCAATAAGCTCAATCTCATTCGGGGAAGTGCAAGTTATCTGAATCATCATAGAAAATCAATAAGTAAACTTCAAATATAATGGGAAGAGAAGTGCATTTACCGCGTAACTCTTGCCCGGACTGCCTAAAACTACTTCAACTACAAAACCATCCAACTACCAGAACTGGTGCAAAACCAAAACTTGGGTTGGTTGGTTGAAAATCAGCGACTGCCGCCGCGTTGGAAACAACATCACTGACTTTTTTTCTGAGTAGACAGCCACATCACTGTTTTTTTTTCTGAGTAGACAGCCACATTACCGAATTTTGCCATCTAGATATCAACACACCACGGTCCCAAATCACCTTCTCTCCACCTTTGTTCGCTTTCTACATGTGCCCCTACTAGTTCAAAACGATACTCTCTCTCCTCTCTAATGGTATTTGTGGTTTGCCTCTAAGACTCATCTATACACACATTTCTTACCCATGAAATTTGAACAGTCATGCCGATCTGCACTTGTTCTAATGGTTGGAGGGTGCAAAGTAAACAGTTTTGGAATCAAGGGGGCGCTTTCTCGAATCAGCCAAGGGGGTAATTCTTCCCATATACATACTAAAAAATGCTTACTCAATCATTTGCACTCACATGTTCCGCAATTGGTGCGATTCTTGAACTTTTTACCACCGAGACAGGCTCAAATAACACAGGCACCCCTGATTCATATGCTACTGAAACAAATAACACAATATAGTGTTTATCACTAACTTTTGACCCTACTCCAAAAAATACGATATGAAAAACATAACACCGGTAATAATTGGGACATTCAAGTTAAACTTTTTGGGGGAAGCTCCTCAAAAAATATGGTAGATAGGAGTTCACAAGTATACTAAAAGGTAATGTAGTGCAACAACAATGCCTTTATATAAGAAAACACTGCCTCCACATTAGATTACAGATCACATTTTGTTTGAGCACACAGATTAAGAAGCATTTAAAGTAACTAGACCGGAGGATAAAAAGGACACCCTTCAAGTAAAAGTACATGCAGGAATAGAGCTCGGGCATGTAGAGACTTGAAGGCATGCAATGCAGAGAGATACTTAAGCTCATTGGAAGTTGGGTCACTTCATGGTACACCATGAGGGGGAAATGCATTAGAGGGCAGAATGAGTAACCAAAACATTCTGGTGGCTTACAAAAAATGCAGCTGGAAACTATACGACCTGTAATTTGAAATGGAGAAAGTACTAAAGACCAAGATTTCAGTTGCCGACGACCCCGTTTGGCCCTGAATTTATCAATTAGGTTTCAAATTTGAATTTTGGAAGAAAATATCAGTTAGCTTCAATACATCGAATAAGTGCAAATTTAGTTTGAAAAATCCTCCACAAACTTCTGACAATCTTAGGTTACCACTGGTAACCATTATTCTTGGTCTCAAAACTGCCACTTGTTATGGTAAATAAAATTTACTCTATCCAGTATCCAACACACACATGCATACAAAAACTAAATAAGTTATCGCCTCCAGAAGATAATAAAGAGATATAACAACTTACTTTTGCAAGCGGCTTGAAGTGACTCAGGAGATAAATTGGCATCAAGCATTAGTAGAGGTGCAATGGAGATGCGGCGGTAGAACTGATATATCCAGGTAGGGGTAAGAAAAGTTTCCTGCCCCAAGAAAACAGAGATAAATATAGTGGTAATTAGCAAACAGCCAAACACTAATGTTCAATGTAAGGAAACAGTACACATTTCGTTGAATAATTCTTACAACTGCTTGCACACTCGCAACACCAGCAAATAATTCTCCATTCCCATCAAATACATTTGACACTACTGGGGTTGTAACATCAGGAACCTGCAGTATTCCTACTTAAGTGCTGTGAGATAATGTTAGCTAATAGAAAATAACTAAAGATCATTTAAAGGGGCAAAAATAAAATGAAAAAAACCTTGACAATTCATGAACAGCATTCACAGTGAAATAATAAATTAAGGATGTTTCTATAAAGAAGATGTCACACAAGAAAAATTGAGACCCTCAAGTTGCTGCAAGAGAATTGAAGGTCTTGTCTTAGAAACTACAATGAGATCTTCGAAAGACTTAATCTTAGCCAATTAGTTAATTTGTTATCGCTTGATTGAGGCAATTATTTAACAGAGTGATCTCTTCATTTAACATTAGGGCCCATCCTGAGCTTTCTCAACAAAACATTATTTTACTCCCTGCGCTGTTTCAGAAAGGATGCTCCAGAATCCATGTTGTATCTTTTTACAATTTGACCATCGCTAGCTTACTATCTACATATTTATACCGGATATACAAAGGTCACAATACTAAATTTGTTGTGGACAGAAGTTTCACAACATTATAATTTTATTCAATTATACACATAAAATTCCCCTAAAAAATTACTCCCTCTGATCCATATTAATTGACGCTCCTTTAGTACAACTTTGTACTAAAAAAGGCAGCCCCAGTGCATGTAGCTCCCGCTTGCGCAGGGTCTGGGGAAGGGTCCGACCACTTTGGAGTAGTTCATTTCTACAACTTTGTACTAAAGGAGCATAAAAATATGGATCGGAGGGAGTAGTCAAAATAATATATTGGAGACCAAGAAAAGAGCAGCATAATTTTCAAAAGAGCCAAGTAAGCAATACATAATTATCACAAAGTTAACAGCCTGGTCTAAAGATCATTTCACTTATCATTTAGGTGTAGTCCAAACACATAGTTTAGTCAGTTAAAACATTTTATTTAGCTGATTATGTCCAAGTGCAATTTTTTTAAATTCTTTTAAGCTCACAAAAAACCCATAGAAGATTTTGCCTCAAAGGTGTTACATTCAGTTATCAACAAATAGGAAGGTAACTCGTATGTTATGTACTTTTAATTTGCAGCATCTAACCAGTTTGTACCCTTTGATGGATTGCACAATATCTGACATATTGCTTACATGCTCAATATAGTATGTTGTAGTGAGATGGGTACATGTGAAAGTGCATTTAGTCCCCCTATTAATTTTTGGTTATTAATGATAAGGCAATTAAGAGGACTATTGGTTTATCAAGTTCAGTTCAGGACGTGGTCCATTTTGATGTGAAAACATCAACAGTGACCCCTATTTTTGCCCTGACAAGTGGTTGTTTCTTTACGCTCGTGGTTTGTAATTTCTAGTTTTTTTTAGTGGATCCATGATTCAGATTGAGTTTAAGGACAATTGTATTATCAAGAGGAATGCAAGCAAATAGCTAGGGATGAACCCTATCTCAAGATCCACAACCAAATCCCCAAGTTTTCCACTCCAAACACTTCATTCCTCAAATTTTCCTACATCCCGATACCTCCGAGTATTCCTACTTGGTACTACCAAGCCAGTGAGTTGTGAGTGATGCTGATGAGCAAACCCAGTTCTCTAAGTGTTTCCCAGGACAACCGAGATTTTTTTCCTGTGCCACTGAGCTTTTCTCCTACCAAGTGTATCTCTGTTAGCTCTGGTATCTCTGAGCTTAACCTTGTCTAGCAATTACGAGCACCTCTCATTTGCTTCGGCACAGCGTCTCGGTATAGGTCCGGTATTTCCAAGCCAAATCTTTCTGGCATCTCCAAGCTGAGACTTGGCCGTTTCTGCACCTTTCCATTCCAGGGTTCCTCTATTGACCCCGACACTTCCGAGAATTATCACTTCCGTACCTCTGAGCAAGTTGATCCTTCATGCAGAAATGAACTACTCCATTGTCCAGTACCTGTGTCTTTTGCATTCGGTACCCCCGGGTATTTGGATTTTCAAGAGGGTTACTCGACAGCCAGTACTTCCAAGTGCCAGCCACCTACTGCCAGGTTTTCTGTTCGGTACTACTGAGCAAGTTGTAAGCTATTGTGCAACGGTCAGATTTCTGTTTTTTTCTATACTCCCTCCATTTTTGTATACAAGGCCATTACCTCATTTTTCAGATACCAAGAAAACAAACTAATAAATAGCAGGATTAACTGTGTGGAAAACCTCTCGTGTTCTGGGCTAATTAAACATGTGCATGTGGTGCCTCTTTCTCTATGGCTGCATGCAACTTTTGCATTAGTAAGCACCATCATACGAGGCAAAAATCAAATAAATTCTTCTCGGAAAGAGATAGTGGTATTGTATACATGCAAATTGCAATTTTGATAGTGGCCTTGTGGTTAAAACCAGGGGGGGGGGGGGGTAATATAGACCCCCACACCACTGAGTGGGCAAGCATTTTTTGAGCCATTTTTCAGAGGGTTTGAAAGCAGAACTCCACCACCTCTTGGACCGCTTAGTGTTCTATCTCTCTTTGCTCCATCATTTGATTCTTAGTGAGAGAGACCCTATGGATTCTTGAGAGAGTTGATTGAAGATCTTTTGAGTTCATCCAAGTGACTGTCCTTTTCTTGTTACTCTTGGAGGGTCTGCGCCTCCGAGACGATTAGGAGTCACTTGATAGCCTTCAAGGTGTGAAGGAATCAAGAGTTTGTAGAAGGCCTAGTGATTGCCTTCTCCGTGAAGATCAACCCCGGGTTAGGCTTTGACCTTCGTAGTATCAAGCCATGGTGACATAGGTGGGCAAGAGGCTTCGTGGGACCTTAGTGGTCGACCTTGCCGAGGCCTTGGTGTGGCTTGCGAATTTGTGTTTGAACCTTTACCAACGAGGAGTAGGATTGCATCAACAATCTGAACCTCAAGAAACCATCGTTGTGTTTGATGTGTTTGCAATATTACCTTACTCCTAGTTACTTGCAATTTTCGCTTCCACACTCTTATCTTGTTGTAGACTTGTTGTGTAGGCTACTTGATCGCTTAAATTGGACGTAGATTTTGTAAGGTCTATTTATCCCCTTCTAAACCATAACCTCGGCCCCACAACACGACTAACACTGAATTTGGCATAGGGTGGTTGTGAGCTATTTGATAACCGCGGTGGG
>NC_041380.1:303687078-303689092 GCF_002162155.2 Triticum dicoccoides | reverse complement strand
TAGTCCCACTACAGTTAGCGTTTTAATTTTGGTTTGTTGTACAAAACTGTAGGCCTGTACCATTGCATCACAAATAAGCACAGAGCAAATTGCCAAACAACATTAAGCCAGTGGAGAACCAGGAACTAATTGTAAAGGGAAAATATTCAACATATTAGCAACATACAAAATAAATATTGCAACTGGGTTTACCACAACCCCGAAAATGCATACAAATATATGATGTGATATCACGATCAGTACGGAAAGATAGATAACTTCACACTTACCATCTGTACATAGTCCAGCCAACCTCCAGTACTTCAATAGAAAATCCCCTTTAGCAGAATTAACAAAAAGTATTGGATCAAATTTTAGCTCAAGACAGGAAAAGTGAAGAGTATTCTGACATGAGTACATTTAGTAATTAGAAAAACTACGTCAACATAAGTACGTTATACCTGCCATATCATCTCCAATGACACTAATCATGAGTGGTTGAGTCCCAAGCTTAGCCATGCACTCAGCAATATTTCTAGCTACTCCCCCACCGATGTACTTAACCTATGAAGTTCAAATACTTCATCAAATGGTATTCGATTCAAACTTTTCTTGTTATATGACAGAAATAATGAAAGCACGCAAGCTATATGCCTCGACCTAAGGATGAATAACATGCATATAATATCAACCAAAATAGATAGGCGTTCAAAATAATTACACATACATAATAACAAGGATGAAGTCTTTTACTAGTAACTAGTAAGAGATTAAATATGACAAAACTTGTAGTTTTTATGGACTAAGTTGGGGTAAAATTATCTGCAGATGCCGATACCTCATGATTGGCAGAAGTTCGGCCAAAAATCACGAAATCAACCAGTTCGGTTGGTCACAAGAAAAGGGTTAATTTTAGCTAATAAAATCACTCTAATTTGAAAATCTAAGGTTAAGAAATCTGTGGAAAAGCATTGTCTTCGGTGGGGGCAAAATATTTTTCGAAACCAAAAATTGTTTTGCCTGGTCAGACGAGGAATCTTGAGGTTTGCCAAGTTTACGGTTAGCACAACGACCAGACTAAAAGTGTGAAAGTAGAGACTTTTGCGATGGATCCTTGAAAACTCAAGCCCATAGTAAGAATATGTGAAGGGATATATCCTAGCAAAGCCTACTTTGACAGAATTAGGCTACTGGTCATGGCTGATCCAAACGTCGCACCGCACGCTTATACCTCACATCATTCAATCCAGCAAAATATCATGTGATCCAAGCTATCAATTGGTGAAAATGAGGAGTGTGTTTTAAAGCAAGATGGTGATTTACCATCCCAGGAACGGTGGTGCCAGGATGTGACGGCACGGATGGCTTCGCGTGGATGTCCAGCACCATTCCGCCGATGATCACCGGGCTCTGTCCTGCCTCCGGGGCGCTTAGCTGATTCTGAGCACGAAATGGGACCGATTAAGCAAGACATGATACGAGTGAGTTAGGAGGGGACTTAGTGGGATGGCAGGTTGGGGCCTCTAAGAGATAGCTCGTACCAGGCTAAGGACGGGCGGAGGCCGAGGGAGGAGATGGCGGCGGACGGCCTCCATCCTCCGGCGGGAAGACGAGGCGGCGGCGTCGGTCATGGTGACGGCCGAAGGCGTCGAGATGAAATTTCGGGCCGTGGGGAGTGGACGGGGAATTGGGAATAGCTGGATGATGAAATTGCAAAGAGGTACGTCTGTGGGGCGTTTGGTAGCCTCCATTCTCCTCAGGCCTCCACCACGTCCACCGAATGCAAATTTGGCTCGTTTGAATGTGCGTTTACTGTTTGATCTATATAACACAAATCTTTTTTTTTACGAACTATATAACACAAATCTTACAACACATCTCAGTTAGGCCCGTTAATAACGACTGAATTAGCCGATTTCTTTTAATCAAGCTCGCGGCATGCAGAGGAGGGGAACAATGCATCAAGCGATGTGCGCATTCCCGGAAAAACGGCAGGAGGAATTGGGTCACCTCCCGCCGAATCGGTCATCCTATT
>NC_041380.1:303621371-303686780 GCF_002162155.2 Triticum dicoccoides | reverse complement strand
ATTTGGATTCTTCACCGACGAGAAGGTAAGCAAAGCATCTTCTCTGGTCGGTTATAGAAGGCGACGGCGATTTGTCTTCATGCTCTTCTCCGGCACCTTCATGATCCTGTTGGAGACATAGCACTACAAAGGCTACACTATGATTAGCTCACATAGCACTGGTTGAACTTGTTTAGTTTCTCTAACATGCCAAACACAACTAACAACATTGTGTTTCTTCGTTAGGTCCACCCCAAGGATGCTAAGTTCCTCAACATTTTCATACGGAACTACTTAGAGATGCGGTAGATCTTCTCGGCTGGCTACCGGCAAGCATGCCATGGGCTCCGGCGAGCATCTCAGTTCGCCTATGCCTATGCCTGAGTATCCAAATACCCAGGAGTTCGAGACCAATATCCCTTGATGGTCATGAGAAGGCTGTTGACCATGCTCTTGTTCTTGGGAGGAAGAGGAAGAGGAAGAGGGGCAGCTTGATGGATGAGGAGTTGAGCGTCTTTAGCAGCATGACTGAGGCTGTCAAGGAAGTGGCAACTGCCACCACGGAGAGCAAGACCGTCGATGCTCACCCTTCCCTCTACAGTTCCGTCATGGAGATGGGTGGCTTCGGTCAGGAGGCTCTGATGGCGGTTGTTAGCCACCTACTAAACATCATGGCACAGGGGCCTGGGTTCGTTGGCAGGGGGGTCATAAGGTGCTCTATCTTAGGATATTGTTGGGCTAGCACTACTACTACTGTGCTTATGATGGTGCTGATGACGTGCATGATGATGACAGACGACGCCGACGATGACGTTGTACATTTTATGGTAAAAACTGTTGTTGGCCTATATATTTTGATGAGGTGGTATATACTAATCTCTTTGTGTCGATGGTGAACTGATAGGATTACACCATCTTTTAAATGTGGTAGTAGGATGACATCATAGTAGTTAGGACGAACTTGTTCTGCCTTTCGAGATATAAGATTATGCATGCCTATGTTGTTTATGTTTCATATGTTGTGTTCATTTGCTTGTTGCTTAATTGTTTTTTTATCATGCTAGGTGAAGTGATACGTGGTATACGTAGGGAGGGTTCAAGAGATTACAGTTCATGGATCATGGCACACATGACATGAACAAATGACCTATTACAAAGATAACTGCTTCGAAAGTTTTATGACCAGGCGAAAGGCAGATGATGCCAGTCCAACTTTATGCTCTCCTGGTCAGTTTGGGCTGTGTGAGATGAAGACATCATCATCGTTCAATTCGTCCTGATTGTAGTGTTGGTTTATTGGCGTAATCATTGTGGTCATATATAAAATGCAATGAGCACTAGTTAGGGTGATAGGTGAAGAGGAAGAGGGGTGACAAAATTAGTATAAAGTTGAGTCATCTATTTTAGAATGGAGGGAGTAGATGCTAACAGTATACACAGCCAAATGTGTGAAACCAAACATGTAGCATAGTGTGCATCAGAAGAGCCATATGCAGGCAACCAAATGCGTGAGGCAGAAGGGATTGGTGCTTCCATGCAGATGGATGTAAGCTACCAAACTATGTGCTCAACATGGTTTTCTACCTACCTCAGCCTGTCTAAGAGTCTGTTTGGCACTGCTGCTCCTTAAAATTCAGCTCCACTCTAAAAAATATAAGCTAAACGAGATAGCTCCACGATATGCCGCTTCACAAAAAACTAGAATCTGGGACACAACTCCCAATTTTTTATAAAACTCTTCAAGGGATGCTCCAAAAAACTCTAAGAACTGGATTTGGGTGGAAATTACCCACCACTGCCACCAGTAAGTGGATACCTCTTCGTTTCTCCCCCCCCTCGACCAATCAAATATATCCTTTCCATCAAATTTCTCATTCTTGAAGCTGGAGCTAGATGAAAGCCAAACATTCTCTTTGATAGTGCTACAACTTTTGGATGAAACTGCTCTAAAGTGAATTTAATGGAGCGAAACTGATTTTGGTGAAGCAAAACAGTCCCAAACACGCCCAAGTTGAGTCAAAGAAAAAAAAAGAAACAGTGCAGGCTAACAGCCGCCTCCGACGTGTGTGCAGTGATGCAAACGTCTTGCCAAAATCTGAGCATGATATCTGACAATTCATCTCCTACGCGCACCCTTCCTATGTAGTACTAGTAAGTAGTAGTTCCCATCACTGGCTTCTCTCGTGGTGACGAGAAACCTTCGGTACAACTTGGGAAACAAAGGTGCCCAAAAAGAGAGCCACCATCCGGTTGCTTCCGACGAAGAGTCGTTTTATCTTCATCGGCAACCGGTGAGCAGGATCTGGATTGAACTGCCCGCAGCCGCCTTCTTTTTCTGCGGCTGAAAACCCACCATCACAGGGTTAAAATACATATACACAGGACAGGTTATGGGAGTGGCAGTGGTGGGCAAGCCCACAGGTACCTTCTGGTTGTTGAAGAGGTCCTCTGCAATGGATTCCATTTGCTTTCGCCGCTTCTCCTCTCTCATGAAATCGTTCAAGGTGCCTTTCTCGCAATCAGACTCTCTACGGAAAGGAAACAGAATACGATAAGCCTTTCAGTGCAAAACCAACTGATGAACGTCAAATTCCATTGGAAGTCATCATAATCTTACCTGTATGGTTCTTGTGCACATGGAATAAGGGCCTTGAAGCTGTTTCCAGACACGGTTTGCCTCTGAAAAGTTGAAGGTTAACGATTTCGCTGTGTTAGCATTCAACTTTGTGCCAAAAAGGACTACATGAGCGTATAGAATATACCTTTTTGAATCGTTTGAAGTTAACACCTCCAGTTTCTGTCAACACGGCAGGAGCTGGCTGAAGGACCCTTTTGACAATCAGATCTTGACTGAAAATAACATGACAAGTCTCTTCCCTGCTACTGTCCAAGTTCTCATCCTTTGGCGCCTTGTTCACGAAAACAGCATCACAAGCCTCATCCTGCACCAGCTTGTTTATAACCTGAACGTCCTCGCCTCCAGCTTTGAACCCAGAAATTGCTGTTTTCTCTATGACCTGAACATCCTCCTCCATGGGTTCCAAAATTTCTTCTTTCTCCAGGTCGTTCTGAATATTGATGCTGACGTTTGTTTCTTCTAAATTTACAGCACTCACACTGCTTGTAACTTTACTTTCTGCTTTATCATCAGACATATGCTGAATATGGTGCTCAGACTTGCTAGCAGCAACAGTATGATCAGATATTGCAGTATCTGTTTCAACATCAGAATCCGCCACAATAGTTTCATCTGTTGTATTGGAGGATGTAATCATGTCTAGCAAAAAAAAATTACATTTGTAGGTTTATTAAGGCGTATATATGCAACTGCTTAGTGTTAAGGTGTCCAAATTTCTTGCACGTTCTCCAAAAATGCATATGCATGGAACTTTTAATACTTACAAGCAGGTGGTTCAATAGCAGCTGCTTCCAAGCGACCAGACAATATAGCAGCAAATAGCTTCACGTCAGTGGTCTTGGACAAAGGAAATAGAGGACGCATCTTACTGAACTCCAAAGGAGATTTTGCAGGAACAAGAAGAATTTGTTGGTCATTGTCTCCAGCTCCAGAGTCCTGTCAATTTCATGCTTAAGTCATTCATCTGTTTGCACCTCCCATAGACAAAGAGTACACACCCACCAATAACAAGATAAATCGTCATGCAAGTAGAGGCAATGAAGCAATCACATAAGGTAGCACCGGAATAAGTAACTGACATTATTATCAACTCAAGCCCTCTTCATCTAGAATTTGGGTGCCTTACGTTTTTAAAGAGAAAATGCATTATTCCTCAAAGGTATCCTCAAAAGAAAAAGAAAAACATTTTATAACATATTAGGACACTTACCTGGCTGTTAGCACAAAACTCCTCGATGCTAAGATATTTTGCTCCAGTTGATTCCAGTAGCTCTTGTATTTTCTCTCCAAATTTATACTGCAATTGAATAACGTTAGTCAACAGCAAAATGCCTGATGATATCCTTTCAACTTTAACATACACCACCTTTTCTGACGACCCCAGGATAAAAGTATGGCCTGCCAGGCAATTCTCCATGAGCTTGTTCTCAACCATCTTTATATCCATCCCATCAAGAGTCAAGTTTGGAATATATCTGGATCAAGTACGATGAATATATCACCATCTGTTGTTATGGGAGAACTACAAGTTGATGCAAGAATCAACAGAAACTACAACTCAGGTGCTGAAGGTTGCCCACAGCTTACTGTGTACAAGAAGGGATCTCTGTGTGTATGTTCTTTTCAGCCATCGCCTGAAACAGATCAAAACAAGAACTCAAACCTGAAATATACATATGAATAAGAAAGTGTAAATGACACAAGTGAAATAGTTGATCATTGCTATATAATTTACAGAATCACACCAGAGGACCTCCTCTGTCCATCTATATGCATTAACTTAATTCGCATAGTTCAGGTTCTCTGGCTAAAAAAGACCATACGAGCATCCAAGCAATGCTGCAGGAGGGACAAAGGGAAGTACCTTGAACCAGCTTCCCAAGATGATTGGCTTTTTTGTGATGATTGCATCAAGGAGCTCAGGTGTCAATGGAGATGATTCATCCACAAGAACATGTGTACATGTATCAAACCACTTACGAGTAACATATGCACCTTAGAAGGATAATACCGACTTATCAAAATTAAGTAGCAACAAGCATGGCAAAACCTATGCTTACTAATGACGACAGCAAGTACATCATACAAGTGTAGTTACCACTAACCAATAGATGTCATGACTGCCTGCAATGATCGATCAATTCGTGCTGACTTTTTGCCATGAAAAAAGACCACTATGGAGACAAACGAGAACCTGTCAGGAATATCAACAGAACTAAGTGCAACTTATACATCCACCTTTTCAACCAAAGCACCAGTACATATATGGAATAAGCAAAAAAAACATTAAAAAATGATTGCATGCATTGACAATCATTTCTTACAGATAGTTGCACGTGCTAATTAAAAAAAGATGTGTGAGCAGGGAAGAAGGCACAAGCATACCGTTTCCCCATTTTTCTTTTATACTAACCTGAAGGTCATGTTGCCATTTCCGAAAGTCACGGTATCGCCATCGGAAAGCACCACAACTTCATCTTTACGTAGACGACTGCCCTGGGTCCCCTGTACCTTGTTGACAAATGTGCCATATTTTGAACGATCAACTACACTAACACATGAAGGGCTTGCTGGAGCACCAGAACGTGGCTCCCAGGCAACCATCTTTTCAACTGCTATCTCCGCATGCACTCGGGATATCGACGTTTCTGTTTGAACGATATCGCAATCTGTAGCAGAAATGCCGGTGTCAATCTACACTCTAATACATGATGTTCAATGTATACTGATAGTCTATGAATTCCAAATCACATGCTACTATATTGATAATCTATCAGTTTTAGGGGCTTGCACAAATGGAGACCATATCAACTTTACTGAAAAGAAGAGTGTGGCTCTTGTCCTTGATGGTCTAGTAAATACAGTAGGAAAGATAAAATCCTTGACTATAGAATGCATTTCAGACAAATGAAGGGACAGGATACAGATTAAAATCGTAGGAATCAACCAGCATATCTGAATCCCAAAACATCATCTCCTTTTTTTCCAACCTGCCAAGGGGTTGTGTACAAGAACTCAACAATTGAACCGCTAACACAACTATCTTATCACCACATATGTAGTTGCACACAGAAACAAAACCTGAATGAACCAACAAGCCTTATACAACAGACCTTTGCGGCCGACCGTGTACGTCCCGGCGGCGGAGATGTAGTACTTCTGCGCCCCTGCAAGACCCCATGGAAACCATTCATCACCAAACTGAAAGGAAAAATCTGTGCACTACGAGGTCGGAGGAATCGGAGTGGGGGAAGGGGGTGGCACACCGCGCTCTGTGCCGACGGGGGTCAGCGCCCAGACCATCTCTCTCTCTCTCAAGACCTCCTCGCTCTCGTCTAGGGTAGAGTCCCGGGGGCCTTTGCAGCCGCGCTGGGTGGTGGCCGGCGGGGGTTTGGTCCAGATGTTCCGTGGCGGCTGCCGGCGTAGCGCGATGGCCGCCTGACACGGCACGCGCGGTGGTGGGAGCGAGTCGTAGTGTCGCGAGTGCGTCTCTGCTGAGAGAATACGTAACAGGGAGTTTCTGTTTGTGTTCGGTCTGGGCCGGATGGACCGATAGCCTAGCTAAGTAACTGGGCTTGGGCGCTCGGCCGATCACGACGGCGGTATAAATTCTATGCAGCTCGTCGTCGGGAAAAGGAAAACTCGCCGTCATACCCCTCAAAAAAAAAAAAGGAAAACTCGCGGTCATCTATATCTTCTATACCAACTAGAAGAACGCCCGTGCGTTGCAACGGGGCCACGTTAACTTAAAGAGTTCAATATTACGACATTGACGACCTTTTTTACCATCAAATCCTCACACACTGATATACACACAATATCGCCACACGTATCATCAGTTGATAATGCTATACAAGTTGAACCAGTTAAGGAATCAAGCCATGAAAAAGTTGCAAAAAATAATCCTACATGTGCCGCCAAATTTCATCGAGGAAAGGATGGTGTGTTGCGTCAAATATGTGGATCAGGGTTCAGCGGTACAAGAAAATTAAACCGGGTTTATTTGGTGCCTGCTAGACATGATGAGTTTCGTGAATATATGACACATGATCTACGTAAAATAAATAGTCTGCCGCATGTGAAAGTGCAACGATGGATATACAAGCAATGCAAGAGTCAAGAGGAGCCACAGCCAGATGATGTTATTCCCACGTTTCGTACGCCTCCAGGGAATATTAGGATTGGCAGCTTCCTTTTCAATCTCCAAGCCAATATATTTGATGGATCTGCTAAAGATAAGTTCCCATGTTTTATTTAAATTGGGCTTTATCCCATTAGGTAGTGCTACGTGAGTAGCAGAAGTAGTATTTTTCCTTGTAAAAAGGTCCACGTATGCTATAAACGTGATGACCAAGTCGTATTGATAAAAGTCCAGATTGTGTTGGCTTTCGGCCACGTGCGTGCGTGAGGGTCGGCTATATAATAGCCAATGTGCGTCAGATGAGGGGAGTTTGAGTTTTTGGGTTTGTTTTCAGAGTTATGAAATATACAGAAAAACGTCCAAGTTGGGGACGACCATATCATGTATATTATCTGTGATTTTCTCATCGAGGAAATTTACTAGTGACGGAGGGTTGATCATCACATCGACGCCTACGTGCTGATCCAAGGGGATCATTATTTTTGTTCGTGTATTTTCGTACACGGGTGAATCTTATTATTGGAGGTTGAGGGACCAGGTGGAAGAACAGTTGAACAAGGATCGTCGTGAAAGATCGGGCCATCTAAACGCGCGAATTAGCATCTCGCTAGTCCGTGTTTCATCAAGTGGTATTCAGAGCAAAGGTTAGTCACGGCGACTCAATTTGTAATATCGTCTACGGAGTCAAGCATCAATATGTTGAGCAGGAACATATTGATGGAGGAGGAAGGCATTGGCGAGGTCACTCTTTTTCACACTCGTTGCGTTGTGAACGAACGACGTGTTAATCTGACAATCGATGAGAGTACAACGGTCAATATGGCGAGCATCGAGGTGGTGGAAAAATTGGGGCTGAAGATGGCGCCTCTTGAAAGACCGTACACGCTGAAGTGGTTCAAAGGTGAAATCAAAATTACGCATCAGATTTTGCTAATTTTTGATCTCGGGAAATATTGTTGTGCGGAATTTTTTCATGTTTGTCCTATGCCCATGGTGTCGTGCCATCTGCTACTTGGGGACCCATGGTGCAAGCGTGTTGGGGCTGTGCGGGATGTCAAGAAAAATAGTTATTCTGTATCACGGAAGGGCAAAAAAAATTTGTTTTATTCCCATGCCAACGGATGTGTTCGCTGCTGATTGGAAAGATCGTTTGCGAAAAAGAAGAGAAGAGGTAGAAGAAATAAAAGAAGAAGTTAATGCACCGATGAAGGGTCTAAATCTTTTAGTGAAGAAGGTGCAGGAGGATGGTGATGCTAAAGGGCAGCGTTGGAGTGTTTTTAAAACACAGTGCAAGATCAAGGACCAGGCATGCAAGATGATAATTGATGGTGGCAGTTTTACTAATGCTATTAGCAAAGATCTCGTGCAAGCATTGGGTTTGTCCATGTGGCGGCATCCGCAACCGCACCACGTAGAGTGGCTATTCAACTCCGGAAAATTAAAGATTACACATAAGGTACGCGTGCCATTTGTTGTTGGAGATTATATTGACAAGGTAGATTGTGATGTCTTACCGATGGACGCTTGTCAGTTGCTATTAGGGAGGCCATGGCAGTTCGATCATGACGCGGTGCATGCCGGGAGATCCAACACGTACTCATTTATGCATGGTGGAAGGAAGCACGTGCTAAAGCCGATGCTGGATAGTGCAATCACTAGAGAGCGGCAAGTTCGAGAGAGGGAGGTCGTGTTGAAAAATGACTTGAAACCGCGGACGGTTTCGCTTCAAGGAAGGGAGGATGATATACACACAATATCGCCACACGTATCATCAGTTGATAATGCTATACAAGTTGAACCAGTTAAGGAATCAAGCCATGAAAAATTTGCAAAAAATAATCCTACATGTGCCGCCAAATTTCATCGAGGAAAGGATGGTGTGTTGCGTCAAATATGTGGATCAGGGTTCAGCGGTACAAGAAAATTAAACCGGGTTTATTTGGTGCCTGCTAGACATGATGAGTTTCGTGAATATATGACACATGATCTACGTAAAATAAATAGTCTGCCGCATGTGAAAGTGCAACGATGGATATACAAGCAATGCAAGAGTCAAGAGGAGCCACAGCCAGATGATGTTATTCCCACGTTTCGTACGCCTCCAGGGAATATTAGGATTGGCAGCTTCCTTTTCAATCTCCAAGCCAATATATTTGATGGATCTGCTAAAGATAAGTTCCCATGTTTTATTTAAATTGGGCTTTATCCCATTAGGTAGTGCTACGTGAGTAGCAGAAGTAGTATTTTTCCTTGTAAAAAGGTCCACGTATGCTATAAACGTGATGACCAAGTCGTATTGATAAGAGTCCAGATTGTGTTGGCTTTCGGCCACGTGCGTGCGTGAGGGTCGGCTATATAATAGCCAATGTGCGTCAGATGAGGGTAGTTTGAGTTTTTGGGTTTGTTTTCAGAGTTATGAATATACAGAAAAACGTCCAAGTTGGGGACGACCATATCATGTATATTATCTGTGATTTTCTCATCGAGGAAATTTACTAGTGACGGAGGGTTGATCATCACATCGACGCCTACGTGCTGATCCAAGGGGATCATTATTTTTGTTCGTGTATTTTCGTACACGGGTGAATCTTATTATTGGAGGTTGAGGGACCAGGTGGAAGAACAGTTGAACAAGGATCGTCGTGAAAGATCGGGCCATCTAAACGCGCGAATTAGCATCTCGCTAGTCCGTGTTTCATCAAGTGGTATTCAGAGCAAAGGTTAGTCACGGCGACTCAATTTGTATTATCGTCTACGGAGTCAAGCATCAATATGTTGAACAGGAACATATTGATGGAGGAGGAAGGCATTGGCGAGGTCACTCTTTTTCACACTCATTGCGTTGTGAACGAACGACGTGTTAATCTGACAATCGATGAGAGTACAGCGGTCAATATGGCGAGCATCGAGGTGGTGGAAAAATTGGGGCTGAAGATGGCGCCTCTTGAAAGACCGTACACGCTGAAGTGGTTCAAAGGTGAAATCAAAATTACGCATCAGATTTTGCTAATTTTTGATCTCGGGAAATATTGTTGTGCGGAATTTTTTCATGTTTGTCCTATGCCCATGGTGTCGTGCCATCTGCTACTTGGGGACCCATGGTGCAAGCGTGTTGGGGCTGTGCGGGATGTCAAGAAAAATAGTTATTCTGTATCACGGAAGGGCAAAAAAAATTTGTTTTATTCCCATGCCAACGGATGTGTTCGCTGCTGATTGGAAAGATCGTTTGCGAAAAAGAAGAGAAGAGGTAGAAGAAATAAAAGAAGAAGTTAATGCACCGATGAAGGGTCTAAATCTTTTAGTGAAGAAGGTGCAGGAGGATGGTGATCCTAAAGGGCAGCGTTGGAGTGTTTTTAAAACACAGTGCAAGATCAAGGACCAGGCATGCAAGATGATAATTGATGGTGGCAGTTTTACTAATGCTATTAGCAAAGATCTCGTGCAAGCATTGGGTTTGTCCATGTGGCGGCATCCGCAACCGCACCACGTAGAGTGGCTATTCAACTCCGGAAAATTAAAGATTACACATAAGGTACGCGTGCCATTTGTTGTTGGAGATTATATTGACAAGGTAGATTGTGATGCCTTACCGATGGACGCTTGTCAGTTGCTATTAGGGAGGCCATGGCAGTTCGATCATGACGCGGTGCATGCCGGGAGATCCAACACGTACTCATTTATGCATGGTGGAAGGAAGCACGTGCTAAAGCCGATGCTGGATAGTGCAATCACTAGAGAGCGGCAAGTTCGAGAGAGGGAGGTCGTGTTGAAAAATGACTTGAAACCGCGGACGGTTTCGCTTCAAGGAAGGGAGGATGATATACACACAATATCGCCACACGTATCATCAGTTGATAATGCTATACAAGTTGAACCAGTTAAGGAATCAAGCCATGAAAAATTTGCAAAAAATAATCCTACATGTGCCGCCAAATTTCATCGAGGAAAGGATGGTGTGTTGCGTCAAATATGTGGATCAGGGTTCAGCGGTACAAGAAAATTAAACCGGGTTTATTTGGTGCCTGCTAGACATGATGAGTTTCGTGAATATATGACACATGATCTACGTAAAATAAATAGTCTGCCGCATGTGAAAGTGCAACGATGGATATACAAGCAATGCAAGAGTCAAGAGGAGCCACAGCCAGATGATGTTATTCCCACGTTTCGTACGCCTCCAGGGAATATTAGGATTGGCAGCTTCCTTTTCAATCTCCAAGCCAATATATTTGATGGATCTGCTAAAGATAAGTTCCCATGTTTTATTTAAATTGGGCTTTATCCCATTAGGTAGTGCTACGTGAGTAGCAGAAGTAGTATTTTTCCTTGTAAAAAGGTCCACGTATGCTATAAACGTGATGACCAAGTCGTATTGATAAAAGTCCAGATTGTGTTGGCTTTCGGCCACGTGCGTGCGTGAGGGTCGGCTATATAATAGCCAATGTGCGTCAGATGAGGGGAGTTTGAGTTTTTGGGTTTGTTTTCAGAGTTATGAAATATACAGAAAAACGTCCAAGTTGGGGACGACCATATCATGTATATTATCTGTGATTTTCTCATCGAGGAAATTTACTAGTGACGGAGGGTTGATCATCACATCGACGCCTACGTGCTGATCCAAGGGGATCATTATTTTTGTTCGTGTATTTTCGTACACGGGTGAATCTTATTATTGGAGGTTGAGGGACCAGGTGGAAGAACAGTTGAACAAGGATCGTCGTGAAAGATCGGGCCATCTAAACGCGCGAATTAGCATCTCGCTAGTCCGTGTTTCATCACACACACACACTCCCTCCCTCTTCCTCACTCTCTCTTCCCCTCTCCCTCTCTCTAACACACACATATCCACCTTATTGGGTACGGGACCATAATCCATCTATTTCACACACACATGCGCTAGTGCATAACAATATGGATTATGTGTATTATATTTGCCATCAGAACTGAGGGAATTAATTTCATGTAAATCGGCCAGCCACAGCTCCAAGAATACGTGGAGGTGGTGGCCCGGGTCAGCGTCGGCGCCGTCCGGCGCGCGCCACGGGCCCGCTTCCAAGTGCACGTGCAATGCACGTCTTCACAAATATTACAACCAGATGTGAGAAATCACATACTAACACGATGTTGCAATCAATTTGTAATTAAAGAAGCCAAAAGTCTTTTTTCTTAAACAAAAATTCCTTATGCTGGAGTTTAAACAAACCTCACAATAGCCCTACTTATCACCTAATTAAGCAGATGCATGACTTATGAAGCGGATAAGAAATCATGTTAACTTGGAACTAAAATTCCAACAAAAGAGTGAGGAATAAACCTTTTTATCATTGCTCTGAAGTCTGAACCTCCCCCTATTTGTTAGTGAAATGTGAGTATGCTTGGAAGATAATAATTTCTTATGCAACATATGCTTTTACATCCGAAAGAGCTACAAAATATGTTGACCTACCTATGTGTACTTCCTAAATCAAGCGGATAAAATTATTTCTATCGGCAATATAAAATATTAAACATTAGAAAGAAAGGGACAATGTCCACTAACCATGCAAATATTCTGACCATGGGATATTTAGGCTGGCGTATATGGGAAATCAAAGCTAAAAATGACTCGATGAGTTAGGGATACATCAATAAATATTGTAAAAAGTGATAAAAATAAATCTGCAGCAACTCGCGACCCCACGAACTCGTATTCGCAATGAGCAAGTTAGTGAGGCCACCACGATAGGCTAGCACCAAGGGACAAGGGCAACAACCGCCTTCCCATCCAACCTACTGATTCTGCTGACGCTACTTTCATCCTAAGCCCATGAGTACCGTTAGTGTGTTGCCACGTACGGAGAAACTATGAACTGAAATTTTCATCCAAATCATGAAAAATGTTAATGTTCCTCTCCTCTCTCATCCCTCGTGTGAACATACCCAATTCGTGGTTGGCTCGCTACATTTAGCGTAGCTCTAATGTGCACTGCCCTCGCTCTTGATTAGTTGCTGCAGTGCCACCCATCTACGCCAACAAGCTGGGGAAACAAATGCAAATGTTACACCGAGTCAAAATCAACCATCCCACAATCGTAACAATAGAAAAGATAATAACCAAAATTTAACAGAAAAACTATTGCTTGGCTCCCAGATCCATCTCGATAGCCCTTGATCTGGCTGCTGAGCTTCTCCTAGCCGCCTCAACATCACGTCATTACCAAACATGTAGTGGATGCCTAATGGGACAAGGATTAAGAAATAACATGAGGTGAAAAATGTGATGGCTGTCAATTCCATAAGACGATCCAAGTAATTTGACAAAACAGATCGGGAGCATCTTGTATAATCTCAAAAAAGCAACTAAAAATATGAGAAATGAAGTGATGAAAATTAGCCCCTGCTCTCATTTATGCTCGCTTTTGTAATGGGATGCAAGGAATGGGGATACCGGGAGAAGAAAGGATCACATGGACGGCAAGCCTCCACCACCGGCAAGTGGGGTTGCTTCACATCCAATCTCCACGGCCGCTGCCTCCATGGGGACGAACTCCCATGTTCACAACCGGGCTCCCAATCGGCCGCTGCCTCGCCGACCTTGACGACGAAGTAGTCCCTCCTTTCGATCCCATTCGCAACAGAGGCAACACCCATCCCAGCGGACGGGTCCACGGTGAGATCCCTACTGGATTGTGGTTGCGCCTCCCCAAACCTCACCGCGGGACACATGAAAGGGCGTCGTTGCCATGGTCAGGCTTGGATGGGGAAAGGAGGCGACATAGTAGCAACGGCGCCTTCGCCGGGATTGGTGGCGACGACGGCGGCGAGCGAGCGGGAGGACGGTGGCGGCGAGAGAGTAGGAGGGTGGTGGCGGCAGTCCATCGACCGCCGTGACGTGAGAGGAGGATGGGGATGGGGCCGCGATCTGGACGTATGGAGCGGTCGAGAGGAGGGAAAGCATGCGGCTGGGTTTTTCCATCATGCGGGATTGGGGGGAGGTCAAACGAGAGGGTTTTTTTCGTGCGGGAGGCAAAGCAACGAGGGCGGATGTAGGGAGACGGGACGCGGTCGGTTGGCAGGAAAAGAAAAGCTACGCAAAATCACATCAATATAAGAAAATATCCCATCAATACTTGATTGATTGCGATTTATTTTTTATATGGTAACTAATCTGATCATCAATACTTGATTGATTGTGATTTATTTTTTATATGGTAACTAATCTGATGGGTTTATGTGGGTGGTGAAGCGAAAAGGAAAGCTACGCATTTTTTAGTCAGTAGAGATGATTGATGATAAGAAAAGGAAAAACACATCAATATAAGGAAATATCCCATCAATACTTGATTGATTGCGATTTATTTTTTATACGGTAACTAATCCGATCATCAATACTTGATTGATTGTGATTTATTTTTTATATGGTAACTAATCTGATGGGTTTATGTGGGTGGTGAAGCGAAAAGGAAAGCTACGCATTTTTAGGCAGTAGAGACGATTGATGATAAAAAAGGGGAAATCACATCAATATAAGGAAATATCCCATCAATACTTGATTGATTGCGATTTATTTTTTATATGGTAACTAATCTGATCATCAATACTTGATTGATTGTGATTTTTTATGGTAACTAATCTGATGGGTTTATGTGGGTGGTGAAGCGAAAAGACAGGTGGGAGGGAGACGAAATAAAACCAGCGAAATAAAACCAACGAAAGTGGTGAGGCGAAATAAAAACCAGCGAAAAATAACCGGCGGACTATTCGTAGATTTTTTTGGTTCGTCTGTCTTGGTGCGACGGGATGTTAGGGCCTGGAGTGCGTGGGGGCGGGCGGGGGACTCGGCTTGAGGTTTTTTTTTGGTTCTATGCGGCTTAGCATGAGACGGGAGGTTGGGCGTGTGCGGGACTCGATCGCGGGGTTTCCTTGGTTTTCACGGCTGAGAGGGAGGTGGGAGGAAGTACCAAAGAAGTACCAAAAAAGACCGGGTGAGGTGGGACGAAAATAAAATCCGGAACGCGACCTACCAACTGAGACATTAGGAGTAGAGATATAAAAAGACTCAAAGGGGCAGATCCAACAAATCCCGGCCATCAAATCAGGTCAATCCAACGACTCAGACTGCTCCAATGGTGAGCGCTCAACACGTTTAGTGTGCAATTAATATCATACCAAATATTAATGCCAATGCTAATCAGATAATTAATACGCAAATGATATCCTATCTAATATTTATATGTAATTAATATATTACCTAATATCAACGTGCAT
Source organism: Triticum dicoccoides (assembly GCF_002162155.2). Taxonomy (NCBI): domain Eukaryota; kingdom Viridiplantae; phylum Streptophyta; class Magnoliopsida; order Poales; family Poaceae; genus Triticum; species Triticum dicoccoides. Next base: position 303,671,775 of record NC_041380.1, on the reverse strand, counting down.
TGCACGTACACATTTACTAGTCAGCTATAAAATCAAAACTTGAAGTCGGCCAATCAAAACTTGAAATCTCTCGCGTGGGATAATTATCAGATCGGACATACGATCTACTTTCAATCCAATGATGACCGATTAGTCTGATAGACGCTATGAGTAGTCGATGCCTAGCGGTGCCCATTTTGTTATTATTTTCAAATCAAAGGTTTCCATGAAAAGCGGAGGATGGTCTTACCCCTGACGGAGTTTGTTAAACTTAATGTTGATGTTTCTTTTAAGTTTTAACCATGACTTACTCAGGGGTACAATGAGGTGTCTTAAGAGACGAGAGAGGTAGATTCATTGCTCGGGAAATGGTAAGATTGGCTGGTGTGCGGATGTACTGATGGTTAAAGCTCTGGCCCTAAAATTCAGTCTATTGATGGCGCAAGGGATAGGATGCAACCGCGTTATTATTAACTCAGATAATATGTAGGTGATCAACACCATGAAGGAAGGAGGACGGTCGTTGGGGCAGCAGCGGTAACTTTTTATGATTGTTTTCATTTAGCTTGTGATTTCCTATTTGTAGATTCGAGCACAATAATAAAGAAGCAAACAAAGTTGCTCATGAACTTGCCAAATTGGCTAGATTTCGTTCATTTCTGAATGGTTCGGGGAGCCAAATAGTGAAATTGGACCAATTCTAATAATGATATAATGGTTATTTCTAATGATTAAAGCTTGAGTTTCTTTAAAAAAACTTGAAGTACCAAATGAAACTCTTTTTATTCTAAAAAAGTGAAACTCTTTTTAAAAAAATATTTAAGGATGCAAGTGATGTTGGCAACTCAAAAAACAACACTTTCAAGTACCTATGTGATAGAGTTTGGAACACGGTCAAGGGATGGATGGAGAGACTATTATCTGCTGCCGGTGGTGAAAAAAGATGTTATAATAAAGGCAGTTGCTCAGATTGTCCTGGTTTACTCTATGTCGCGTTTCAAGCTTCCTAGAGGTATGCCATCATATTAACTCACTAATCAGGAAGTTTTGATGGGGAGGCAAGGAAGAAAAAAGAAAAGTCAAACGGGTTTACTTGGCAATAATAACAATGCCCTAGTATAACCTAGCTTTATTAGCGAGACAGGCCTAGCGTATACTCCAGAAACCAAACTCTCTCAATGCTAGAACCCTATAGTCAAAGTATTTCTCAAATATAGAGTTCCTGTAATCTAAATTGAGCAGCTCACTGTCACACGTTCGGCATGCAACTTTTGAAGGCAGGGGCATTCTTGCTCACGGGGTTAATTCGTAGAGTTGGCAATGGCCAAACGAAACACATATGGCGTGCAAAACTGGTTGCCTCGGGATTTCAAAATGAGATGCATCACAAGCCCAACAGCCGACCCGTCTCAGATGGTGAGCGAACTAATCTATAATACCTAAATAGTTCATCCCCACTAACACATTTCTCTTGACATGCAGCCTATTTACATCACCAACCTAGCCACATCACATTTTTCTTACTGGCTTACATGTGGGACCACCACAGTCCAGACCAGCCATGTTTTCCTTGAGTTACGAGTAGTTGGACCTACGTCAGGCTGACCCATCGCCTCCTCCCCCTGCATTGCATCTGGCGCAGCGGCGGCACTGTAGCCAGCCTCCCCTCTGTTGACTCTTCCTTCCTCGAGCCACGGAATCGAAATCGAACCGTCTTGCAATCAAACCGTCCTTTTGTGTCTGAACCTTCTCATAAGCTGGCCTCCCCATCTCCCATTCCCCATCTCTGGCCTCCTTTGGTTTGTAGGATTTTTGTAGAAATTCTATATGATAGGATTTGGAAAGGAAAAAGTCTTTTGAAGCCCTTTTGTTTGTAGGAATGGATTCCTATTTCTATGTAGGATAGGAATCAATCCTTCACGTTTTGGAGGAAAAAAACATTAGCCTAGACTCAATGGAAAAAATCCTATCCTATGCACCAAATGGCATCTTTTTCTCTATAGGAATTGACATACATGTCATCTCACTTCCTATGATTTTTCTATTCCTATAAAATTCCTATCCTATCAACCAAAGAAGGCCTCTATCTCTCCCCAACCCCAAACATACAGGCCACGGACATAGAAGAACCCAGACTCCTCTAGGGACTAGGATTGTGGCGGCCACCATCGGGGCTAGAACCAGTGGTGAGCGAGCGGCGCCGTGGCTACTCTCCAGGTCAAACCTCTTCGCGTTGTTCGATTTGTGTTCCCTCTACGGCCTGGGCGGCGCCAAGGCTGGAGCGCATGCTATGCCGGCACGCGGACAACATGGCCCGATGCGATGGTTGTTGTGTGGTGTACAGTGAGGTCGTTCTTTCGAACCCATCTGCGTCGGCGCGCCGCACTGGGCGCGCCTCGACACCGAGAACCTCTGGTGCATCAACCGGCTCACTAACGGCTGAAACCACAGCCTGCTCAACGACTGTCCAAAGGTGATGCCCGGACGCTCCCTCTTCGTCGATCCATAGACTTGATTTTTTTAGAATTAGGCCCTCTTCGTTTTGTATGCTCCGTCTAATCTTGCCTGCTCTTTTGAGGGCACTATTCCTTCCAATATTTCTTTCTGAACCTTTTGAGTTCCAGGTATGTCATAGAATACACATCACATATTCTTTGTTCTTCTTTACGTTTAGACATGTGGTTACAACTCACGCTCCCACTCTCTGGACAAGAGAACATTAGCTGCTTAACTTCAACTTTTATTTTTTAGCGTATGCCGACCTGCAACTTTGTAAACAGAGTAGAACTAGAGTGGAAACCAGGTCATCTTTTTGGTGCCTTTGGGTCGCTTTTGCTCAATGGCGTTACTACTAGAAGGGTAGCTTCTCTTACTAGATTTGCTTCTCTTTTTTTATGTAATGGGAGGATCTATGCACTCTGCATCGTCTCATCTCCTTCACCAACTATGTCAGTTCCTGCTATTGTTTGTTTGATCATGCATGCATGCTTAATTTCTGGATTTCTTCAGGATGCTGATGTGTGTAAACCGTTGGGCGTTGGCTACTTGGTTTCACCGGCCCCATCTGAGGCCGGCTATTAGATTCACATATCATCCCACAACATATACTGAAAAAGAGTCTGGGACATTTGTAAGTGGGTTGAAATTCAATAATGATTCTCTTTGTTTTCACCACGAAATATGACTGAAAATGCACAATATGATTTCTTATTGACTACAGATTAATCCTTTCAGAAGCATGTCTAATGCGAGCTGCATCGAAATGTATGGATGACATATATTCTGACTTTTCTTCTAATGTCTGTCCTTTTTCCACATGAAGATTCATTTCAGGTCATGTTCCTTTCTAACACTACTTGGAACCGGTGAAAGCTGGACAATGATGAAGACCATGCGTGTTATTAAATATATAAATTATGAAGCAGGTATACTTACACATTTTTTGTTTGAACCTAGCACCTGAGTGTAACGAGTCACCTTCTTTGTTTGCTTTGCCGAAATTCGGTTATATGTAGCTAAGTAGTTCGATATACGGTAAAAATATGACTTTTAATGCCCCGGATGAATTACTTATATCTGTTTGTTAACATTTGAAGTACGAGCTTCACTTCCTTTCAGATCTTATAGATGTTTGCAGCCACTACTTTCCCATTATACAATACAGAGACTACATGTAAATTTTCTTTCATCTGTTTGTATTTCAGATTATTTTCATATTTTTTATTCAGGTTATGCACTGCTATAGTACTATTATTTTACATTATAGTACTATTATTTTACATTTTTAAAGTAATATTTCAGATTATAGTACTATTATTTTAGATTATAGTACTATTATTTTACATTTAAAAGTAATTTGACAATTCATGTGCATCGTGCAATTGGGTAGTTTTTGCACAATTTTTTTCAATGATTAGTGCAGCCGCAGGTTTCATAGAAATGCACATATGATAAATGAGTATAGGCCGAATTTAGCACACTATAATTTCCAACAGAAAATTTGTAGCCTTCAACTGCAGCCTTGCAGGTATGTTATAGTATCCCTTTGAAACATACATGTTATTTGCTAAACTGGAAAACATGAGATTTTAGGCATATTTCTTAATTTTTTTCAGATTTTGTTGATATATTCCAGATAATATTTATCTCACATTCTTTCAGTATTTTCAAGGAAGTGCTTCTGGCGTGGTCGTAAGTCCTGTAGGTGTAAGGCTACAACCTAGGTTCTAACACAAAGGGCCCGTCACTGAGTTACAGTTGACCCACCGCAAACAGTGGAGCAATTGATTTTCTTAAAAAAAAATCCAGTAAAGAAAATATATTGTGCTTTCACACCTCTTTTATATCTGCACATTTGAAAATTAATTTTGAGCTTTCTATTGTGTTTTCCGTCCAGTGCTGTCATTGCCCGCAGAATCTTATTTGCAAACCTTGAACACATGTACTGTTGACTGAAATGTTATCTTTATTGTTGGCATCCTTTCTTTGTTACACAACAATACAAGCAATTTATTGGGGACATTTGGATTTTTCTTCATTTTGGTCCCATTTATAATTATATGTCCTTATTTGTTCCTGTTGCAATGTAGTATTGATATAATTGAATGGCCATCTGGAATTTGTTAGTTTTGTTTGATGATGTTGCATTGAAGCGGATTTTATGTCACCTCGGGCTCTTTTTCTGTGGATACATGTACTAAAGTGCATCTAACACTCACGGCCTAAATTGGAACGTCCAATAAACTATAATATCCAGCAGCAACGCACAGTGCGCCATCAGCTGTCCACATCACTAATTGTGCAACATTGTCATCCACTAAAAATATTTAAAAACATTTTGTAGCACATGCACACCTTAATTTATAACTGTTCCATCTCCAATGGTCTGCTGTACATGCATACTTTTTGATCACACATAATTATCGCTGAAAATAATGACTTTCATTTATAGAAAATTTGTCTAAAATTAATCTTTAAAATCCCGCAGCAATGCGCGGGGAAATTATCTAGTACTCCCTCTCTCTCAGTTTACAGGGCGTGCGCGCACCTTTAGGTCGTTAATTTGACCAACCTAATACAAGTTATATATTACAAAAAAATATACCAATATAAATTTCAGATGTTCTATTTTTAAAAGGTATAATTTTTGTGTTATATAGTTTATACTTCTTCTCTCTCAGTTTACAGGGCGTGCGCGTACCTCTAGGTTGTCAATTTGACCAACCTAATACAAGTCATATATTATAAAAAATATACCAATATAAACTTCAGATGTTCTATTTTCAAAAGATATAATTTTTGTGTTATATAGTTTATATTAGGGTGATAAAATTGGCAGCCTAGGTATACGCATAGGACTTATAAACTGTGACGGAGGGAGTATTAGGATGGTAAAATTGGCAATCTAGGTATACGCGTAGGACTTGTAAACTGTGACAGAAGAAGTATTACATAATGAGGAAGACTTTAATCGTGCACTGGTCAGGAACACATTCATAGCCTCCGACGTCGAGACAATTCTTGCTATACCATTATGCACCAGACCGATTTACGACTTTTGGACATGGATCCACGGCCCTAAAGGCATTTTTTCGTGAGATCACTTATCATATGCTGGTCACAATGAAGATCCGGCGGGAGGTGTGGCTAGAGGGCCGAGGAGATTCGTCCAATGCTGAAATGGAGCAAAAATCTTGGTGAAATATGTGGAAGGATTAATTGCCCTAAAAAATCAGAATTTTTCTTTGGAGACTAGCACAACAATCTATCTCATGAGCGGACCTGCTCCTTTACCATAACATGACAACCACAAGTAATTGTGCTCTACATGGAGGCGAGGACTCATGGCGAAATTCATTGATGGAATGCACTATGTCTAGACGCGTTTGGCCCCTTGAAGACGAGAATTTTGTGGGTATCATCATCAACACAACTGAACTAGACGCAAGACGATGGATTTTTTTTCTAGCATGGAGACACTCCCACACAATGACTTGATCCAGGTGCTGGTAACCCTATGGGAAATTTGTGTTAGGATTAATTAATATGTGTTAATTAAATGGGTTAATCCCTGCTTTATAGGAACCGACCACAGTTGTCTTTTGGCAACAGTCACGACGGTTGCTCGCATCCCCCTGTACAGGGAGTGCGGCGTCGCAGAGGCCGAGCGTCAGGTAGCTCGGTATCCCCCTCGTGAAAATATGCTTTGTGATTCACTTCTGTCAGGTTTTTCTGAGACATACGGCCCAATATACAGGTACGGGAATAGTGCAAATCGTATGCTGGCTCCCTAGACGAGTTAATGACATGTTACAGTTCGATGCGTGTGGTGAAGCAGTGAGTTGACTGCTCGAAATCAATATACTAGCAGGCAGCAAAAAGTATCAATTTTATAAGCATCCAGACGTCTCACCCATCGCAGTCTGTTACAGCCATGGTTGTCCTTGGCGACTTTCAGACGTGCGTATGCGTATTTCTTTTTTTAAGACAAAAATCCTCTAATTAGTGTACAATTCACCATGCCAATGATACCCTACAACCGACGAGTAATAAAAACTCTAATTAGGATAAGAGCATCTTCAAAGGGACGCTTAAACGCCTCGTAAGCGTCCGGACCGCACTGTTCGGACGCGGTTTGCCATCTAACGTAATCCCGCATCGGTCTGCAGACGCGTCCGGACATGTGTATTTCCACAAGCCGGAGACAAACAAAGAGAAGCTTTGCAGGAGTCCAAACATTCTTCTGGTCAATCAAAAGCCACCATGTGCCCTTTCTCTGTTCGGATGGCGCAAGGACGTTCCTAATTTTTTTTTGCTTTGGCGGAAACTACTTTTAATCCATGCAATATTTGGTGGAAACTACTTTTAGTCTACATAATATTTGGCGGAAGCTATAGATTAGCCGTACTAAGTATACATGTAATTTGACGGAAGGTGTTCATGTTTTTTGACGAGGTAATATTTAAACAAACTTGATTTAGCGGAAGGTGTGCATATGATTTGGTGGAAGGTAATATTTAAGAAAAGTTTATTTCGCGGAAGGTGTGCATGTAATTTGGCGGAAGGTAATGTTTAAATAAAGTTGATTTAGTGGAAGGTGTGCATGTGATTTGCCAGAAGGTGATATTTAAGAAAAGATTATTTGGTGAAAGGTGTGCATGTGTAATATTTAAGGATTATCCGCACCCAAACCCTATGTGTGCAATGTTGATGTACAATTAGATGTTAAATTTTGATCGAAGTAATTACCACAATTGAAAGTATTGTCCATCAGGCATCACATAGAACGCTCTTGTTCGTTTGTTTAGTTTTTCTTCTAAGTGTTTCTCTATTTTGACATTGCTAATCTCCCAAAGTACAACATTTAAGCAAAAAACTGTTTTATGAGTAAATTATTGTCTAGAGGACTTGTGATTAGGGTGTTAATAAACGTGGATCTTCAAGAAACCCTCCCTGACAAAACTCTTCTTCACCAATAGTCTCAATAATGGCGACCTGTAAAAAGAAGTGATGGCCCATCAAATCACTAGTCAGCCCACGGACTGGCCAAATTGGATGAAGAGACGCTGCCTCGCCTATGTCAGATACCTATCCCTCCTACTAGGGGCCTACCATGGAATATGCTAATATACGCCCTTTCATGCCACGCTGGAAAAGGCTATACGGCTGACAACACACATCTCGATACTGATTCAGCGTGGTGGATTCCAAGCACCCCTGACTAAAAAAGGGTGCTTGGATTCAAGGGACTATTTTTAGTCTGATTAAAAATAGTCTTTTTTAGAGGCTAAAGTTCCAAGCACCCCTGACCAAAGAAAGGACTAGTCTTGAGGCTAAAATTTTGTAGTCATATGAAACCTACTAAAATATATATTAGCCCTCTCTCTCCTCATTTAATTCTTCTCCTTTAACATATGCGAGTTCTGAATTGAAGGGTTTGGAGGATAATAAATGCTCAATAACTTGATTTTAGTTTCTTTAGTATTTAGATCCAAACATGAATAAAGCTAACAAGTTTTAGTCCCACTATTTTTAGTCATGGGACTAAAACGTATTCAAGCATCCTCCGAGCTACCTGCAGACCGGCCTTTGCAACGTTTTATGGCTGTATGGGCGCCTATTGAGAAGGCGTCCCTTGGCTTTGTATAAATAGTAGCACTCTCATCAATAAAGACATTCATTTTGCTTCATTTGATTACAACACGATTATCAGCACGCTCACATCTGAGCGAGAAGAAGTAGACGAGGAAGAACACCAAAAGGTGAGAAATACAATGCCTGTGCTTCTTTCTCTCTTCCTGCTACTCCTTCGCGACTAAGGCTGCCGCCGCCGTTCCACCGCGCGCCACCGCCGCTTCCGGCGTCAAGTTTCCGGCGTGGAGGTTGGAACCGGCGCCGCCTCAACCGTGCAAACGCCCGTCGTCGTTTCAACGGACGTCGCTACAGTGATGGAGGCTACCGCCGCCACGGTGAAGGAGGGTATCGCACCTCTCGTCGTCACCACCAGAACACTGCGACGGCCGCGCAGCAGTCTGTCGCGCCGCTGCCGGTGCAGGCACTTGGGCCGGCCGTGCAGCCTATGAAACCGGCGGTTCCTGCCTGGCTCCTGAATGGTCCTACGGCGCCAATGCTTGAGGACGTCGACCAGGAACTCGAGGCCTCGCGGCCGCCGGGATGCTGCTAGTACCACGGTTGGGGCCCGTGTCCGTGTCGTGCGCCTACGGCCGCCGACACCGCGCCGGTCTCTGCTGCCTCCAATGGAGACAAGCGCCCTGGATGCACCTCGCGTGCAGGTTCGCGAGGGCGACGCGCTCGCCTTCATGTCCGCATCGACCGGAGCCACCGTCTTCAACTTCGGCTCTGGCGCGAACGGCTCCTCCAACCACACGCGGTTGTCGATGTTGACGCCGTCGCGCCGCGCCTGCCGACCCCGACGCCGGCCACTCCTCCGCCCTCGCCTCGCACGAGCGCTCGCCGTCGGCTCATAGGCTCTCGGCGTCCCGCTGGCAAGCCCACCGTCGAGCGGCCACTCCGGCCGCTCCGGCACATGGAGCGCTTCGCCTTCTTGGACTTGCGAACGGCACTCCTGCTGCGCTTCGCCTTCTTGGACTTGCGAACGGCACCCACAGCCCCCGCGACTCTCCCTCCGAGGATGAGCATGGCGAGAGTTCTTCTCGCCGCCGGTGATGCGGCCGGCAGGCCGGCTGTGCCCGTGTGCTCTCCACCTGTATGGGTCGTGAGGATTAGATTGAGAGATTAGGGATTGCCTGGGGAATCGGCCGGTCGTCTCCTTATCCCTTCACCAGGCTGGGAAGCAATAAGTGGCATGTGCGTGTGTAGGTGTGTGGCAGGGGGCAATCAGGCTCCAGGAGGACATGTGCATGCGATAGAAACAATGCTCACCAGTACTGGCAGTACTAGTTTGGTTTATCGGCCACATACTGTATGTGATAACAGTAGTTCTAGCAGAGTTAGTCTGTTTTAGACATGTTAATTCAGTACATCTATTTTAGTACTGATTTCTGTTGAGTATGGATGTATTCTAGATCTTAAGTTGATGTAATACATCTTCACGTTTATTATGTGTTGAGATTAATTACATCCATTTGCAATAGAATTTTTTTTAATCTCTTGCAAAAATAAATTCAGTACCTCTGTACTACTGTTTCTCCGATGAGTATGAGGTATTCTGGAATATTTATATGATGCATCTATTTCCATGTTAACCACATGTCGAGATTGATACATCAATTTGTAATTGAGATTTTTAATTTCTTGCAAATACGGATGTAAAATTCAAGGTGATTTCTTCAAATTGATGTTTGAGATCACAAGGTAGTCATATGGATCTACTGCCTACGCAGATTATCGATGACTACTGATAAAGCCTATATTATGTCATTTCGACATTATGATTGCTTTACAGAGTGCTCTCCCACACTTTTTACTAAGTCATGACATAAGGCATTAGGAATGAGTATTTATTGATTTCATCAGATTATACTCCCTAGTGCTGCGAGATCTACTCCCTTTAGGAGATTATTTGCAAGATGTCATACTTAGCAATTTGAAGTTCACACTAATGGTTTCAAGATAACTTCTTGAAATACCCATCAATTTTGCAAAATTCATTGCAATACTAACCATGATGGTCTTTAATTTACTACTCGTAAATTAATTATCTCTGGTTTGCCCCTTTTAAGTAATTGATGGCTACATAATTTGAGGCTCTTGCCCTCCATGGCCACAACTTATAAGCGGGTCATGAATATCAAGATCAGTCTTGCCTCCCATGGAATAGCGCGTGCAATCCAAGCCACGCCATCGGGGCACAAAGGACCTCAATGGTAATGGTTTGAAACCCACTTCAAATCCTCAACATGACACCATCAAGCTGTCACGGGACCCTATGAGCATGGAGAACATGAAGGTTGAATATGCATCAACTGACATGTTTGGAGACGACATTTAGTCCCTCAATCTCCTCTGTGATCTATTTATTTATGTCCATTTCTGATGTTCTAATATGACCATGACTATTGTTGTCATCATGTATTCTATATATCCGACAGTGATTTTCTTGAGAATCTTCATGTCTATATATAGATTTCTACGGGGGTCAATCTGATGAAAGATGATTTGTGCCTTGTGGACATATGCACCATGAACTCTATATTCAGGGAAGTGAAATGTTTCCACTCTCGTTGAGAGAAAGGAGATATTTTAAAATCGCTAGACGTGATGAGGTATTTGTTGGCTCAACTCGAGTCATATTTACTGTCCCTGTGGGTACTCAAGTAACGTCAGGATGCTTTATTGCTTCTGGATTTAACTCGTACCCTACTAAACTATAGAGGTATCTGTTGAAATAGTTTCCATGGTGAAACTTATGGTGACAACAAAGAGGAATATCTTCTCTTTACCATACGCAACGAATATGACAAGCACATTCTCTATGTATCATCATGGTTGCACTACACATACTACAAAGCCCGTAGCACATGTTGCGTACGAGATAGTTTCCAGAGTGTCTTTTGCATGACAACCTTGGCATTCCTGCTTTGGTCATCATTGACATTGGGTCGAAACCAAAACTATCAGCAATTCCAATGGTTTATGATTATTATGATGCTAAATTCTAACAATATTTGGATTATGTGTGCACTACATGTGACACAGGGAGGCAAATTTTAAGGCTTGCACACCTTAAAGTGTATGCTGAACCACTCAGACTCCTTGAATGCATCAAGTCGAGGTAAGTGGCTCTCCCCATCCATTGACTAGACTATTCAGGTATTCCATGGTTCTAAAAGACATATCTGCATGATGGTCTTAAGTGTGTGCTTTATTCACACGAAACCATTGGCTCATTATCCTGACATCGATTTCAAGCAAATCGAATGGATAACATTGCAGAATTCTCCTTGAGTGCCTTCTCTATGGCCCTTGGATTGAAGTTTAGCAATTTGTCCTAATGTCTAGACTCAAAATGGTTTGGTAAAATCCTATTCAAAGAGTTAAGCTCATTGCATTATCTTTACTTTGGAATTGCAATTTACCAACTTTACGTTGGAGTCATGCTGTCTTACACACTCATGACCAAACTGCATAATATTATTCCCCTTTATCTTTGATACGTGGAAATCTACCAAGTATTTCCTGTCCGCGGTAATTCAGTTACACACCGATATCACCACCCCGACCTACATCATTGGCCCCTCAACATGTAGTTGGGATCTATGTGAGGAATAACCGTATTACCGTCAATACCTCAAGCCCCTCACATGGGGAGTTATTCAAGGCCAGTATGTTGATTCAATGAGGAACATTTCAAGGCATTAGGGGGAGATTTCAAGTACTATAAAGAATGCCAGGAAATTAGTGGAATGTTCAACACATTTCTGCCTCAAATCCACGTACTCAAAAGATCTGAACCATGCATTCAGAAGATTTGCAACACATTGCAAATAACCTGTCAGATTCATTTACTGACTATAAAGGTGTCACATAATCCTATAATCCTGCAAAAGTACGCTTGAAAGAGTGGAGATACCAGCAAAATCCACTCCACTCCCTGTTCAAAGCAACAGGGGGAGATGTATGGCAGAAGTACATCAGGATTCAGCTTCTCGCAAGTAAGGATATCAAGGCCTGTGAATCAGTAAATGCAAGTCAACTTCACGTTGATAGACACCTAATGGGTAGTATACACCCAGTGGATGGGAAACCTCCACCAACCCAGGTCATAGTGCACACAATGACCGGGACATCGGAATACCTAACTCAATCACATTAGGAAATCGCGAGTAATCACCTTGGGTAACGGTATTTCCATCAACTATATATTGATATATAGATTCTAGAGAAACATATAACCGGAAGTCTACAATTGTCGACATACATTTCTCAACTAGATTGAAAAAACCTTTCAAGTGATTCAGATCCAAAGACCATGGCCATGGCAAAGTGTGAACAACACTCGGACTGAACTCAAGCAAAGGGTATAATCTGGGTAGAAATGATCTTGCTCAATAATGGGAAGGTATTCATAAGCAATACCTACACCAGTTTTCTTCTGGAAATAGATTGAGAACAACGAGGTGGTGAAACAAAGAGCAAGTATTGTAGCACAAGGGTTCAAGCAGGCACCCAACTATTCTCCAGAGGTGGAATCTCATTCCGATAACTTATATCATTGGCAGTTCAAAATCATCTATCTTTGCAGTTGATAGATGTAGTGATTACATACCCATGTAGATCACTAGATTCAGACATACATGATTGATTTCCAATAGAATCTCAATTCTAAATCGAAATACAAAATGCAACATACATTGTGTAAAATCGGTAAGCCACCATACGACTTATTGTTGTCGGCACATATGGTACAACCGACGTAGTGAGATCCTTATACACAAGGATTTCTCCTACAATGATGATTATCCATGTTTGTATGTCTGCAATGACGACACATGTAATCTCTAAATGACGGAGTTTAAAATGAAGGATTTGGGTAAACCAAAATACTGCTCGTTACTACAACTTGAGCACCTTCATTCATACATTATGGTATACTATATTGTCTATATCCGTAATATACTGGAGAAATTCATTGTGGACAAATCTTATCCATCGTTAACTCTCATGGTAGTTCATTCTCTAGACGTAGAGAATGACCTATTTAGACCAAGAGATGATGAAAATGAGATATTTGGACTTAATGTTTCATAATGCCATTAGATCCACCAAACACAATTAGTTGGGACTCAAGAATATCTATCGATATCTCCAAAGTCATCAAACATCTTGTCCTAGTTTTTCAGTTTCACAGAAATGTGAACACGGATATCATTGGATACATCAATCAGACCCCCACCATGTCAGATCGTAGACAAGCTTAGTGTTCCTACTTGGTGTGGTAGCCCTCTCATGAAGAGTCTTCAGAACATACCCCATGGCTACACCCACCAATAATTATCACAACGATAATGTTTCTTGTGTTGCCCGGATGCAAACAGGTTACATAATAAGCAATATCGCTATATTGCATATCTTGCAAGTCAAATCATGCGACTGGTTTGTTCACCAAGTCTCTACCAACTTATACATTCCAGAAATATGTTCATGGAGTTGGTATTTGACGGCTTCGGAATATGGAAGAATCAGGGGGAGTATCTTCCTGAATTGTTCCTGTTAAAAGCATCATATTATACTCTTTTTTCCTTCATGAGTTTACTTTATAGGCTCTCATAAAGGTTTTTAATGAGGTAATATCAACATAAGACCGTATGTCATATTTTCTGTTTTCCCCACGGGTTTTTTTAAGAAAGTATATACGACATATTTATTGTCCTCTGAACTCTATGGGCTTTCTCTATTGAGTTAAAAGAGACAATAATCATTATATGTTGCATCATTTTCTCCTTATTTTTCCCACCGGGTTTGAAGGAGTTTTAGCAACATATCAAACACTTTGCTCCTCACATTTTTCCCACGGGGTTTTTGGAGGAGTCTTTAAGAAGATGGTGATGCTCACAAAGTACAAGCTGTGATTAGGGGGAGTGTTAGGATTAATTAATATGTGTTAATTAAATGGGTTAATCCCTGCTTTATAGGAACCGACGACAGTTGTCTTTTGGCAACAGTCACGACGATTGCTCGCATCCTCCTGTATGGGCGCCTATTGAGAAGGCGTTCCTTAGCTTTGTATAAATAGCAGCACTCTCATCAATAAAGACATTCATTTTGCTTCATTTGATTACAACAATTTGGCACACAAGGAGGAAGGCCTTCCACGAAAAAGACTTCCAAAGTCCCGGTGCCACTCATGCATTCATTGATCGTTTCATAGCCGATTTAGTAGCCACCAAACCTGCACATGCTCCACCATATAACCAGGCTCATCATGGTGCTACATCGAGATGGGTGCCACCTCTAGTGGGCTATAGCAAAATCGAAGTGGATGGAGCTGTGTCCTGGTCCTATAGGTAGGGTGCGGTGGGCACAATTTGCAACAGCAGTGAAGGAGCTTACCTGGGTGCCTCATGATCGTGTTTGATGGGATATCTGATCCAGCATCTTTCGAGGCACTGGCCTGTCGAGAAGCGATGGAACTGGTTGTTGATCTATTACATGCACATATTTATAGTAGGATCTGATTGCAAGAAGGTGGTCTCAAATATATCTCAAGGCAATGGTGGCAAGCATGGTCACATCATCCGGAAAATAAGCTCATGTCTTTAGATTTCTAGCATGTTTTCTTTGTTTTTGAAGGTAGGGCTTCAAACATCGAGGCACATAGTCGCCGGCGGAGCTATGACAAGACCAAAAGGGCCGTGGCCCACCCAGATCTGGAGCAAAAAAGAAATTTACATGAAGTCCAGCCATAACAATGTATTGATTTTTACTACGGAGTAGCCCGTTTATACTATCTTGCCCGCCAACTTTTTTGGGTAACTCCGCCACTGCACATAGTCTTGCTAAGTACGTGCTTAGTCTCTCCTGGATGTCATGTGTGGCTCCTTCAACCTTCTGATGTCCATTGTATTTCTCAAAATTTTCTTGAGCAATAAATAAAGTGTGTGGTTAGCCTAAAAAAGCTTTGTTAACAAAACTCATCGTAGAAAAATAATCTTATATTATGTTTCCATTTTCCAGGATGAACAATAGTCATTAGGAATCGGTGTATTCTTTTTTTCCAAAATCGCGGGCACTGAGTATGCACAGAAAAAAAGAACAAGTGATGCATGTGCTCTAATAGGTCTTTCACACGTACATAGTTATTGTAGTCTAGCACAAAGAAAATTACTTTTCATAGCATGTCCCTTGTATTGAGTCTGTTGTAGAGAAGATGTTAAAAGTAAATATTTTTTTATGACACCAGGTGTTCCATAGCCAAATGAAAGCCAGTGGCATTTCCTGTTGTCCTATCAACAAATGTCTGGAAAGTTGCTCGGACTTCTTTCACCTTTCGCAAGGCGACAAGGGCCAAATTTTCCTTCCATTGTTCTCTCCCGGCGAGCCTATGAATTTGTCTTTCCATGGTGGTGCCTTGGCTCCAGCTAGTAGATAGGCTAGGCTTGTAATCCTTGTAGGGGCGGTGTTCTGACAGATGGTGACGTTTCTTCTTTGAGTCAGTCTTTCAGGCTCCGACCTTCTTTAAGTTCGTCCGTCGGTATGGATTAGATAGAGCTTCGGCGTAGATTTCCGCCAGCTCCTCGGGGCGCCGAGGTTAGGGTTTCTCTTTGTGCATATGCAGTGGCTAGATTTCATGTCAGGTTCTTCAGATCGATTCAAGAGTTTAACAACGGTGATTGTGGCTCTAGGGCGCTGGTCCTGAGGGGCACATGCACGAAGACTTTCTCAGCTTCTGTCGATAAGGTTAGACCGGCACCGGAATGAGAGCAACAATAGCGGCGTGCTCTGGCAGTGGTAGTGGTCGATCAGTGGTCTAGGGACCTCGATGTAATTTTATTATGTTAGTTATGTGTTCTTTGTACTTCTACGTACTGTACCTTTATAATAAATTAGAGTCATTTTGAAAAATGTATGGAAAGTTGGATGTATCCCAAGAACCATCAGAGGTCATGAAATTTAGAAAATGCTTCTCAAGTCACCGAGATGGAGAAGATTCTCACGGTGTACCTATAACTTTAAATTGATCACTGATGTACGAGTGATAGAAAAGTAGGCCCAAATCACAGTTTTGACCTTTTTAGGAAACTTTAGCATAGTCTGCACCCTTTTAGATTTTTTTAGCATGATATGACCTTTTGGGTACCGCCAAGGCTTGTGGCATTTCTGCCCCATCTAGACACGGTAAACTTGCCGATGTTTTTACCCTGAATAGATGTGGTCATGGGGCACATGTTACTGGAAACGCCATAGGCCCTGGCATTTGTTCCTGAGGCAGAAACACGAGGGTCCGTGGCGTTTCCAGTAACGCGCCCTAGAGTGGCATTTCTGCCCTGCCATGTAGGAGGTCAACGACTACTCGACCAGGTCGTGCCAAGCTAGAAACACTGACATGTTTGGCATGTCTAGGTGGGAGAGAAACGATACAAGCCTTGACACTGAACAAAAGGGTCAGATTGTGCTAAAAATCTAAAAGGATTCATATCATGCTAAAGTTTCCTAACAAAGTCAAAATAGTGATTTCGGACGAAAAAGTACTCAAAGCCACTTTAAAGTTGGCTATATAACTTTTTAAAATTGTGGTTAGAAAAAACTTGTGTGATGTCATTTGCATGCACTATTTATTTAGTGAAAGTTCAGACATTAAGTTGATTTTAGTCCTTTCCGCTAAATAAAGAGTTGATTTCAGCCCTACCACGATACTTTACCTCACACAAGCTATGTTGCCAATTGAGGTGCAAGCTATCACATCGTTAGATGGTTATGAAACAGTAATTCTCAAAAAATATAAGATATGACCTACGAAAGGGGATGGAGGAAGGCTTAGACTATAGAGGGTGTTTGATTGGACTTTAACTTGGCTTTTGCATTTTGGCTTATATGCCAAAATGCTCCTACTTATGGGGTTTTGGCTTTGGCTGTGGCTTTTGGCCTATTTAGAGACAAATGCCAAAAGCCAAAGTCGAAAGCCCCTAAATAGGAGTTTTTTGGCTTATAAGCCAAGGTGCAAAAGCCAAGGAAAAGCCCAACCAAACACCCTCTATAGCACGTAGCCGAATAAGCCATAGAGCTCTCTGCTTCTTCACCTTGCCAACTAGATGACTAACACATTGTTGATGGAATGTTTTGCAATATATTTTAGTATTCTTAGGATAGTAAAACTTTACCTAAATGGACTCCTTAATAACAAAGATACATTAAGCTAATATTAGGTACAAAGTACAATCAAGAACATGACGCGCCTAACAAGTAGTGCTATCTCACATGTATTTTATGATGAAATGTTGTTAACTCAGATCCTTTGTGACGTTCCCATTAAGGTTCCTTGTCGGTGTGACTTGGGAGGAGGGTGTGCAAATGGCCACCTGGGCTTTGCACAACCTCCTATTGGTGATCATCCAATGGCATGTACAGGCGGCGGAGTGACCGATGGGGCCGACGATGGTGATTGCTCGTTGGTCATGCTCATGACTTGGTTGTCAGGCTTCGTGTGGTAGGCTGACCTCATGCCCCCCCGGCCATTGCGACATATCCTGGTGGATATCTGCCTTCTTCCAGCTATGGTCGGGTTGTGCACAATATATGTGATGGTGTTAGCATGCTTCATGTCTGTGATGGCAGATCAGGCATCTTAACAAATGTCCGATGTGTAAAGTTCATCTTGATCTGCGATTTCAGTGTTGATCGGGGTATTGCAGCAAGACTTTTTTGAATTAAATCAAAAGTATATTAATTAGAAATAACCAGTCTGAAGTCTAAGAAAATCTAGGTAATCTAGCGAGTTCATGAGCTACTTTATTTGCCTCTCTATTACAATGTTCGAATCTAGTCATAACAAAATTACAGGCATAGTGAAAATAGTCATAAAAAATTGCCGCCACCGCACTCGCCGATTGTCCTCTGTCCTGCATCATCTCAATCACCTCCAGATTGTCTGAGTTAATGATTAGGTGATTACACCCCGCCCTTTGCGCCAATGTTAGGCCAAATTTGAGAGCTAAGGCTTCTGCCATCACAACATTCACACAGTAGTCAATCTTTCCACTTCCTCCCGCAATAATCCTACCTTTTTCGTCTCTTAAAACTGCCCCCATCATACCCTTCAGCATGTCATGATCAAAAGAGGCATCAACATTAAGTTTCACAAAAACCCTAGGAGGACAGTACCAACCCCCCTCCGAAGGCACACGTGCTCCCTGGGTGATTTTGGTAATTAATGTCAACATATCTCTTGTTGGACTAATACTTCTATCTAGTATATTTTAGATGAGTTCAATAGTGGAGTGGCTTGGACAAGAGGATGTGGAGCCCCTTCAAGATGCTAAGGACAAGGATTGGCAAAAGCCTAAGACTCTTCATTTTCATTTTAGTGATCCAAGATCACATTGAGTCCATAGGAAAGTCAATACTATTAAAAGGGCATGAGGGGTTGCTTAACGGCTTGCTTGCTCAAAGTGCTTAGTGATATGCTCCAAAGCCCTCAACCATTTTCTCATTTCCACATATGTCCCAAACCAAAAGTCAAACTCAGCCCCACCAATTTGATCTATCCGGCACCACCGAGTTTATTTGACATAGCCACTGCGAGAAACCCTAATCAGTTCAGTCTCACCGATGGGATCTCGGTCTCACCGAGATGGGCTTGCAAACTCTCTGTTGCCTTTTGCAATTATTTCGGTCCCACCGAGTTTGCTTGACCAACTCTCTATTTTGCTTATTGCCAAAATCGGTCTCACTGAGTTCATGTGATTGGCCTCACCGAGATTACGTTATGCCCTAACCCTAATGAAATCGGTCCCACCGAGTTGACATGTCGGTCCCACCGAAAATCCTAACGCTCAGATTTTGAACTAAATCGGTTTGACCGAGTTTAACTATTCGGTCCCATCGAGTTTTGTAAATTGTGTGTAACAGTTAGATTTTGTGTGGAGGCTATATATATACCCCTCCATCCATCCTCCATTCGTGGAGAGAGCTATCAGAACGTGCCTACACTTCCACCATTCATTTTTTGAGAGAGAACCACCTACTCATGTGTTGAGACCAAGATATTCCAATCCAACCACAAGAATCTTGATCTCTAGCCTTCCCCAAGTTGCTTTACACTCAAATGATCTTTCCACCAAATCCAAATCTGTGAGAGAGAGTTGAGTGTTGGGGAGACTATCATTTGAAGCACAAGAGCAAGGAGTTCATCATCAACACACCATCTATTACCTTTTGGAGAGTGGTGTCTCCTAGATTTGTTAGGTGTCACTTGGGAGCCTCCGTCAAGATTGTGGAGTTGAACTAAGGAGTTTGTAAGGGCAAGGAGATCGCCTACTTCGTGAAGATCTACCAAAGTGAGGCAAGTCCTTCGTGGGCGATGGCCATGGTGGGATAGACAAGGTTTCTTCTTCGTGGACCCTTTGTGGGTGGAGCTCTCTGTGGACTCACGCAACCATTACCCTTCGTGGGTGGATCCCTCCATGGACTCACGCAACCGTTACCCTTCATGGGTTGAAGTCTCCATCAACATAGATGTACGATAGCACCACCTATCGGAACCGCGCCAAAAATCTTCGTGTCTCTAATTCGTTTGCACACTCCAATCCCATCCCTTTACTTTCTTGCAACTTGCATGCTTTACTTTCCACTGCTCATATACTCTTGCCATGCTTGCTTAAAATTTAATGTGAATGTTTAAACTTGTGCTAAAACTCCACCTTAACTTGAAGAAATTAAAAACTTCTACTTTTCTTTTTAAGGGTCTAATCACCCCCCTCTAGACACCTCTTCTCGATCCTACAATTGGTATCAGAGCTTTGGTCTCCATTGCTTTGGTTTAAACACCATTAGAGGAAGATGGATGAGTCTATGTTGGGGAGTCTTAGACGTAGAGTGCCTATACGTGATGGAGAGTTCTTTCATGAGTGGAAAAATGAGATGCTTGAGATTTTCAATGAATATCACTTGGACAAGTACATTGCTAGCCCTTGTGCATCCCTTGTTGACCCTTTGCATCCTACCCTTGATGAGTCTATTGACATGATTCGCAACCTTAGAGCTGTCAATCTTATTACTAGAGGTTTACCTAGAAATTTGTTTAGTTGCTTGCCTACTCTTGATTGTGCCTACAACATATGGAGATTTCTTGAGGAACTATTCCCAAACTATTAGTTGCAAAACTTAGATGAGATTCTTCATAAGTATATTGCCTTGAGTAATATAAATTCCAATGATCCTAAGTTTGATGATTGTTTATTTGAGCTTCGTGACCTTATGTGCGCCAAAGGAGATGTTGTAATCATTAGTAATATCATCTCCGAAGCCATTAGAATTCATAAAGATGAACATTGTGATGATCATTTATCTAATGAATCACTCTCTCTAGGAATGGATGAATCACAAGACAATGTTGAACATGGATACTATGATGAGGATGATGATAGTGGCTTTGATCTCGATGAGTCTATGAGACATTTTGGTCTTATGGCTAATCTTCGCGGCTAC
The DNA here is from genome assembly GCF_002162155.2 of Triticum dicoccoides. NCBI lineage: Eukaryota > Viridiplantae > Streptophyta > Magnoliopsida > Poales > Poaceae > Triticum > Triticum dicoccoides. The sequence continues at coordinate 303,651,171 of NC_041380.1, read as the reverse complement.
ATGGCTGGAGGAAAGGAATGGGTTCTTGATAGTGGATGTACCGATCACATGACCAGAGACAAGGATATGTTTCATGAGCTTGTTGAAAACGACGACCCTCGAAAGTATGTCACTTTTGGTGGCAACTCAAAGGGTAAGGTGGTTGGCCTTAGTAAGGTGGCCATTTCACATGATAGCTCCATACAAAATGTTATGCTCGTCGAATCTCTTGGCTATAATTTACTTTCCGTATCTAGACTGGCTGACTTTGGCTTCAATGTCCTATTTACTGAAGTAGACTGCCAAGTGTTTCATAGAGATAATCATAAAATGGTCTTTACCGGTATTCGTATAGGTGATCTTTACCTTGTTGGCTTCACTAAAAGGCCCAACCTAGAACTTTCTTAATTGCTAAATCCTCTAAAGGCTGGTTGTGGCATAGAAGGTTAGGTCATGTGGGCATGCAAAATCTTGATAAGCTTATTAAAGGTGATCATATCCTTGGAGTGAAAGATGTTATATTTGACAAGGATAGATTGTGCAGTGCTTGTCAAGCAGGAAAACAAGTTGGAGGAAGCCACCTCGTGAAGAACATCATGACCACGAGAACACCGCTCGAGCTACTTCATACAGATCTCTTTGGTCCCAATGCCTATAAAAGTCTAGATGGAAACTCATTTGGTCTAGTCATTGTCGATGATAAATCGCAGGTCCAAAAGATCTCAAGAACTTCGCTAGGAAGTCCCAAAATCAATTTGAAGTGAAGAACAAGAAGGTTTGCAGCGACAATGGAACGGAGTTCAAGAACGCAAATGTGGATACCTTTCTTGATGAAGAAGGGATTTCACACGAGTTCTCGGCTATGTACACGCCTCAACAAAATGGAGTTGTTGAGAGGAAGAACCGGACTCTTATTGAGATGGCGAGAACGATGCTTGATGAGTACAAGACGCCAAAACACTTTTGGGCGGAAGCGGTTGAGACAGCTTGTCATGCAACAAATTGTTTATATCTCCACAAGCTACTCGGCAAGACGACATATGAGCTTCTCACCGGGGACAAACCCCAAGTTGGATACTTTCAAGTATTCGGCTCAAAGTGTTACATTCTTGATAAGCATTGTCGTTTTAAATTTGTTCCTAAATATCATGAGGGTTTCCTACTCGATTATGGCTCAAACTCTCACACCTACCGTGTCTACAACAATTTCACCCGAAAGGTTGAAGAGATGGTAGATGTGAAGTTTGATGAATCTAATGGCTCGCAAGTAGAGAAATTGCCAATTGATGTAGGAGACAAAGACCCTTCAGAAGCAATCCAATACTTTTCTATTGTCAAGATTCGTCCAACAGAGGTGAAGGAGAGTACCTCGTTCGTCCAAGTGGAAGCTTCTACCTTATGACAAGGTGAACCAAGAGTTGACACAGAGGCATCCACAAGTGGGACACATCAAGATGAAGAAAATGAGGAAGTACACCAAGATGAACCTCGTCAACCTCCTTCTCCACCTTGACAAGAGAACGACAACGTAAACAACGAAGAAGGCCAAGAAGAAGAACAAGATGATGAAGAAGATGTTCCACCCCGACCTAAACAAAAGCTCTCACGAGTTCAAGCAAGAGTCTCAAGAGACCATCCCGTCGAACAAATCTTCAATGATATCCAAAACAGGAGAATTACTCGCTCTAAAACTCGTTTGGCAAATTTTTGTGAACATTATTCATTCATCTCTAGCATTGAACCTATGAAGGTTGAAGAAACATTGGAAGATCCGGATTGGATAAATGCCATGCATGAAGAGCTACACAACTTTGAGAGGAACCAAGTGTGGACATTGGTCGAGAAGCCCGACAACAACCACAACATCATCGGTACCAAATGGGTGTTTCGCAACAAGCAAGACGAAGACGGACAAGTTGTTCGCAACAAAGCACGTCTCGTCGCGCAAGGCTACACTCAAGTCAAAGGTATGGACTATGGTGAGACATATGCCCCCGTTGCTAGACTTGAGTCCATCCGCATCTTACTTGCCTATGAAAATCACCATGATATTACCTTGTACCAAATGGACATTAAAAGTGCCTTCTGATAACCCACAAGTATAGGGGATCACAATAGTTTTCGAGGGTAGAGTATTCAACCCAAATTTATTGATTCGACACAAGGGGAGCCAAAGAATATTCTCAAGTATTAGCAGTTGAGTTGTCAATTCAAGCACACTTGAAAGACTTAATATCTGCAGCAAAGTATTTAGTAGTAAAGCAGTATGGAAGTAATGGTAACGGTGGCAAAAGTAACACTAGCAGTTTTTGTAGCAATCGTAACAGTGGCAACGGAAAAGTAACTAAGCAAAGATCAATATGTGAAAAGCTCATAGGCAATGGATCAATGATGGATAATTATGTCGGATGCGATTCCTCATGCAACAGTTATAACATAGGGTGACATAGAACTAGCTCCAGTTCATCAATGTAATGTAGGCATGTATTCCCAATATAGTCATACGTGCTTATGGAAAAGAACTTGCATGACATCTTTTGTCCTACCCTCCCGTGGCAGCGGGGTCCTATTGGAAACTAAGGGATATTAAGGCCTACTTTTAATAGAGTACCAGACCAAAGCATTAACACTTAGTGAATACATGAACTCCTCAAACTACGGTCATCACCGGTAAGTATCCCGATTATTGTCACTTCGGGCTTAACGGATCATAACACATAATAGGTGACTATAGACTTGCAAGATAGGATCAAGAACTCACATATATTCATGAAAACATAATAGGTTCAGATCTGAAATCATGGAACTCGGGCCCTGGTGACAAGCATTAAGCATAGCAAAGTCATAGCAACATCAATCTCAGAACATAGTGGATACTAGGGATCAAACCCTAACAAAACTAACTCGATTACATGGTAAATCTCATCCAACCCATCACCGTCCAGCAAGCCTACGATGAGATTACTCACGCATGGCGGAGAGCATCATGAAATTGGTGATGGAGGAAGGTTGATGGTGACAATGGCGACGGATTCCCCTCTCCGGAGCCCCGAACGGACTCTAGATCAGCCCTCCCAAGGAAGATTAGGGCTTGGCGGCGGCTCCGTATCGTAAAACGCGATGAATCCTTCTCTCTTATTTTTTCTCCTCGAACGTGAATATATGGACTTGGAGTCGAGGTCAGTGGAGGTCCAGGGGGCCCACGAGGCAGGGGGCGCGCGCCATGCACCCTCGTGGATAGGGTGTGGGGCCCCTGATGCTGATTCTTTCGCCAGTATTTTTTATTAATTCCAAAACGTGTCTCCGTGGATTTTCATGTCATTCCGAGAACTTTTATTTCTGCACAAAAATAACACCATGGCAATTCTGTTGAAAACATCATCAGTCCGGGTTAGTTCCATTCAAATCATGCAAGTTAAAGTCCACGGAGACAAATCATACAAGGGCAAAAGTGTTTGGAAAAGTAGATATGTTGGAGACGTATCAACTCGCCCAAGCTTAAACCTTTGCTTGTCCTCAAGCAATTTAGTTGACAAACTGAAAGTGATAAAGAAAAACTTTTACAAACTCTGTTTGATCTTGTTGTTGCAAATATGTAAAGCCATCATTCAAGTTTTCAGCAAAGATTATGAACTAAACATATTCACAATAACATTTAGGTCTCATGTTTACTCATATCAATGGCATAATCAACTAGCAAGCAATAATAATAAATCTCAGATGACAACACTTTCTCAAAACAATCATAACATGATATAACAAGATGGTATCTCGCTAGCCCTTTCTGAGACCGCAAAACATAAACGCCGAGCACCCTTGAAGATCAAGGACTAACTAGACATTGTAATTCATGGTAAAAGAGATCTAGTCACAGTCATACTCAATGTAAATTAATAGCAATGCATGCGAATGATAGCGGTGCTCTCCAACTGGTGCCTTTTAATAAGAGGATGATGACTCAACATAAAAGTAAATAGATAGGTTGTTATGACCGACATCTTAGGGGCTTAGCCTAGTGGGTTGTGGCCCAAGTTATCTTATCGTTATTAGGGGCTTAATCCAATTATCTTATCGTTATTAGGGTCATTTGCTTACGAGTCAAGTAAACCTCTCTATATAAGGAGAGGAGATGTATCAATATAATCAAGCAAGAAGCAATCATTATTTGCTCGGCTTCCCTTAGGGAGCCGGGAGACCTAACCCTATCCGCCTCTTGCGCCGCCGCCGCCTCTTCTCCACCACGCAAGGACGGCGCCCAGCCACCGACCACCGCGCCCTCGGCCTCGTCTTCCTCCATCTTTCCCCTACAGTCTCCGCCCTAGAACCAGCAGAACCCTAGCTCCTAACATAGGCCCTTTGTAGAGGGAAGCAGGGATTTGCAGAGGTGCCAGAGCTCGAGTTTTGAAACAGAGATAAATAATGTTTTTAGTGGCATACTTTCATTGTCAATATAACAACCAAGATATCTCGATATCTTCCATGGTACACACATTATAGGCGGTTCCCAAATAGAATGGTAAAGTTTATACTCCCCCACCACCAACAAACATCAATCCATGGCTTGTCCGAAACAATGGGTGCCTCCAACTAACAACAATCCTGGGGGAGTTTTGTTCGCAATTATTTTGATTTGAGCATGGGACTGGCACTACAAAAAAGATACACTTCCGTGATGATACGTGTTTGCCATAGTAGGTCGCATTTTTTGTCATGCATGTACATCCATGACGATTTTATGACAGAATCAAGATAGTCATACATATGTTGTCATAGAAGTGTTCCATGACATTACCAAAATTATCATCACGGAAGTGTGCACTTCCATGACGATAAATCGCGCGTCACAGAAGTGCTTTCATCAAGGGTGACCGACACGTGGCATCCACCGTAACGGAACGCCGTTAAGCTATTGGGTCCGGTTTTGGATCCGATAACCCGTTAATAGCCCGGACCAATGGGGATTTTCCACGTGTAAAATCATCATTGGCTGGAGGAAACACATGTTGCCTCACCGTTGGGACAGATGTCATCCACTCATTGGACAGGAGGCGCCTATGATAGGTCGACACGTGGCACGACCCAACAATGGCCCATTCCGGTGAAAAAGGCCGGCCCGGTAAATATTAGCAGGCCGGCCCATATAAGGCCTACTTGTGTCAGGTCCATTTAAGCATACGGCCCATACGAGATGTGCCAATTCAGCCCATCAACGACCCGTTAAAGATTTGACACCATTGCAGCCCATCGTCAGTTCGAGCCCGTTAACAGCCCGTTATATATTTGGGCTCAATATCGGCCCGATGAGATTTCGGCCTGTTAACAGCCCATTCAGTGGATGGGACAATTTTCACGATGTACATCTTTCGGCCTTTTAGCGACCCATTTAAATGTTTTGCTAATTTCCGGCCCGGTGTGTCTTTCAGCCTGTTGACGACCCATAATTAGTTGGGCCATTTGTAGTCGGACCTGAGTTTCGGCCTTTTAGCGACCCATTTAAGTGTTACGCCAATTTTCGGCCCTGTGTGTCTTTCAGCCTGTTGACGGCCCATATATCTGTTGGGCCATTTGTAGTCGGACCTGAGTTTTGGCCTTTTAACGGCCCATGCCTTTCATGGTCCAATACCAGCTCGGTTTCTCTTTCGGCCTGCTAAAGGCCCACAACACAGTTGGGCCATTTACAATACGACCAGACTTTCGGCCTCTTAGCGGCCCATGCTCTTCATGGTCCAGTATAAGTCTGTTTGTCTCTTTCAGCCTGCTAAAGGCCCACAATATAGTTGGGCCATATGTAGCCCAAACTTAGTAACGACCCGTGAAATCAATTGGGCCCACCTGTTGCCCGCTTCGATGTCGGCCTGTTAACGACCCGGGAGTTAAGAGGGCCAACCATTAACTTTCGGCCTAGTAACGGCCCATTAAATTAATGGGCCCACTAAAGTTCATACATATCTTTAGGCCAAATTAGATAATTTGAGTCCATTACGACGAGCAATTATGCACAGGACCAAAACCGATCAAGCAAAGGTACGGCATAGAGGGAAAAATGTTGCACATCCAGCATATATTACAGGAAATTACATCCACTGGGCAATCAAAGATTGATGCCAGTGCAAATAAATGAACAGAACCTAACGATCTACAACGTCACAATCTGCAACCTCAACACGGATGACGCCCATAAGTATGTGGGCAAGTTCTTGCTGCTTTGGTACACTATCTCTGAAAACATTGATCAGTTGTTGTGTCGCACGACTCTGCACGTTTGATTCCTCCACCATTTCCATCATTCCTTCAGCCATTAATTGGTTCAAAAACATACATTTTTTCTGTTGCATTCGAGACAGAGGATACTGAACAGATTCAAATGGCGATTTTGGCAGGCTTGTATTATTCATAGTGGAGAGTATCTCGACCATTGCATCATAACATAAATTAGGAGGGGAACCAAACAGATTAATCATGAGTTATTGCCATATTAATTGGCCTAGATTTATTGGAAAGAAACAATGGGGTTGCCTTGCTGTTTTCAGAGTTTGTCTTCTTATCTTCAGCAGCCTGCACCAAATTAAGACACTAGCATTGCTATCATTGGCCAAGTCAGATAATAGGAAAGCAACATTGGCACAACGAACCTTTGGGCAACTAGCCAACACCAAATTAACACAATATGGCACAACTATCATCAGCCAGGTAAGGTAATACGAAAGCAACATTAACACAATGAATGGATGGGCAACCAGAGCAGCACTACAATTCAGTAATGTGCATGATATGACATAGTACACTCATGCAGCTCAGTATGCAAAACTACCAGGCAGTTTTCTTTACAAAAATCAACATTGGTGCCTTTAACATTTTTTACAACTAATTTTAGATCAGATAAAAGTTGGATTCACGCCGATTAACAAAATACATGATGATGTAAAAATATAGTGATATACAACATGTACTTACATCAGCATTGGAGCACAGAGAATTCCCGCAAGATATTTTCCTCGAATACAATCCCAATGAAGGAAGTCTTCTATCATTGAACCTTATTTTCTAAAAGAGTGATGTGTAAGAAACATGTAGAAAATATGATCAGAATGCTATAAAATTTCATGATGCGAGGATACACACACGCTTCTTAGAATGGAGTTGACATTCTTTTGCTGGAATGGAGCGGACTAGTTCTTTGGCCATCGGAATCTGCTTATTATCAGTGGGAGTTGGGTTTCTCTGTGCTGGAGCAATATCTATGAAAAATGGAGTTGGTTTATTATCTCCTGGCGTTTGGATCTTTTGCAAAGACCTGGTTTGTAACCCTTCAGATTCTAACATAGCCGTCTTCCCCTTGCATGCCTTATATAGAAGAATGGTGCTTCAATTATAAAACATGCTACAACAGAGATGAAATAGGTGCTGAAGAATATAAAGGCATGCCATATTGACATGTATTCCCTCCATCTGGAAATAAATGGATGGGTCTAGGCGTATTGCAGTTCTAGATACATCCAGTTTTATCTATTTGTGCGACATGTAATCCAGATGGAGGGAGTATGATGTAAGAGCTAGGGATACAATGGGACAACACAGTAAAAAAACACTGAAAACCCACTAATATGAGATAGTACACTCATGTAGCTTAGGATGCAAAACTACCAGGTAGTTTTCCTTATAAAAATCAACATTGTGGCCTTCAATCATACATTTTGCTACAACTAAATTTAGATCAGATAAAGGTTGGATTCACGCCGATTAACAAAATACATGCTGATGTAAAAATATAGTGATATACAACAGGTACTTACATCTACATTGGAGCACAGAGAATTCCTGCAAGAATCTTTCCTCACAGATGATACCAGTGCAGAAATTCTTCTATCTGTTAAGCTTATTTTCTAAAAGAGAGATGGGTAAGAAACATGTAGAAAATATGATCAACATGCTATACAATTTCATGATGCAAGGATATGCACACGCTTCTTAGAATGGAGTTGACATATTTTTGCTGGACTGGAGCGGACTAGTTCTTTGGCCACTGGAATCTGCTTATTATCAGTAGGAGTTGGGTTTCTCTGTGCTGGAGCAATATCCATAAAAATTGGATTTGGTTTATTATCTCCTGGTGTTTGGATCTTTTGCAAAGACCTGGTTTGTAATCCTTCAGATTCTAACATAGTCGTCTTCCCCTTGCATGTCTTGTATAGAAGAATGGTGCTTCAATTATAAAACATTCTACAACAGAGAGATAGAATAGGTATTGAAGAATAGAAAGGCATGAAATATTGACATGTATTCCCTCCATCCGGAAAAAATGGATGGGTCTAGGCGTATTTCAGTTCTAGATACATCCTTTTTATCCATTTCGGCAACATGTAATCCGGATGGAGGGAGTATGGTGTAAGAGCTAGGGATACGACAGGACAACACGGTAAAAAACACTAGTTGAATGTAAAACTGTATGCTAGCGGAATACGTACAGAAAAAACTAAGGCAACATACACGTGTATGATTGGGAAACTAAGATGGCATTGCAACAAAGCACTAGAACATCACTTTAATGTAAAAAACATGGTATGGTAGACAGATGAAGTACATATTGATGAATAACAATGCATAAGATATTCAGAAGCATGATGTCCAAATTAAGCAGATGGCATTGCGATAGAGTAGAATGACAGTACTTGAATTTGAAAACATGTTATCATGAATGGAATAGGTACTGAAAAATAGGAAGGCATGACATATTTACATGCATGATCAACATGCTAAGCACATGGCATTGCAACAGAGTAGATACACTCTAGGATATTATATGCATGTTGTACCCATATCACGGCCAAGTTAAAACAAGGACCTTGTGGGGTGAAGAGAATTCAACATCTTTTTGCAAGTCTTCTGAAGAACTACCTTTACATGTTCCATCATATTGGGTATCATTAACATCAAGTTTATTGTCCTTGACATTGCTCCGTGAGGTTCTTGTGGATATATCAGTGTGTGCAATTATATCTGACATGCATGGAAGACAACTAGTAGTTAGATTTATGTAATGAGTGCATGTAGGAGATGACATAAATAGTAGGACTGGGGTTAACTAGCAGCAACAAGTCTCAAAAACTAAAGGGGGAACACAGATGAAAGCTACATAATATGTATCGTTTGTACTCGGGATTAACTAGATGGCACACAAAAGTATTAAAGAACAACATAGGTAATACTAGAAGTGGTATAATACTATAATCACCAGCCTGTGGGATAGCATTGGCTGATGGATGATAACTATGGAACAACGTTACCTAAAGAACAAGTATCTTAGCTGAACTATGGAACAACGTTAACTCCGGAACAAGACCCGTAAGAGATCAGCATGAATATACAGTGAAATGTGATAATATATTTTCCATGCTTAGATGAATAACAAAGCCATAAATGTTGCACACAAGTAAGATGAGGGTACAACCTATCTGGCCTCCATCCATAGGAGTGAGCATCATGTGGTGACTTGTCGATGGCCCTGCAGTTGTTGTGGCTGTCCATGTCGGGCACGTGAGTTCTATGCAGGGAACTGTTGAGTGGGGACTATAGCTCCCTTCTGGTGTATGCTTCCCTTGTTTGAGCAGCTGCGGTGAGTCGGAAGACGGTGTGGCTGAAGATGCAGATAACGCATAATGTTAAGAACGACACATCTCTTTGATATGAAGAAATACACTAAGAGATCAACAGCAAGGTAAGAGAGTGGTCACACGTCTGTTGACTGAAGACTAAATTGGGGTCACACGATTTTATTTTATTTTGGTACTATCCAATCTACACTGTATGGCTTGATGGCCATCTTGTGCCTCCTGGCTAACACTGTTAGGAATCTTCCCCGAAGAGCCAGCGACCAACGGCAGAGCAGCCTGCCTCCGCCGTCCGTGGCCACGGCCAAAACCCTGCTCCCCGCCCCACCGCACTGCCGTGGTTGCGCTGCCCCCGGGTGAGGGAGTCCTGGATTAGGGGGTCTCCGGACAGCCGGACTATATCCTTTGGCCGGACTATTGGACTATGAAGATACAAGATTGAAGACTTCGTCCCGTGTCCGGATGGGACTCTCCTTGGCGTGGAAGGCAAGCTAGGCAATACGGATATGTAAATCTCCTCCCTTGTAACCGACCTTGTGTAACCCTAGCCCCCTCCGGTGTCTATGTAAAGCGGAGGGTTTAGTCCGTAGGACAACAGACAATCATACCATAGGCTAGCTTCTAGGGTTAGCCTCTACGATCTCGTGGTAGATCAACTCTTGTAATACTCATATCATCAAGAACAATCAAGCAGGACGTAGGGTATTACCTCCATCAAGAGGGCCCGAACCTGGGTAAACATCTTGTCCCCTGCCTCTTGTTACCATCCACCTTAGACGCACAGTTCGGGACCCCCTACCCGAGATCCGCCGGTTTTGACACTGACATTGGTGCTTTCATTGAGAGTTCCACCGTGTCGTCATCATAAAGGGGGGATGGCTCGTCTCTTTGTCAAAGACAACATCACTTCTGGGGAAGCCCTGGCTATAGGCCAAACTCTCTGACTAGGCGGCTTCGTCATGACCGCCCGCTCGGCCGCTGCGCCGATGATGACTTCCCGGGTCATCGAAAATAGCCTCCACGTCGGCTCAAAATTCGCCGAGCAGATGGATCCAATGGAGCTCTCCTCTTTGAACAAGCTCTTGGATCACATCGCCGCTCTGGGAGTCGCTACGGACTACGATCGGATCGGGCTTAAACCCGACCAAAGGGAGATTAACTCTCCGCCGGTCACCCATCAAATAGCGGTGGTGGAGGAACAATGCCACAGTTCTCCCTCTATCCTGAGGACGAACTATGTCCGGATTCCCGAGCTCTCCGAGCCGGATACCCGCTCACGGGAGGACCTCGCCCTAACCCTGAACCTGGAATCAGGTCGCATACCGAACCCACGGAGAAACATCCCGGAGTCTGAACTTCCAAGATCGGAAACTCCCCCGCCCCGGTATCTCAGATTGGGTCAAGGTCTGGACTTAAATCCACCCACCCACCCAGATATAAACGATCTTTCCCACATTAGGCAAGCGCCCCAAGAGACAGTACATCACTATTGGGCCAGATTCCTCCTTGTAATGAACAAGGTTAAGGACTATCGCGAGGAAGACGCAATTTCGTTCTTTTGCAACAATTGCACAGACAAGGGGATCCTCAACGCCATAAGTCGCCGCGACATTGCACACTTCACCGACTTGGCGGCCATAGTACGGAAATACTATGCGATGGAAAGCGCCTGGAAAACCCAAACACAATTCTGGGATAATCTGGCCCTGACAAAACCCCCAGTCCGAACTAAAAGGGTGCACTCTCATAAGTCACCCGACTCAATTATAAAGAAACAAAATCCCACTACAGGGCGTGGAACTGTATTGGAGGGATGGCTTAACGGCCCCTGCAAAATTCATAGTACAGCGGATGCCATACCAACACATAGCCTTAGAGCATGTTGGGTACTCCGGCAGGTGGCCAAGAGCGGTGAGGATCTCCTCATCCAAAACACCCCAGAACACCTTCCCAGGGATAACAATACAGTACTGACAGTCTTCGAGACCTTCGCCTCAACTAATAGGCATAAGCGAGTACTCCACAGCCTTGCCGAAGTCTGCCATGTGGCAGCAACAAATCCATGGAGCGACACGGCTATCACCTTCAATGCCAGTGACGAACCTAAATTTTGAACAACCCGAGCACTAGCCGCTTTGATCCTCAGTCCAATTGTGGACGGCTTTAGGCTCACTAAAGTGCTCATGGACAGCGGCAGTGCATTAAACCTCATTTATGAGGAGACCCTTCAAAAAATGGAAATAGACAGCAATAGTAGAGCAAAGCAGCACGACCTTCCGAGGAATTATCCCTAGCCGGGAGGCACGTTGCACTGGGAAAATCACACTAGATGTGGTATTCGGCACTCAGGAGAATTACAGGTTCGAAGAAATCACATTCCAAGTGGCCCCGTTCAGTAGCGGATACCACGCCCTTCTAGGGCGGGAGGCATTCACGATTTTCCAAGCCATACCCCATTATGGGTACATAAGCTCAAAATGCCCAGACCCAATGGAATCATCACTCTAGCTAGTGATCCGGACATAGCACTCCGCGCCGAGAACAAAACAGCCGCACTGGCCCTCGAGGCATTATCCGAAGCCCTTGTGACGGAGGAGTTAACCGCACTGCGCTCCATAGTGGACATGGACGACGTGATACTAGACAAAAGATCCAAGTCCACCTCCTTTAAACTAGCGGACGAAATAGTCAAATTCCAAGTCCATCCAACGGACCCCTCAAAAACAGCATCCATCGGGGCACAGTTAAACCCCGCTGTAGACGCCGCACTACGGGAGTTCCTGCACGAGAACTGGGACATATTCGCTTGGCATCCTTCAGACATGCCAGGAATCCCACGCGGGCTGGACAAGCATAGCCTTAACATTTTAAAAGGATTCAAGCCAGTCAAGCAGACTCTTCGGTGTTTCTCCGAACCTAAGCGACAAGCCATGGGAGAGGAGCTAGCCAAGTTACTGGAGGCCTGATTCATTAGAGAAATAAAGCATCTGGACTGGTTAGAAAACCTGGTGATGGTGCCTGATAACCCACAAGTATAGGGGATCAATTGTAGCCTCTTTCGATAAGTAAGAGTGTCGAACCCAACGAGGAGATAAAGGTAGAACAAATATTCCCTCAAGTTCTATCGACCACCGATACAACTCTACGCACACTTGACGTTCGCTTTACCGGAAACAAGTATGAAACTAGAAGTACTTTGTAGGTGTTTTTGGGTAAGATTGCAAGAAAGTAAAGAGCACGAAAATAAAAGGTAGGGGCTGTTTAGATAAAGACACAACTAAATTAGTTTTAGTAGAGAGCTTTTGTCAACAAGAAAGTTATTTGTCCCTAGGCAATCGATAACTAGACCGGTAATCATTATTGTAATTTTATTTGAGGGAGAGGCATAAGCTAACATACTTTCTCTACTTGGATCATATGCACTTATGATTGGAACTCTAGCAAGCATCCGCAACTACTAAAGATTCATTAAGGTAAAACCCAACCATAGCATTAAAGTATCAAGTCCCCTTTATCCCATACGCAAACAACCTACTTACTCGGGTCTGTGCTTTTGTCACTCACTCCACCCACCATAAGCAAATCATAAGCATATTGCAAACCATACAGCGGGAATCCCTCACGCTTGCGCGACACGGAGAGCACCATAGGACAGCACCAATGATAAAGCATACAACGCAAACCAATCACGATCATCAAATAGCCATTAGGACAAAACAGATCTACTCAAACATCATAGGATAGCCATACATCATTGGGAAATAATATATAGCGTTGAGCACCATGTTTAAGTAGAGATTACAGTGGGTAAGAGAGAGGTTACACCGCTGCATAGAGGGGGGGAAAGTTGGTGATGATGGCGGTGAAGTTGTTGGTGAAGATGGTGGTGATGATGATGGCCCCCGGTGGCACTCCGGCGCCACCGGAAGCGAGGGGGAGAGAGCCCGCCTCCTTCTTCTTCTTCCTTGACCTTCTCCCTAAATGGGAGAAGGGTTTCCCCTCTGGTCCTTGGCTCCCATGGCGTGGAAGGGGCGAGAGCCCCTCCGAGATTGGATCTATCTCTCTGTCTCTCTCTGGTTCTGCGTTCTCTTCTGGTTCTGTTTCACCATTTCGTATATATATGGAGATCCATAACTCTGATTGGCCAGAAACCTTCGCCGTGATTTTTTTTTTCCGAATATTAGCTTTCTTGCGGCAAAAGAAGAGCGTCAACCGCCTTACGGTGGGCTCACGAGGGTAGGGGGCGCGTCCCGCCTCGTGAACACCTCGGGCACTGGTTCACATTGATTTTCCTTCCGAATTTTTCATATTTTCCAAAAATAAGCTCCATCCGTTTTTACCCCGTTTGGACTCCGTTTGATATGGATATTCTGCGAAACCAAAAACATGCAATAGACAGGAACTGACACTGGGCACTGGATCAATATGTTAGTCCCAAAAATAATATAAAAAGTTGCCAAAAGGTATATGAAAGTTGAATAATATTGGCATGGAACAATCAAAAATTATAGATACGACGGAGACGTATCAGCATCCCCAAGCTTAATTCCTGCTCGTCCTCGAGTAGGTAAATGATAAAAAAGATAATTTTTGATGTGGAATGCTACCTAGCATAATCTTGATCATATGTCTAATCATGGCATGAATATTAAGACACGAGTGATTCAAAGCAATAGTCTATCCTTTGACATAAAAATAATAATACTTCAAGCATACCAACCAAGCAATTATGTCTTATTGAAATAACATAGCCAAAGAAAGCTCATCCCTACAAAATCATATAGTCTGGCTATGCTCCATCTTCACCACACAAAGCATTCACATCATGCACAACCCCGATGACAAGCCAAGCAATTGTTTCATACTTTTGACGTTCTCAAACCTTTTCAACTTTCACGCAATACATGAGCGTGAGCCATGGACATAGCACTATAGGTGGAATAGAATATGATGATGGGGGTTATGTGGGGAAGACAAAAAGGAGAAAGTCTCACATCAACGCGGCCAATCAACGGGCTATGGAGATGCCCATCAATTGATGTCAATGTGAGGAGTAGGGATTGCCATGCAACGGATGCACTAGAGCTATAAGTATATGAAAGCTCAAACTGAAACTAAGTGGGTGTGCATCCAACTTGCTTGCTCATGAAGACCTAGGGCATTTGAGGAAGCCCATCGTTGGAATATACAAGCCAAGTTCTATACTAGTATATGAAAGTGATAACTCAAGAGACTCTCTATATGAAGAACATGGTGCTACTTTGAAGCACAAGTGTGGTAAAAGGATAGTAACGTTGCCCCTTTTTTTGCTGGCTTCTTTGGCCCCATTTTTTTATTTAGACTTCTTTGGCCTCTCTTTTTTTGGGCAATGCTCTAATAATGATGATCATCACACTTTTATTTACTTACAACTCGATATTACAACTCGATACTAGAACAAAGATATGACTCTATATGAATGCCTCCGGCGGTGTACCGGGATGTGCAATGATCTAGCGTAGCAATGACATCAAAAAACGGACAAGCCATGAAAATATCATGCTAGCTATCTTACGATCATGCAAAGTAATATGACAATAAATGCTCAAGTCATGTATATGATGATGATGGAAGTTGCATGGAAATATATCTCGGAATGGCTATGGAAATGCCATAATAGGTAGGTATGGTGGCTGTTTTGAGGAAGATATAAGGAGGTTTATGTGTGATAGAGCGTATCGTATCACGGGGTTTGGATGCACCGGTGAAGTTTGCACCAACTCTCGAGGTGAGAAAGGGCAATGCACGGTACCGAAGAGGCTAGCAATGATGGAAGGGTGAGAGTGCGTATAATCCATGGACTCAACATTAGTCATAAAGAACTCACATACTTATTGCAAAAATCTATTAGTCATCGAAACAAAGTACTACACGCATGCTCCTAGGGGGATAGATTGGTAGGAAAAGACCATCGCTCGTCCCCGACCGCCACTCATAAGGAAGACAATCAATAAACACCTCATGCTGCGACTTCGTTACATAACGGTTCACCATACGTGCATGCTACGGGACTTGCAAACCTTAACACAAGTATTTCTCAATTTCACAATTACTCAACTAGCATGACTCTAATATCACCATCTTATATCGCAAAACTGTTGCAAGGAATCAAACATATCATATTCAGTGATCTACAAGTTTTATGTAAGATTTTATGACTAACCATGTGAATGACCACTTCCTGTCATCTCTCTAAATAGATATAAGTGAAGCAAGAGAGTTTTAATTCTTTCTACAAAAGATATGCCCACGCTCTAACAAATATAAGTGAAGCAAAAGAGCATTCTACAAATGGCGGTTGTCTAAGTGAAGAGAAACAGACAATCCAAACTTCAAATGATATAAGTGAAGCACATGAAGCATTCTATAAAGCCATACTCAAAAGATATAAGTGAAGTGCAAAGAGCATTCTATAAATCAACCAAGGACCGTCTCATACCAGATTGGTGCATAAAATAAAAGTAAAAACCTAAATGCAAAAGATGCTCCAAGACTTGCACATATCGCATGAACGAAACGAATCCGAAAATATGCCGATACTTGTTGAAGAAAGAGGGGATGCCTCCCCAGCATCCCCAAGCTTAGATGCTTGAGTCTCCTTGAATATTTACTTGGGGTGCCTCGGGCATCCCCAAGCTTGAGCTCTTGCCTCTCTTCCTTCTTCTCACATCGAAACCTTCTCGATCATCGAATACTTCATCCACACAAAACTTCAGCAGAAAACTCGGTAAGATCCGTTAGTATAATAAAGCAAATCACTACTCTAGGTACTGTTGAAAACCAATTCATATTTTGTTTTTGCATTATGTCTACTGTAATATAACTTTTTCATGGCTTAATCCACTGATATAAATTGATAGGTTCATCAAAACAAGCAAACTATGCATCGAAAACAGAATCTGTCTAAAACAGAACAGTCTGTAGCAATCTGAACATTCACCATACTTCTGATACTTGAAAAATTCTGCGAAAATTAGTAAAAATAAAAAATTTGTACGGCAAGACAGTGCAAAAAGAATCAGAACCATTTTACATTTCAGCTAAAAATGTAAAATCGCGCACTACAGCCAAAGTTTCTGTCCTACACCACACAAACCAACAAGCATCGTAAACATCCTAAAGGCAAACCTTGGCACATTATTTTTATAATACAATGGAATTGTACAAGGGGATAATTATTTTTATTGAAAAGTTTCTGTAATCAAGATTCACAAAGTTTCCGTGAGCATGAACAAAGTTCAAGGCTAGCTCCCACTTCAACAATGCTTGTCTTTCTCACTTTCGCTTTCCTTTTTGAAAAAGTTTTGGGTTCCCCTCTTTATTTTTGTTGTTTTTAAACTATATGAAAGCACTCAACAGAAATAAATGACTCTCTAAAACTTCCGGGTTGTCTCCTTGGCAGCGCTTTCTTTAAAACCATTAAGCTAGGCATGTAGTGCTCAAGTAGTGAATCCACCCGGATCCCAAGGTATATCAAAGCCAATTTGAATCAACAATGATTTGTAATTTAGTGGTGAGCACAAAGTAACATATATCATGTAATGACGAAGTCTAACTCTCTTCCTATGCATCGGCATGTCATAAAAGAACAATTCATGCACACAAAGTAAAGGCCAATGCATAGTATAAACAGTTTCTTGCAATTTTATCATATTGGAAACATAGAGAGGTGGAGATATAGTTCCTCTCTCATAATAATTGCAAGTAGGAGCAGCAAGCACATGCATATTATATTCATCAAAATCATCATGTGCAACGGTAAAAGGCAACCCATCAATATAATCCTTAATAAAAGCAAACTTCTCTGATATAGTGTAATCAGGAGAATTCAAAAAGATAATAGGACTATCATGCGTGGGTGCAATAGCAACAATTTCATGTTTAACATAAGGAACTATAGCAAGTTCATCTCCATAAGCATAATTCATATTGGCATCTTGGCCACAAGCCTAGCAAGCATCATCAAAAAGGGATATTTCAAAAGAATCAACGGGATCATAACAATCATCATAGCAATCATCCTCCGGTAAGCACGAAGAGAAATTAAACAATGTATGAGTTGAAGAGTTACTCTCATTAGAAGGTGGGCACGGGTAGCTAATCCGCTCTTCCTCCTTTTGTTCTTCGCTCTCCTCATCATCTTTTTCATCCAATGAGCTCACAGTTTCATCAATTTCTTCTTCCATAGACCCCTGCAAAATATTAGTCTCTTCTTGGACAGCGGAGTAGTTCTCAATATATGGTTTAACATAAGCATTAGAAGCATAATTATCATAGCAATATTTAAGTATGGCAAAATTTTCAGATTTGTGAAAAGTAGCATCATACTTTTCAATCAAAGAAGCAATTTCATAAGCACCCTTAAAAGCAACAAATTCTTCAATTTGTTGAACATCATAGTAATTGTAAACACCCTTAGCATACGATGATACGATTCCATTATCACTAAACTCACATTTATAGGGAAGGTGTTTCTTAGGGTTTTCAGAACAACAAGTAAAATCATAAATTTCACATAAATTCCAAGCTTAGCATTGCAAAGTATGAATTTGTCCCAATAAAAGTTTCCCTTTTTCAGATATTCGGTGTCGCACATAACAAGCATGCTCATCTAATGATTTGCCCTCAACTAAGCTAGTTGGGGTTTCAACACGAGCACATAGGGATCGAAGATGATCCAAGTAATAAGCTTCAGCAGTGTGATAGATTTTGAGTGGTTCTTCAACCATTGGTTCAGTAGGTACCACTAATGTTTTTGGTATTTTGCGTTTCCTACCCATGACTAAAGATAGAAAACAACTAAGAACAACAAATACAAATTACTTAGTCATAAAGAAAACAAGCACACACGAGAATATTCACCCCACGCTATTGCTCCCCGGCAACGGCGCCAGAAAAAGGTCTTGATAACCCACAAGTATAGGGGATCAATTGTAGCCTCTTTCGATAAGTAAGAGTGTCGAACCCAATGAGGAGCTAATGGTAGAACAAATATTCCCTCAAGTTCTATCGACCACCGATACAACTCTACGCACGCTTGACGTTCGCTTTACCGGAAACAAGTATGAAACTAGAAGTACTTTGTAGGTGTTTTTGGGTAAGCTTGCAAGAAAGTAAAGAGCATGAAAATAAAAGCTAAGGGCTGTTTAGATAAAGACACAACTAAATTAGTTTTAGTAGAGAGCTTTTGTCAACAAGAAAGTTATTTGTCCCTAGGCAATCGATAACTAGACCGGTAATCATTATTGTAATTTTATTTGAGGGAGAGGCATAAGCTAACATACTTTCTCTACTTGAATCATATGCACTTATGATTGGAACTCTAGCAAGCATCCGCAACTACTAAAGATTCATTAAGGTAAAACCCAACCATAGCATTAAAGTATCAAGTCCCCTTTATCCCATACGCAAACAACCTACTTACTCGGGTCTGTGCTTCTGTCACTCACGCCACCCACCATAAGCAAATCATAAGCATATTGCAAACCCTACAGCGGGAATCCCTCACGCTTGCGCGACACGGAGAGCACCATAGGACAACACCAATAATAAAACATACAACTCAAACCAATCACGATCATCAAATAGCCATTAGGACAAAACAGATCTACTCAAACATAATAGGATAGCCATACATCATTGGGAAATAATATATAGCGTTGAGCACCATGTTCAAGTAGAGATTATAACGGGTAAGAGAGAGGTTACACCGCTGCATAGAGGGGTGAAGAGTTGGTGATGATGGCGGTGAAGTTGTTGGTGAAGATGGTGGTGATGATGATGGCCCCCAGTGGCACTCCGACGCCACTAGAAGCGAGGGGGAGAGAGCCCCCTCCTCCTTCTTCTTCCTTGACCTTCTCCCTAGATGGGAGAAGGGTTTCCCCTCTAGTCCTTGGCTCCCATGGCGTGGGAGGGGCGAGAGCCCCTCCGAGATTGGATCTATCTCTCTGTCTCTCTTTGGTTCTGCGTTCTCTTCTGGTTCTGTTTCACCGTTTCGTATATATATGGAGATTCGTAACTCCGATTGGCCTGAAACCTTTGCCGTGATTTTTTTTTTCTGAATATTAGCTTTCTTGCGGCAAAAGAAGAGCGTCAACCGCCTTACGGTGGGCTCATGAGGGTAGGGGCGCGCCCTAAGGGGGGGGGGCGCCCCCCTGCCTCGTGACCACCTCGGGCACTGGTTCACGTTGATTTTCCTTCCGAATTTTCCATATTTTCCAAAAATAAGCTCCGTCCGTTTTTATCCCGTTTGGACTCTGTTTGATATGGATATTCTGCGAAACCAAAAACATGCAACAGACAGGAACTGGCACTGGGCACTGGATCAATATGTTAGTCCCAAAAATAATATAAAAAGTTGCCAA
Source organism: Triticum dicoccoides (assembly GCF_002162155.2). Taxonomy (NCBI): domain Eukaryota; kingdom Viridiplantae; phylum Streptophyta; class Magnoliopsida; order Poales; family Poaceae; genus Triticum; species Triticum dicoccoides. The sequence continues at coordinate 303,631,181 of NC_041380.1, read as the reverse complement.
AAAGTATATGAAAGTTGAATAATATTGGCATGGAACAATCAAAAATTATAGATACGACGGAGACGTATCAGTGCCTAAGAAGGACAAATCTTGGCGCCTATGCGTCGACTTCAAGGACCTCAATAAGGCATGCCCGAAGGACCCCTTCCCCCTCCCTCGCATCGATCAAATTATCGACGCTAGCGCAGGACACGACTCATTGTGCTTCCTCGACGCGTACTCCGGTTACCACCAAATTAAGATGGCGGAGTCCGATCAAGCTGCAACGGCATTCATCACTCCATACGGCCCCTTCTGTTTTAACACAATGCTCTTCGGGCTCAAAAACGCTGGCGCAACATATCAGCGCATGATCCAGACATGTCTGGAAAAGCAGATTGGCAAAATAGTGGAGGCATACGTCGATGATGTTGTCGTTAAAACCAGACATGCCGACTCCTTAATAGACGACTTGAGGCTCACATTTGACAATTTCCGAACATATGTCATTAAGCTCAATCCAGAAAAATGCGTTTTCGGCGTACCCGCTAGAAAGCTCCTAGGCTTTATCGTCTCCAGCAAAGGAATTGAAGCAAATCGGGCTAAGATCCGGGCTCTGTTGCAGTTGGCTATCCCAACGGACCTGAAGCAAATCCATAAGTTAACTGGATGTGTGGCGGCCTTAAGTCGTTTCATCTCCCGATTAGGAGAAAAGGCACTCCCCCTTTATTGCCTTCTTCGGTGCATCGAACACTTCGAGTGGACGGATGCAGCCACGGCCGGATTGGAAGAAATAAAAGCCATCCTGGCTACCAACCCAATGTTGGCCGCGCCAAATGTCGGCGAACCAATGCTATTATATATAGCGGCAACTCACCAAGTTGTAAGTGCAGTGCTCGTCGTCGAACGAGAGACAGACGGACATAAATTCCCACTTCAAAAGCCGGTATATTATGTATCTACCGTCCTCACTCCATGCAAATCACGGTACCCACATTACCAAAAGATAGCATACGCGGTATTCATGGCATCCCGGAAATTACGACACTACTTTCAAGAGTGTTCAATTACGGTGGCCTCCGAAGTACCAGTCAACGACATAATAAACAACCATGATGCCACAGGCTGGATTGCCCTCCTCCCGTTCGACATAACATATAAACCACGGAGCCATCAAGTCGCAAGTGCTGGCCGATTTCATCGCTGAATGGACAGAAGCCGAACTCCCTAAAGAGTACGACGCGTAATCCAACTGGATCATGCACTTCGACGGCTCTAAAATGCTGGCTGGTCTGGGGGCTGGCGTCATCCTGACGTCCCCCACCGGAGATACAGTTCAATACGTACTCCAAATACTATACACAAACTCCAATAACACAGCTGAATACGAGGCCCGATTACACGGTCTTCGGATGGCAGTTTCCATGGGCATTCAACGCCTGGAGGTGCGTGGGGATTCAAACCTCGCAATATCTCAAATAAATGGAGACTTCGATGCCAAGGATCCGAAAATGGCGGCATATCGCAACACCGTCCTCAAAATATCAGCTCTGTTCGAGGGGCTTGAATTCCACCATGTGGCTCGGGAAAATAATCAGGCGGCGGATATCCTCGCCCATCTCGGTGCCAAGCGCGACCCTGTCCCACCTAACATCTTCCTGGAAAAACTGTTTAAGCCATCCTTGGTATGGGAAGGGGACATCGGCAATAATAGTCCGGACCCGGTCACAACACCAGATACCGAACACTCTGACACAATCGGAGGCTCTACCATTGAAATAACACCTTCAGCCCATGTAATAATGGCCGTCATCGCCCCTTGGACAGAGCCATTTCTGGCCTACCTAACTAGGCAGGAACTACCCGAGGACCAAAATGAGGCAAGCTGCATAGTGCGACAATCTAAATCCTACAAGGTCCACGAGGGAGAGCTTTATAAGAAAAGCACTACCGGAGTCCTTCAAAGGTGCATCTCCAAAGAGGAAGGGCGGAAGCTTTTGGCAGAAATCCATGCCGGACTCGGCGGCCACCACGCCGCAGCCCGGGCCCTTGTAAGCATGGCCTTCCGTACATGTTTTTATTGGCCGACAGCCCAGGCAGATGCACAACATCTGGTCCAACATTTCGTCGGTTGCCAGCTTTTTGCAAACCAAAGCCATATGCCACCTACCGCCCTCCAAACAATCCCCATCACTTGGCCCTTCGCGGTCTGGGGGCTTGACATGGTCGGACCCCTTAAAGGGGGAACCCATAAGAAAAAAATACTTACTGGTCATGGTGGACAAATTCACCAAATGGATAGAAGCCAAACCCGTCAAAACGGCTGACTCTGGACTGGTGATAGACTTCATATCTGGGGTTGTACACTGTTATGGCATCCCCCACAGCATCATCACTAACAACGGCACGAATTTCACAGTTGACGAGGTGAAACTCTGGTGCAGCAATATGGGCATCAAGCTCGACTATGCTTCTGTCTATCACCCACAAACTAACGGTCAAGTTGAGCGAGCAAATGGTCTTATCATGAGCGGCATTAAAACCAGACTAGTGCGGTCCTTAAAGGAATCACACACGCACTGGGTAGAGGAGCTCGACTCCGTACTATGGGGGCTGCGGACCATGCCGAATCGCACTACCGGACACACGCTGTTCTTTATGGTGTATGGCGCAGAGGCGGTTCTGCCTTGCGACATAATTCATGACTCACCTCGAGTGCTCATGTATGAAGAAAAAGAGGCTGAGCTCGATCAGCAGGACAGTTTGGACGCCCTGGAGGAGGAGCGCGACGTGGCAAAGGCCCATTCCACATTTTATCAGCAACAGGCTCGAAGGTATCAAAGCAGAGAAGTACGGGCCAAAACCTACAACGTTGGCGGGCTAGTTCTACGCCTGCCGGAGAAGAAAAAGAACAAGCTCAAGCCCAAATAGGAAGGTCCCTTCATTATTGACCAGGTTCTGACCGGTGGAGCGTACCGTCTGCGGGATGCATCGGATAATCGACTCGAGCCAAACCCATGGAACGCAGCCAGACTCTGAAGATTCTATGCCTAGCGCCGGACTATATGTTCGTCTCCTCACCTCCGTCAATTTTTGCATATCTGTCTTTTCTCTCTTCCTCTCTTTTTATTTCTCATCCAGGCCCTAAAAGGATAAACTTGTGTCTTGGTTACACAATCGTGCCGCGCTAACCGCGCTCATTATACCTGGGGGCTTCTTATACAGAAGCTTAATATAACTATTTTTCTGGGCTTTATGTCCCGCACATGTGTTATTCTTCCGCATGTATCCTTTTTTTTGCCATTATATGCATTGATATGACTTAAGTTTTGGCCAAGCTGGGTTGCCTAGCTCTTGTATTTATGCCCTACGTTCCCGTTAATTCGGCTAGGGCGTAAGGGGAGCACCTCTGCGATTGTTACTCCGGGTCAGCCGGATGTGTACCTCAGACTAGGTGAAGCCGAAAGCTAGTGTTCTTAAGGGAATATTCGGTCAGCGAACAAAAGGTGACTTTTATTTAATTTGAAAAATGCCCCCAGATGTTTACAACCTGCGTTCCTTTTCGCAGTTCGGACATGCACATTAGGGTATGCGTACCCAGGGAAAGGAACCCTTAACGGAACTATTCTCCCTAGAAGATGTTTCTTACTACCCATGTAATATAACGTAGCTAGTTGGGTACTTGTCTGTTCAAGCACTTATGTCCCCTACGCCCGGTTTCCATGCATACGCCGGTTTTTACATAATCGAGCGGGTATTCGGATACACTCCAGACTATCGGGTCCAGAGGTCGAAGCGAAAAGGTCCGCCATGACAAATGATTTACAATCCGGCTAGGGACATTACATATGTCACTTGAAGTACACAGTCACTAAGACTGATTAAATTCTTCTTCTATACCATCCAACAGGCTGTCTAGCCTACAATCCTGTTGTGAATACTTTGCGGCTAATTCTACTTGATCATACACTAAACTGATGGGGATCTCCTTCCCATCAGGCCCCACAGGTCCGACCTCGGCCATATGGTTTGGGTCCGCTTTGGTATATTGCGTCTTCACCATAGCCCAGGCTTCCCTTGCACCTTGTCGGCAAGCTGATATCTTCCACAATCGGAAGCGCCGCCGCGCCCCCTTGAGCTTCTCTACAAGCTCTCCCATGCCTCCCGGCAGGGACGCGGATGGCCACAAGGCTTGGACAATACCCTGCATCACCTGCCGAACTTGCTCGTGCAGTTGTGAGAGCTCTGGTGGAAGATCACCCGAAGACCCGGTCATCTCTTCTGCGGGACGACCTGTCAGCATACCTGCAGACACAACTCTGTTAGCCGGATTCTTCGCCGAACTCCTTTAAAAGTTCGTTCAAGCACTTACTAAAAATGCCGCGCTGAAGCTGCTTATTCTCCTTTACGGAGTCCGCAAGCTGGGCCCGAACATCTTTCAGTTCCTCGCCGAGCCGGTATTGGCGTCTTGGAGATTATTTTTCTCCTGCCTGACTTGCGTAAGCATGCGCTCACCAGCATTTAGCTATCGATCAACACGTACCGCATTCACAGCTACGGCTTCCGGATTCACTCCGGGGTCACCTGCAACATCTATTGTTAGATTTGCATACATGCCGCATACTACCTGGTACCTGTATTCTTTGCAAGGGAAACATGCGTTACCAGAGGGACCCTTCTCGGACTCCCTCAACATGGCAACAGCGGCCCCTAGCTGGGCCTTGCACTCTTCCAGCTCTTGAGACAATTGGGTATTCTTCTCTGTAAGAACCTGTTCAAATAATGATCCTTAAATCAGTTGTGTCAAATGTTTCAAGTCTCAGGGGCTACTAATACATATAATCGTCAGATTTACTTACCCATATATCCCTTACATACTGATCTGTGGCTCTGGCTAGACCATTTTGAGCAGCACGGATGTACGCGTCTCCGGAATTGAAGGCATCAAATGCCTCTGGTGAGAAACAAGCGTCACGGAGTACGGCCTGGCGACGCCTGTGATTCATGGTGCTCTCCACTTTGGAATTTGTAGCGGATAGTCTGTCCGCATCCTCTGTAGGAAGAACATCCGGCGTCTGCCTCGCGTTAGCTTCCACCTCTATATCCGGCCCTGGAGCTCGACTGGTCGAGGCGTGATCGGCAGCCTCTCCGAATATAGTCTGGCAGGCGTTTTTTCTAGGAAACACGGATGTCATTATATTTTAAGCAAGACGATAACCACAGAGTGAGGTTTTCGTGTCATACCTCAGTATTGGCGTCTCCGTCCTGACCGCCTTCCTTTTTTGCCTACCCGGCTTCGGTGCCTCTTGTTGGTGAGTTGCTGTAGGTTCGGCACGACGTCCCGAAGGCCTTGCCTGTAAGACACCATACGTGTATGATAGGTGAAGTGCATAAAAGGGGATCCTTTTTTGGGAGTTGGGACTTTGGTTTTTCTTACATGCGACGCAGGGAGTAGTCAAGGATAGTCGGCCGTTATGGCCACCATGGCGTCATCGCAACTCAATTGATAGAATTGCCTGTCTATCAGCTCCATAAATATGTCCGGATCCTCTTCAAGTCCGGGATCGAGGGCCCGGCCAGGGTCCTCCGGTTGTGGAGGTGGGCTGTTGACCTCCCTTACCGCTTTCCGCGGTTCCTGTCGTGAAATGGCAAGGTTAGTACCTTCGACGAAGAATGCGGGAAGGTTGAGAGTAAAAAGGTACAACTCACCCAGCTTGGAGGGTTGTACATGGAGAATCCGTCCCGTGGTTTAATATGGATGAACACCTCTTCCTCTCCCTTGAACAACTCGGATAGAACTTTTGCTAAAGCAGCAGATGAGTCCGGTCCCTTGCGCCCGCAACGGGTGGCATCGTCTTCCCCGTTAAAACACCACAGGGGGTGCCCTCGATATTGAAGTGGTTGCACCCCCCGCATTATGCATATTGACATAACCTCGATTATTGTCAATCCTGATTGAGCCAGCACTTTAATCTGGTTCATCAGATAAAGGACTTCTCTGTTATCTTCCTCCTGGGGGCTCCGTGGGCGCCAACTTCGACGTTTCTTCAGAGGAGCGTTGTCGAATTCGGGAAGACCCCGCCGAACAGGGTCTGGAAGGGGGACGTCCTCCATGTAAAACCACTCCGAAGGCCAATCTTCGGACGTCTTCCTTGGAGTACCGGACGGGTATCCGGTCTCGGCGATGCGCCATATTTCGGCTCCGCCCACTTGATAAAGTGACCCCTTCTGTGTGCGGGGCACAAGGCAGAATAGCATTTTCCACAACTCGAAATGAGCCTGCAGCCCAAAAACAGCTCACAAATGGCAACATAACCGGCGATGTGTAATATGGAAGCGGGGGTGAAATTATGCAACTGGAGGCCGTAAAACTCCAGGAGCCCGCGGAGGAACGGATGAATTGGAAATCCGAGTCTCCTTAGTAAGTAAGGGACAAGGCATACCCTCTCCCCCTTGGAGGGATTGGGAAAGCTCTCCACTTGTTCCCCGCCATTATAAGTGGCGAGCCCGGCTCAGACGGGGACCATATACGCTGGAGGGAGAAATCCCTGGGTCTACAACTCTACTAATCGGCCGTGCGAGACGGAACGCTTCTCCCAGTCGCCGGGCTTAGGGCAACGGGAGCGAGAGGAGGAGCTGCGGTGGCCGGCCATGATGAAATGGATTTTTCCGAGCGTGCTCCGATGGATTCTCGTTGTGGAGGATGGTGTGGATTGGATCTAAGAATCCTCATCCCTTTAATAGGCAATTTATTTACCTGGTTAGGGGGGCGAATGTAAAAATGCCCTGGCTCCTTGCATTCGCTCGACGCGTGGAAGATGGCCCTTATTGGGCGCAGAAGCCAAGAAGTCCAACATTTATGGGAGCCAGATGCTACTTAGCAGATATTCAGGATTTGGAGAAGAACCCGCCTTGCAATGCCGAAGACAATACTGCATGCCGGACTCATCGTCATTGAAGCCTGGTTCGGGGGCTACTGAGGGAGTCCTGGATTAGGGGGTCTCCGGACAGCCAGACTATATCCTTTGGCCGGACTATTGGACTATGAAGATACAAGATTGAAGACTTCGTCCCGTGTCCGGATGGTACTCTCCTTGGCGTGGAAGGCAAGCTAGGAAATATGGATATGTAAATCTCCTCCCTTGTAACCGACCTTGTGTAACCCTAGCCCCCTCCGGCATCTATATAAACCGGAGGGTTTAGTCCGTAGGACAACACACAATCATACCATAGGCTAGCTTCTAGGGTTAGCCTCTACGATCTCGTGGTAGATCAACTCTTGTAATACTCATATCATCAAGAACAATCAAGCAGGACGTAGGGTATTACCTCCATCAAGAGGGCCCGAACCTGGGTAAACATCTTGTCCCCTGCCTCCTGTTACCATCCGCCTTAGACGCACAATTCGGGACCCCTTACCCGAGATCCGCCGATTTTGACACCGACACCGGGCCAATCCACAAAGACTCCTCGTCATCCAGATCCAGCGGCGGCAGCACCTTCAACCCACGCAACTCTAAGATAGCCATCTAAGTGCTGCTTCTGCGGCAAACTTGCGGCCCCACACCCTTACGTTAGACACCAGCCAACCAGCAGCCTAGGTTCTCCGCCACCTCGAGGGGTGCTGCTTCCCATTGGGAATCAATTGGCCCAGAATAAAAATTCAAAAAACTGACGCCTAAATAAAGTGATTTGAGATGAGGGTGTGACCTATCTGGCGGCATGGTGAAGTAGGCAGGTCCAGCTGCCGAGTCGGTGAGGCCGCCGCGGTTGCGGTGGCGACCGACGGCAGGGAAACAACGATGTCGCGACGGTCGACGGCTACGGGGAAGCAGCGCCAGGACTCTAGACGGATCTGAAATTGGAGACGCTCTGGCGCCGTGAACAACGGCGGGGGTGAATCGGCTCCGATACGGTTCACGCGGCCGTCATCGCGGCAGCTCCAGCAGCACAGAGTAAGAGGCACACAACCCTGTGCATGACGGCAAATGGACAGCGTCTCCGGCATTAGGGAGGAGGGCGGCTGTGAAATTGGTGCGGTGGGAGGCGCCATGGAGGAGGGGCTGAGGTTTCTCGGCTCAGGAGAAGGGAGCTTGCGGGGAGAAGGTGATTTGGTGCCCATGAGGTATGAATGGGGGGGGGGGACTGGGAGGGGAGTGGAACCATGTTTTACAGACACATTTGTCTGAAATGTGAGGGGGAGTTACAGTTCTACCCCTACCTTTAGGCTTCTCAGCTTGGGTCTGTGTACTGAGGGTCGGGGATAGTAGAGTAACTTCGCTTCTCCCCAAATAGTGGGCGGGAGCGATTTTGGGCGAGGAGGGCGTGTTTTGAAATATAGTGGGCGGGAGCGACTTCGGGCGTGTTTTGAAATAGTGGGCGCGAGCTATTTTGGGCGAGGAGAGCGTGTTTTGCCGACCATCGTTTATGAATTATTCGGCACATGTCATTTCGGCCGAGGAGAAGGCGTGCTTGGATGAAGTTACGAACCTACCCTTGATGTACAATGGGCCAATTGATGCGTGTCCCACATAGGACGGTAATTTCGCGTCTCCCATTTATTTGCTCGGGCTAATTCCATCGAGCAGAGGATGTTTAACCGTTAGTTCAAAATTTGGGAGAACGAGTATCCACGTCTACCTTACCAAGTCGATTTGAATCAAAATTTGAAATATTAGCTTGCCACTTCTTTTTTAGATGGAGAGATGATGCTCGGGAGTAATGTGTTCTTACATGCTCGTTGCTAGCGATTTACTATATGACAAATAGTTGACCCACTCAAAAATGGGAATCAAACCCAAAATGAAATATCTCGATTCAATGAAATAGCTCGTTCACCAGGTCAAAATAGTGAACTAAATCCAAAATTGAACACCTCAATCGAGTAGCATGTTGTATAGTATTATAGTACTCCATGAACATGTTGAAAGTCAAATTAATGAACTTGTTTGATATACACATATATCCGTTCATGTGTGGATTGCAGACAACATGTTCTCCAATTTAAATATTTGAATGCAAGTTTATATCGAAACATGGTTTATATCAGTCTTTGATGCATAAAACGCGACCTCCCCCTCTCCCGGACTCCTGCTCTCTCCCTCTCTCTCTTGCCGACAATCTTCAATTCTGTCGCACACATCCAACACACAAACCTTGTTGGTCCCTCTCGCTTTCTCTCCATCTCTCTCTCTCTCTCTCTCTCTCTCTCTCTCTCTCTCTCTCTTTGTGTGTGTGTGGGTGGGTGGGTGGGGGTCTTTCTAGTTCGCATGCATATGTACTCCATCTATAGGCACTACAAAAAAAGACACATCCGTGACATTTTGGGCCGAACGATTTTTTCTGTCATACATATGACACTTCTATGACCATAATTGTGACAAAACCCGGTATCATCATAGATGTGGTGGGCTCCTACTTCTGTGACAAAAAATCATGATAGAAAATGGGCTTTTCATCCTGGGCGGGCCGGAGACGCAACTGCATGACATTCTTTGGGCCATCCATGACGGAAAAAACCGTGGTAGAAGCGAGGGCGAGGAAAATTTCGGCGAGTTCCCGGTTATGGTGGGAGGTCGAGGGTCGAGCGATGTGCGTTTCTCTCATACACGTACGTGCGTGTGTGCGAGGCGTTGGCTCTAACTGAACCCGAGCGAGGCGTTGGGCTCTAACTGAACCCGAGCGATTGCATTGCAGGCTACGCGTTACTGAACCCGAGCGATCGATCGATGGCTGTTAACTGAACCCGATCGAGTGATTCCTTCGCTACTGCTGCTAACTGAAGCCTATCGATGCTGCCTCTGGGATGAACAGTGAGCGTTGCGAGGGGGG
>NC_041380.1:303619815-303620955 GCF_002162155.2 Triticum dicoccoides | reverse complement strand
ACAGTGAGCGGTGGCGTTGCCTCTGGATGAACAGTAGACGGTGGAGGGGTGTCCGTGGAGGGGTGGTTGAACATGACCCCGTGGTGTGGATGGCTGGATGAACAGTAGATGGTGGAGGGGTGGTTGAACAGTAGCCGGTGGAGTAGCGCGCGGTGGAGGCTGGATGAACAGGAGCCCGTGGAGGCTGGAGGAGGTCGACGGTAGCCCGAGGAGGCTGGAGGAGGTCGATGGTGGAGATGAACGGTATCCCGCGGAGTCTCGTTTTGTGGTACGCCACACCCCTCCCGATGAACAGGACCCCTGTTTCGACCGTAGCGCTCCAACACAAGTCCGTTTCGTCTGTATTGCGATATGCCACACCCCTCCCGATCAACAGGACCCCCGTTTTGACCGTAGGAGGTCCGTTTCGTCCGTTTTGCGGTACGCCACACCTCTCCCGATCAATAGGACCCCCGTTTCAACCGTAGGAGGTCCGTTTCCTCCGTTTTGCGGTACGCCAGACCCCTCCCGATCAACAGGACCCCGTTCCAAACATGGGAGGTCCGTTTCCTCCGTTGTGCGGTACGCCAGGCCTCGTTTCCATCGCGTGTTCCATCCAAGCCCTCCCGATGAACACGACCACACATTTCGTTCCTACCCAGCCGGTTGGCTCCCACGCGTTCCGTTGCCTCCCGATGAACACGACACATTCCGTTGCCTACCCATGAACACGACGCATTCCATTGCCACCCCATGAACACGACGACGATGCTGTTTCTCCGTTCCGACCCAGCCATGTACACGAGCCCTGGCCGTACGTATGCGCGAGTAGGCGTTCGAGACCCCGCCCGTATGTACACATACGTGGTCGTATTTTCTTTCTTGCACCCTGGCTGTTGTACGTACGTGTACATGCTACGTGCACGCCTCTACTACGACACGTGCACCTCTCTACTACGACACGTGCACGCCTCTACATCGACCAGTATGTACGTACACGTTCACGACCAGAATGACAACGCTACGTACGCTTTGACCAGGTGGGTCCCAACTATCAGGCACTTCCTTGCCTGCGAAGATGTAGCTGGTGGGTCCCAGCAGTCAGGGGGCGAATCTTTTTTTTGCCTGGACGCACTTCCTTGCGAGCAATCAGGGGGGCAA
>NC_041380.1:303611641-303619509 GCF_002162155.2 Triticum dicoccoides | reverse complement strand
TTTGCCTGGATGCACTTCCTTGCGTGTGAAGATGAAGCTGGTGGGTCCCAGCAGTCAGGGGGAAATGTTTTTTCCGTGAAATACAGTGGCCCGTCTGGTGGGTCCCAGCTGTCAGGTGGAGGAATCATTATTTTCCGCGTAATAAGGAGGCACTTCCTTGCTGCGGCCGTGGACCCAGCTGTCAGCCTCTCCATGTACAGTCCACGTCCGATGGAAGTCATTCCTTGACCACGTTGACCAGGCCGCGCCGAGAGCACCACGGCGGTGGATGACGGCGAGGCCTAGGAAGGGGACGACGCGGAGCCGGGGAAGACGCGGCAGTGGAAGCCCACGCAGAGAGGAGTACGAGGGTTCACTGGTTCGGCTGTGGTGTGAGGCTGCCGTCGCCGCAGGGCCTGGCCAGCGGTGGGAATAGTAGGGGGCAGTGAGGCCTCCACGGCAGCACAACCGGCCATGGGAGGCAGGAGCATGCGGCACGACCGGCGCTGCTTTGGGCGCCTGGAGCAAGAAGACCAGAGGTTGAAGAAGCACTACGGCCGTTGGATGGACATCGTACGGTCACTGGAGCTAGAATCGTTCATATTGAGTAAGTTGACAAAGCCCTCCGTCCCCGTCAACTTAGTTGGCCCACAAGTCATCCTCCCACTATGGTGGGTCCCAGCTAGCAGGGGGGTATTCATTTTTTTGTGCGTAATAAGGAGGCACTTCCTTGCGTGCGAAGATATAGCTGGTGGGTCCGACATGTCAGCGGGGGGAACATTTTTTTTCGCGAAATACAGAGGCCCTTCCGGTGGGTCCTAGCTGTCAGGTGGAGGAATCATTATTTTGTGCGTACAGTTCACGACGGATGGATGTTGTTCGTTGACCACATTGACCAGGCCGCGCCGAGAGCACCATGGCGGTGGACGACGGCGAGGCGTAGGAAGGGAACGACATGGAGCCGGGGAAGACTCGGCAATGGTTGCCCACGCGGTGGGGAGTACGAGGGTTTACTGGTCCGGCTACCGTCGCCGGAAAATAACAGGAGGTGTGGGTGAGTAGAGGAATGGCCTGGCCAGCAATGAAGTAGGGTGGGGCGGTGTGGCCTGTGCGGCAACACAGCCGGCCACGGGAGGCGGGAGCAGGCAGTCCCACCAGAGCTGGTTTGGGCGGCTGGAACAAGAAGATCAGATATTGAAGAAGCAGCACGGCCGTTGGATTAACATCCAACGGTCACTACTGCTAGAATCGTTTGTGGACTAAGTTGACAAAGCCAAAGTACACGTCAACCTAGTAGACCCACAAGTTAGCCTCCAAATCTGTCCCAAACAGCATACAACCCGAAATTTCTAGCCAGATTCAAATTAATTTTAAATCTAAATATACCTTAATTTAAATTCAATGAAATTTTACCCGCACAAAAACAATGAAATTTAAAATATCAAAATCCGAAAGAAAACAGTATTTTGGAACTAATTGCCTGCCTGCAAAATGCATCCCTCCTCGTCTTGAAAGATTTCCGGCCCAGCAGGGCGTAGAAAAGCAAGTAGGCCTACGTTGGTTATTCTGCAAAAAACAAAATAGCTGGCTAGCCATTTTCAGAAAGGAAGAAAACAAACTGGGCTGGTCATGTGCTAAATATATGAAATAAAAGCCTGGGCTAGACAGGCCACGGGTCCCACACAACCTAGTTGATACCCTTCTCCATCCCGAAAAAACAAAATTACTGCACGCTGCCGGGTCCCTACTGTCATCCTCACCATGTACAGTCATCTCCATATTCCTCTTGGTTGTTGACCATGTTGACAACACCGGAGGGCGGCGACACGGCGAGCGAACCAAGGCGGAGGACAATGGTGAGGCCTCGGACGGGAACGAACAGGAGCCGGGGAAGATCACAACCAGCCGTGGGAGGCGGGAGCAGGCGGTCCCGCCGGCGCTGGTTTGGCTTTGGCGGCTCGAGGAAGAAGAGACTGAAGAAACACGACAGACGTTGAATGTCAATCCAACGGTCAAGGTTGGCACAATCGTTTGTTGACTAAGCGGACACCAAGTAGCATACTTTTTTATATATAGGAAGAAAACTGCGAGGAAAATACGTTCGTCTACCGTCCTCCTCACAGGAAACGTTCGCCACATAAGTGACTAGCACCCTTGGTTTTCAACCGAGAGGTCTTGGGTTCGAGTCCCAGGAACTCTCAATTTTGTCCTCCTTCCTTCCTCGCAAAAAAGGGAAAGAAAATCAAAGACTTGGGAAGGTGTACAGAACAAGCTAGTGTACCAGTAAAGAGACGTTGCCGAGTTTTAGAAGAAAGAAATACGTGCTCCTGTAGCTGGTTCAAATCAAAACCTAGACTATGACTATATATGGTGCTATGCTACTCTGCAAGTAATGAAACTGACATATCCAACGTTCGCTTCTCGTCTTCTCTACTTACTCTGCCTAGCATTAGAAGCTCTGGCCGCAACAACCATGCCCGCTGGCTGCTCGTCCACCTGCTCTTCAGCAGGGAACAACCAGATATGCGCCAACTCGCCACCCGTACCATCGCCTGTGGGTCTCATCACACCCTCGCCGGCACGCGCACCGCAGCCGATTGCTCATCGCAACCCGCTGCCGTTGGTGTGGTGCCACTGCTGCAAATCACGCAGAGTCATCCATCGCGTCTCAACCACAATCCGCAACCCTGGCCGAGTCTTCTACAAATGCCCGAATCATGGGGTAATAATATGTTAAGTGTTGTTCTGCTGCTTTCAATTGCTAATCTTTTTAATAGTTTGGTTGATGATCTTCCAATTTGATTCGTGCAGAAAAGGGAAGATTCGTGTGATTTGTATTTCTGGGAAGTTGCTGATGTGGGTGAATGCAACTATGCTGATTATTTGGTTAGCCGAGGAATCCCAATACCAGCAGGTTGGGGTGTTGGACAAGTAACTAAAGGAATGACAGAAGAGGAAGATGCAGAGCAGAAGGTTAAAGATGCAGTTCCTCTGATCATGGCCAAGCAACAGCTGCTGAACGACCTTGACAACAATGAGGAGATGAAAGAGCTTGTGAAGATAATGGGCAAAATCGATGTGCTCTATAGGATGATTGTCTCTTTATTTGCAGTGTATGTAGCACTCGTGATGTATTCAGTGGCTACGACATGAGCACTTTGCTGAAACTAGTAATGAATGAAACCTGTGTAGCAGGCTGGGCGTAGTGTTGTGAACATCTAATGATTTCTATTAACGGAAATCAGGGGGTATCCCCTTTTGCTCATATAAATAAATAAATAGTAGAGGCCCTGTTGGGTCAGCTGTGTTCTTATTCGAAGACGTCGAGCAAATTGCAGTCCAACAACAAACTATGGCATCAAATTCAAGTTTCACAGCCAAATATGAGTACAACTAAACAACAATGTCATCATGTTTTAGTTGTCATACAATCACCAAACACAAATCAGCATACATAACAAGTGATATTCTCACAACAAAATACTAAACAACATGTTCATCAGGTTTCAGTTGTCATTGCAAACACAATTTCACATAGTAGATAAGAAAACGTCTTCTGACAGGCAAATACGACAAAAGCAATGTAATCATCATCCGTAGCAGCAGTGTCAACATCTTCGCCATGTGTATCAGTCTGAATCGTAATTCCCCATGGTGTCATCTTCTTCTTTGTCCTCAACGTCCTCGAACGTTGGCTTCTTCTTGATCAACTCTTGTATGTCCACAACACGACAAGCAATCTTTTCGCCGGTGTCATTGACGTGATGGTTCTCAAAGATATTAGGAACATCTGTGTTATCTTGTACATCAGGAGCAGTGTAAGCATAATCTTGTTGTGCAACTTCATTAAACGAATTCCTCTACTCAAACCTTTGCAATACTCTCCAGTCATCGCTACGTGCAAATGTGTCTTCCAAGAAAAATATTTGTGTTGCTTGATTTGCCAAAATAAAAGGCTCGTTGGTCTAGTACGCCGCCTTGACATTGATGGATTTGAAATAATCATCAGCTCTGGCTTTTGCGATCCTAGAAAACAGGTTATACCAATGGTAGCACAACAGAGCCACACACCGATGATCCTCGAAACTGGAGATATACTGCAACTGAACAATGTCTGTTATGTTAGCATACATTTCAGTTGTCTCTTTATCATACGTATCCGTGCTCATGATGGCACTGTTTTGTGTCTTCCTTCCTTCGTCTCGTGCAAGGGTGTTGTAGCGCACATCTCCAACAACGCAAGATTCATAATGTCTTACCCGAGTATCAGGCCCCATTGCTAGTGAGTAAAGGGCATCATCAACTGCCTGCCCATCCTCCCGCATCTTCTTAACCTATGGTTAGAAAATAGACAAGCTGATCATCTTATGTACTCAATATATTAAAAAAACTGACAATGCACTTCAAAAGCTTACATGGTTCTTGAACCATTTCGCAAATCCTGCCATAACCAGTTTGTCAATGTTTCTTGGATTTTGCGGCAGTAACTCCTCTTTGTAGATGCTGCACAACATAGTGATCGTGTCAAACATCTAAATATATAAGAATGTGCTGCAAGTTTAGTAGATTACGATGTATAAGCTGCAGTACTGCACTTACTTGATATAAGGTAGTATCTCAGGACAGTTATTCAACACATACCAAACCATTTTGTCCAAATCTTTAGGTTTGTCCTCTTGTCGACTCTTCCCTGTAACTCGAACAGAATAATCGAAAACATTGAGCGCGGGATTGTCTTCACCCACCTCTTTGCTAAGCTGATCAGCTGTTTCAATGTATTTTGAGCAGAATGTCAACGCTTCTGTAGCAATGTAGGCCTTTGCAATGGAACCCTCAGGTCTAGCTCTATTCCTAACATAGCCCTTGAAAGTGCCTAGCCGCCTTTCAATAGGGTACATCCAGCCATACTGTATTGGACCTCTAAGTAGTGCCTCATCAGGTAGATGAACAGCCAAATGCACCATCACATCAAAGAAGGCTGGAGGATATATCTTCTCAAGGTCGCATAGGATAGTTGGTATCTTGTCTCTAAGACGCTGCAAAGCATCTATCCTGATATTCCTGCTACAGAGTTCCCTGAAGAATTGTCCCAACTCCGCAACTGCTCTGTATAAGTCAGGGCGGCCCAATCCTCTAAGGATAACATGTAAAACCCTTTGAAGTAGGACATGGCAGTCATGAGTTTTCAACTCTTGTACCTTGTTTCCATCTGCACTGACTCTCCTTTTAGGGTTGGAAGAAAATCCATGTGGGAATCTCACACGTGACAGGACCTCGCAGAATTCTTTTCTTTTTTCCTTGTCCAAGACGTACACAGCTGGTGCCATATCCCGTGGTTTACCTTCATCTTGCACCTGCAAATCCTTTCTGATACCCAGGTGTGTCAATTAATCCTAGATTTTAATGTATCTTTCGTCTTACCTTCAATATTAAGAAGTGTGCCAATAATGCTGTCACATATATTTTTCTCGATGTGCATCACATCAAGATTATGCCGCAGATCCAAATCTTTCCAATACTCCAAGTCCCACAAAGTGGACCTACGGGTAAACAATAATCTCTCTTCTACCCTGCCACACTTCCTTTTCCCACTACCATTACCAGGATGGTTTCCTGGTGTAATATGCCTGACCTTCTCTAATTCGACTTGCAACTCATCGGCGGTGAGCCTCTTTGGCGCATCACGGTTTTCATGCTTTGCATTGAACACATGTCTTCAGTATTTTCTAGGATGCGGCTTGTCCTTGGCAAGGAAACGGCGGTGTCCAATGTAATAGATCTTGCTAGGTATTGCATATGACAGCAGATGTCACATCGAACACATGCATTGTAACTATGTGTCGTTCGCCCTGACATAGTGCCCAAAGCCGGATAATCATGGATGCACCAAATTATAACAGCATGCAGAAAAAATTAGCTGGTGGGCTGCTATATAGGTCTCGAGTGAGAACACCCTTCCATAACTGTTGAAGTTCTTCCACAAGAGGCTCCATGAACAAATCAAAATCCTTTCCAGGACTTTTTGGACCTGGGATGAGCAAGGCCATCATGTAGTTTGATTCTTTGGTGCAGACATTTGGGGGCATGTTGTAAGGGATAACAAGCACTGGCCACATGCTATATGTGGCGCTCTGGTGGCCAAATGGGTTAAATCCATCTGAAGCTAAGCCAAGTCTAATGTTTCTCGGGTCAGCAGCAAACTCTTTGTGTTTATCATTGAAGCTTTTCCACTCACTACCATGAGATGGATGGCTCATTACATTCTGATCTCTGTACCCCTGGTTCCTAGAATGCCACAATACATCCTCTCTTGTTTCGGGATCATGAAACAACCTCTACAATCTTGGTGTAATTGGAAAATGTCTCAGAACATTATGAGGAATCCTCTTCACATCATCGCCATCTTTCCATCTTGATGATTTGCATTTCGGGCATTCACTTAAGTTGGCATAATCCTTCTGGAACAGAACACAATTATTCTTACAAACATGGATCATATCATATCCAATTCCAACTGCACAAAGGAAATTCTTCATTTTACTGTAGGTGTGTGGCAGCTCAGACGCATCTGGGAAAGATTTGCGGAAAGTAGCAACATTGCATTGAATGATATGTTGGTCATCCGCTCAGATGTCTTCACCTGAAGAAAGGTGACCATAGCTGAGAATACTGACAGCTTATTTCCTGGGGTGACAACAACATTGCATTGTTCCAACATGCGGGCCCACCGTTTTTCTTCTGCAGGTGAAAGTTCATGGAATGCACGAGCATTTCGTAGCATTGTTTCAATGTTGGTCAAACTCACTGGCTCCGCCACCACCACCTCCTCCTCCTCTTCCACCTGAGCATCAGGTAGATCAAGATGGTGATCTGCTGCTTCCACGTAGTCAATAACATTGACGTTCACAGCTTCACCATGATGAACCCACCTAGTATATGTGACCGACATCCCATACAAGTGTAGATGATTTTGCACAGTTGACTGGGGTCTTGTAACTGAATTCATACAACTGCTACACGGGTAGAGCACATCTGATTTCGGACCACCATACTCAGCTCTGATAAAGTTCATGAAGTTTTCAACCCCCTCGACATATGCAGCGGAGAATCTTCGAGCAGAAGTTATCCAAGTCCTGTCCATCTGTTAGACATACAAATTAGTTCTTCTACTAGATATTACAGGAAAAACATATATGCTTTTTTATGAAGTCCAAAAAAAATACCTAGGTCGATGTCTAAAGCTATTGCAATATATTTGGACGAGCAGATCTAAGTAACGAAATATATGTAAAGCTAATTCAGCAAATAGATTTGAGTGCCAAATTATGGTAGGCTATTTCAGCAGTCAATGAGGCCGAGCACACAACCATCGAACTATCGAAGGCCATCGCAGCAACAAAGATCGAGTATAAAACGGTGTAGAGCTATTTCACCTAACAGATTGGCTACTAGACCATGGCAATCTACGTCACAATAAATATATGGTAGGATATTTTAGCAACTAATCGGCCTTGGCATGCCATCTCAGCTAAGCAGATTGAGTGCAGAACAGGGCAAGGAAGCTTCTTAAGCAGAGCATATTGACAGTAAACTACTTCGGCAAACAGTGAGATTAACGGCGTCTATCAGCTAACATTCAGCGCTACACCGACATGAATGGGGCCTAGTCTAGAATGTGCATACCGTGGGAGAAGCTGACCGCCGTGCGTCTCCACACGAAGGTCACCAGCGGTGGCGGTGCTGACCGCCGTGCGCCTCCACAAGAACGTAGCCAGAGGTGGCGGCGCGGCTAGAGGACGGCAGTCTACGAGAGCGTACTGTGGGAGTGAGAGGATCGCCGAACCGCGGCGCCGACGTATCGGCGCGGCGGGGAGGGCGGCTTTGGCAGA
>NC_041380.1:303588003-303610989 GCF_002162155.2 Triticum dicoccoides | reverse complement strand
GAGTTTGGCGCATGGTCGGTTTCTCCAAGTGCAGTCCCACGTGTCAGTGAAGAGGCAAGCCGAAGCGCGTTCCGTTTGCGTGAGCCGTGTGCAGGACCGAACGTGTGTGGGGTGCAATGCGACCGCGACAGGAGTGCTATGAGTGTACTGCCTTTTTTCCTTTTAAACTAGGTGCTTCGCCCCCTCAAAATTTTTGTTTTGCTTCGCGCGGTCCATCGATACTACAACTAGTAATCCGGTAATCCCGACTAAAGCGGCGTGGCCGGGTCTTTTCCCGCGCGATATGCTGGGAGGTTGGCTTAGTTGGTTTTTTTAGGATGAGTAATGCTACACCTACGTAATCCCAGTTACATAATTAACGTAATGTGAAATGTGTGAGCTGTTGATTGTAGATTGGGGGGAGGGAGGGGCCCACCACCATGAAAATCAGGGGAGGAGAGAGAGAGGCAATTTACGTTAACCCTTTCGTAGGTTCCCGTAGATGTAGAAAGATGTGAAATGCGTGAATGTGTAGTGGACATACTATTGGAGTGCCTAAGATAATTTGTGTATGTATAGACCCTATGTGTTTATTTTACTTCGCATGTTAGATTTGTCTCGGTTCAATAAAAAGCAGAGTTGGTGATGATGGTGTGCGTGTCATCCTGCAATATAGGCCATCCGATCTATATCTAATGGATAGGAAGGAAACTATGACAATTTACCCGCACTCCTCTCCACATTTGCAGATAAGGCTTTCCCTCATTCATCCTTTTCTCCCACAAGATCTTGATCTTCCGTGCAACGCACGGGCATCTTGCTAGTACTCCTACAATATGTATATTATTGTGAAAGTTCATATACACCGGCCGAGATTAATGCAAACACGGCAGATTTTCATTACATTTCGAACTTTTATAGGACAGAAAAATAAAAGAAACCCGACCCTAAACCTATTCTACGGCGGCAACCGACGTCCTCCATCTGCGATCTCTATGTACGGGGGCGGGGTTCAAGACCCGTGAAGTGAAGGTGCGGTCTCCGGCGAGGAAGAGTAGAACACGGGATACAGAGTGGCAAGTTGGCACACCATGCCCTGCCGCCTCCCATGCCCTACTCATCCTCGAAGGAGTCCCCGACCTTGGCGGTGCCGGACGTTGGACGGCGACAAGTAGGACGCGTGGCTGACGGTGCTCCCGTCGTCAGCCGCCAGCGTGGCCACTGCTAGTTGAAAGTGCTAGTGATCGACTAGAGGGGGGGGGGGGTGAATAGGCGATTTTTATGAAAGTCTTCAAAACATGTAAGTTTCGAAGACAAACGATAGAAATAAACCTATTATCATGCAGCGGAAGGTAGACTACACTAGGCAAACCATAGTCATGTATTCAATGAAGTGAAAGTGCAATGACAAATAGCAGCTAGGCAGTAAGGATCAGGTAGGAAGATGTTGAGAAGCCAATCAGTACACGTAAGCACTTAGTGAAGTCGAATGGTGATGCTATCGTACAATGACTTCACAAGAACCAACAGTAAGTAAAGGGAAGGGAAGGATGAAACCAGTGACTCGTTGTAGACAATGATTTGTTGGACCAGTTCCAGTTGCTGTGACAACTGTACGTCTGGTTAGGGAGGCTGAGATTCAACTCAGAAGACCTCATCTTCACCTTATTCCCCTTGAGCTAAGGACACCCAGTCCTCGCCCAATTACTCTGGTAAGTCTTCAAGGTAAACTTCCAAACCTTCACAGACTTCATTCACCAGCAATCCACAATGACTCTTGGATGCTCAGAACGCGACGCCTAACCGGCTAGAGGATTCACAGTCCTCAAGTGTAATAAGTCTTCAGATCACACGGACAAGAAGACTTAAGTGATGCCTAACACTCTTTGGCTTTGGGTGGTTAGGGCTTTATCCTCTCAAGGAATTCTCTCTCAAAGGCTTCGAGGTGGGTTGCTCTCAAACGACAAAAGCCGTGCTTTAACTCTGAGAAGCCAACCGTTTATGGGTGTAGGGGGTGGGCTATTTATAGCCACTAGGCAACCCGACCTGATTTGTCCGAAATGACCCTGAGTCACTAAGGAACTGACACGTGTTCCAACGGTCAGATTTCAAACACACACGGCAACTTTACTTGGGCTACAAGCAAAGCTGACTTGTCCAACTCTGAACAAGATTTGCTCTCATGGTCTTCACTCGAAGACATAGGATTTTGGTTAAGCATCACTTCAGTCATTCTGACTGGTTTTCTTGGACCCCACTTAATAGTACGGTGGTTCCTATGACTCAACAAAGAAGAAAAAGAACTACGAAAGATCTAAGTCTTCGCGCTTCATAGTCTTCATGCGATGTCTTCTCTTGTCATAGTCTTCAAGGTGAATGTCTTCACATACCAACTTTGACTTCAATGTCTTCATACATTTTTAGGGGTCATCTCTGGTAGGAAAACCGAATCAATGAGGGACTTCTACCTGTGTTATCCTGCAATTATCACAAACACATTAGTCCCTCAACTAGTTTTGTCGTCAATACTCCAAAACCAACTAGGGGTGGCACTAGATGCACTTACAATCTCCCCCTTTTTGGTGATTGATGACAAACTAGTTGAAGTTTTCAACGGGGAATATATTATGTGAAATCGTAAAGGATAAGGAATAGTCTTCATAAGTTGCAAGGGCTCCCCCTGAAGATGTGCATATAAGTAATTTGCTTTTGGAATGCAAATGCACATGGCAAGTTGTACCTGTGGATATCCTCTTCAACTTATGATGACAATTCATCATGCATGAAAGGTATGTGAAGATAATGACATGCATAATGAAAAATGGACGTCTGCAAAATGATCTAAGTGCGGAATTTATCGTCGCACATGCAGAATTTATCATCGCATCACAGAATAGCAAATAAGTAGCAGACGACCATCGAGTTTAAGTGTTACAACTCAAAGAACCAAATGTATCAAAACGAGAGTTGTAAACACTAGGAAAAACATAAAGTAACCGCCCATATGGACCCGCTTGAAGACTATCGAACTCATATGCTTCTCCCCCTTTTGTTAGTAAGGACCAAAAAGGGTTGAAGACATAGAGCATCTACTCGTTCCCATGAAGAGTAGGTGAAGCAGCAAGGTCGTCGGTGGTGTTTGGCAGTGCAGAAGAACTTGGAGCAGTGTCGATGCGTGCAGAAGTAGGGGGCGGTGAAGTGGCATCATCTTCGTCCTCGATCACTCTGGCGTTCATAGTTGCCGCAGAGGAAGAGAACTCAGAGTCTTCAAGAGATGGAGTTCGTCGCAGCACAGTCCTTCGGGGAGGTGTGGAGTCAAACTTGAAACGTTCAGAGAAGCCATCCTCTTGAAGATCATCCTCAGAACACATAAGCGTCGGCCCTTTCCATGTACGCCGACAGGTTTCATGGGCAACAAAGGCATTCTTGGTGGCAAGATTGCGAATGCGGTTGACATCCACCAAGAGGCTTTGCATTTGACGCTTCAGCCAGTCATGATGCCTATCCTATTTCTGATGAAGAGCAACCAGAAGCTCTCGGTCATTGAGAACACGAGATCGCTTCTTGGGTCGTTGGGCAATAGTGCTTTCAGTGGCTTCAGTAAGGGCATGATGAGGTGCATGTGTAGTACCAGCCAGAGGATAAACACGAGTGACTGCTTCAACTCCTTCAATGTTCTGAGTGAAACTTTGATGCTCCGCATTCTGAAGACTAAGAGGTTCCTTGGGAGGCTCTGGATAAATGGCTTCAACGGACATATCCACATCAGGCAGAAAGATCTGATGATTGCGAGAAGATGGCTGATATGAGATAGCTGAGTGGAGTTTATCAGCCGCATTATCCATGGAGCGTAGAACTTCAAGCCAAAAAGATCAGATCCTGATGCAGCAAGTTGGCGGATGAAGAAGTCTTGTGCATTGAAGCATTTGCCATGAAGAATATAGAAGACCAAAGTCTTCATTGCACCTTCCAGCTTTGCATGTGGAGAATGTCCTTTGATGGGCCAGAGAGTTCGCCTTATAGTGTGATAGATAGTCCGTGGCAGATACTCAAGGTCTTCAACAAAGAACTCCTTAGGATATGCAACATCTTGAGGCAAAGGCTTCATCATACTGAGCATCTGACTCATGTTCGGTTCAGGCTTCTAAAAGATGCTCTCCATAGCTTCACTGTGAAGTTGACATCCAGGTTCATAGAGATCTCCAGGAGTGGGCAGACTAGTAAGCTCAATGATATCAAGGGCTTTGGCTTCGTGATGAACATTTCCTGTCATCCACTCAAGGACCCAAGTCTTCGGATCTCTGTTGTAACCACGTATGTGAAGTGTGGCATAAAATTGGAGCAGCAACTCTTCGTTCCAGTGCTCTTGGTCGGTGACGAAAGGCAACAATCCAACCTCTTTGAAGCAATCCAGAGCTTCTTCCAAGCAGGGCAGACCAGTTATTGCTTCGGTGTCAAGACGCATATGAGGGAAGATGCGACCTTGATTGTACAGAATGCATGAGTAATAACTTCGCCGCGGATAGCTCCAGAACCGATCAGAAGATATTCTTTCCCTTGAGTAGGGGTTCTTGGAGCTGTTGAAGAAGGTATTGTCTGCTTTGAAGCCGTTGACATTAAAGGATCCAGGTGCTGATGCAGGACTTGGAAACCTGGGCAACCTTGGCATTGGCTTCTGTACCTGAGGCCTATGCTCAATATGATAGTCAAACTGAGGACCAGCAGCAGGCGCAGGAATAGAAGCAGTAGCATCATTGGCTTCACTGACTTCTGGTTCTTGGGTTGGTGTAGGCTCCACATTTGCTTCAGCCATGACTACGTCAGTGGCATCATTCGTGTTGGTGGTGGCAGCCTCAAGAGTTTCTACCTCCACTTGATGAGCTGGAGGGTCGGGCACAGACACGTTCTCCTCGAGAACAGCTTCTTCAGTAGTTGGGGGAGTAGGGGCATGTTCTTCTTCTTGGGTGTCGTCGGCTGATGCAGCCGGAATGTCTTCAGCAGCTTTAGCCTCAGACTCGGAGACTTGAGACCTTGGTCCTTTGCGAAGCCTGCGTAACGCTGGCGACGCCTTTGGAGATGGAGTTGGCTGGGCCTCAAAGTCATCTTCGTCTTCTTGCCGGGGTGGTGTGACTTGTTGTTGTGGGTGATCAGCCCATGATGCATCCTGAGCAATTGGCGTCAGAGGACGACCAATGCTGATGAGTTCGCTGTGCGTAAGCACAGGCGATGATACCTGTTGGTGCTCGATCAGAGGAAGAACTACATCATCGTCAACATTGTCATGGTGACTAATGTCTTCAGCAATGGTGGGATCAGCTGCTGGAATGTCTTCAGCTTCATGAGCCTCTGTGGAAGCAGGCTCATGGACAGTCAGTTGGCGCTCTTGATGTTCAACGGCTGGGCGAACCATGGAGATAGGTTCAACAACTAAGGGCTCTGTGGGAGCAGCCCGATCCTTCTTGGTCTTGCACTTCTTCTTGGAGGGAGCAGCAGCAGAGGCTTCAGGATGTTTCCTCTTTCTGGCTCCAGCCTCAGCAGTCCTCGTCTTCTTCAGTTCTGAAGCGGTAGACCTGGCTTTTGGCTTCGAGCCAGTCATGCTGGTTGGGAAGACAATGGGATGTGCTTCCTGCCTTGGTGCATCGGGTTCGGCCATAGCGGGTTTCTTCTTCTTCTTTGCAGCCATCCTGGGGTCGATGCCAGGATGCCCATGCTTCTCAGCCTCATTGTAGGCTTGCACACACTTGTCAGCCAGGCTCTTCATGCGCTCATGAGAACCTTGAGCTTCTTCATGCTTCTTGAGAAAGGCTTCTTTGAGCTCGTGCAACATGATCTTGAAGTTCTTGACCTCTTGTATGCTGAGCTTGGCCATATGCTTCTTGAACTGAGCTTTCTCAAAGTCAATCTTTTGCTTCAGTTCGACGATGCGCTGAGCTAGAGCTAGCTCTGAAGCAATGGTGCCATGGAAGGCGACACTGAGGCCAATGGGAAGTTGTAGGTCTTCAAAGCCGAGGTTGGGCGTGTCAAACCACTCATCGATGAAGTCGTGGATGATTGCCACGTCAAAGAGAGGCAAATTGTTGAAGATTTCTGCTTCTTCTTTGCTCTTGATCAGTTGCTCAAGAGCGTCATCTGCAAGATCTTCATCACTGGACAGATCAATGGCATTGTTGCACAGAATAGCAGCAACAGTCAGTTCTTGGCTGGTGTGTGGCAAAGGCATCTTGACTCTCGAGGGCTTGGAGATGCGTGACAGATCTTCAAACTGCACACTGTCTTTAGGAGGTGCAGTAGCCAGTGGCTTCGCCCGTGAGATTTTTGGTGCTGAGGCAGGCTTTGAAGCTTTAGGCTGCTTTGGCTTCTGCGGCTTTGGAGTAGGAGCTGGGCTTCATCAGTGTCAGCATCATCATCAGAATGATCCACTTTGGCACCTTGAACTGAGATGTGAGTGATGAGGCCATCCAGGTTGTAGAACGGACCGATGACATTGGGTTCTGCATCACGTGTGCCGTCAGCACGGGGAGCAGAGGGACCAGGGTTGAAGTCTAGTCCCAATGACTTTTTGTTCTGCTTCGCCGAATTTTGGGCAAACTGGAAGTTACGCTTGAACGGATTATCGTCACGACACCATAGCAATGACGATGGGTCAGCATCCACAAGCTGTGGTCCACAGACCATGCAAGGATAGAAACCTTGTTCAATGGCTTCATCTCTGGACCTGGGTTGAAGATTTCTGTATAGGATGTCTCCCCATGGTCGCTTGATGGCATTCTTCTCAGCATATTCCTTTGTCACAAACCTGTACTTGAACCACTGTTCTACCCAATATCGTCGAATCCATTGGATTCGTGTCTTGCGCTGATTGTAATCCTCTTCTGGATCTGTCTTGTACATTTCTGAGAGGTCATCGGGCAGATCTCTTGATGTTTCACCTCGACGCTTTCTGCCACCCTTCCTTGCTGGTTTCTCTGCAGCCATGAACTTTAAACTGAATGGCTTCAATGCGTTCAAAGGCTTCAAGGGCTTTCGCTTGCTGGACAAACATGAACTGGCTTCGGGAGAATTTATATGATGCTGTAAGAATTCTACAAATGAATGCAGACTATGAGAACCAAGGGATTCTCCCACGGACATGTACCTGTGACAACATTAAGTTGCGAGGGAAGGGGAAGAGGTCATATGCATTCTCAGAAGATTTTGAAGATAAATCAGTTTAGAAGACATTGACCTCATCGTGCGAAGACATTCACTCATAGATAAGGAGTTGGTTCCAGATTTTTACGAATCCACGGATCAGTACAAGTGAGGAATCTAACTACTTTGTGAAGCATAAGTGAACATACTAGGCATATTATGAGATGCAGTATGAGATAAATCCAACTTGTGTGAACAGAAACTGCTTGTGGTAGAAAGTGACGAATCTATAGGATTAAAGGGACCGTAAAAAGGAAGTTTTATTTACCACACAAGGAACTGCTAGACGAAGTGGAAGAGGAGGCCGAGCAGTTCGATCGTCCGTGCCCTAACTTGGCGACGAAGGACACCTACGGCGACGGCGGAGAAGACGATGTCCGCGGCCGGCGTGAAGACGGCGTCGGAGAGGTCGCGGCAGCTAAGCGCTTCGTCGCCGGCGTCGTCGAGGGCTAGCGATGGCGCTAGGGTTCGTGCGAGAGTGGAAGAAAGGATAATGACTGTGGTGAGGCATGTATTTATAGGGACAGGGACAGCACAACGTTATTACACAGGTGCCCCTGGCGATTCACATCTAAAGAACACGTGGCCATCATGCAACATATCGGAGGTTGTTCCACATTCCCACGCACGCCTGGATTGTCGGGTTGTCGTTCCCACTTCTCCGGGTTTCAGGTGAAGGAATTAGCATTGAAAACGGACTTAATGTTTGTCTCTGTATCTTCTGCTGACAAGGACGCAGAGAAGACATTCGACAGTTTCAATAGAATGCATATGATTTGGAGAGATAGGGTTTGAGATAGAAAGCATAGAGAGGTTAGGGTCCGATCACATTCACTTAGTTCAAAAGATTCAACAAGAAGAAATTGCTATAAGTGAATGCTGTAGAGGACAGCACACTAGTATATATATATATATGATCAACATAATGAAGATAATCATGAAGACATGTTGAGATTGAAGCCAAACCAAATGTGAAGACACAGCAAATGTAACACCATGGGTAGAACACTTCAAACAGACGAATTTTGTGGTGGCGTTACCCACCGTATAGGAAGTATTAGACCCAGACACGGCGCACAATTATCGTGGCACTCCGAAGTCAAATTCCACATTAATGTATTCACACTTAGAATGTATGTCTTCATTGATTGAAGATATACTTTACTTCGTGTGTTGCATATCTAAGTCATCAATATGCATAAGTGTTAGGATGTGTGCCTGATCACAGGACATTTGAGGATTCCAAGATATTTAGCTCACACCGTAACTTGCAAAATCTCTTCTCATCCAAGGGCTTGGTGAAGATATCTGCCAATTGCTCTTCAGTGTTGACGTGTATGATATCAATATCTTCCTTCACAACATGATCTCTGAGAAAGTGATGACGAATTTCAATGTGCTTTGTCTTTGAGTGCTGAACTGGGTTGTTGGCAATCTTGATGGCACTTTCGTTGTCGCAGTAGAGTGGCACTTGCTTCAGATGAATGCCATAGTCTTTGAGTGTTTGCTTCATCCACAGAAGATGAGCGCAACAAGATCCAGCAGCAATGTATTCAGATTCAGCAGTGGAGAGAGATACAAAGTTCTTCTTCTTTGAAGACCAACATACAAGTGATTGTCCTAGAAAATGACATGTGCCTGATGTAGACTTGCGATCCACCTTGTCACCAGCATAATCAGCATCCGAGAATCCAACCAGATCAAACTCTGAGCCCTTTGGATACCATAGTCCTAGAGTTGGGGTGTAAGCCAAATATCAAAGAATTCGCTTCACAGCTAAGTGATGCGATTCCTTTGGTGCCGCTTGGAATCGAGCACACATGCAAACACTAATCATAATATCTGGCCTAGATGCACGTAGATAAAGTAAAGAACCAATCATGGAGCGGTATACCTTTTGATCGAACTCTTTACCATTGTCGTCGGGACCCAGATGATGTTTGGCTGGCATTGGCGTCGTGAAGCCTTTGCAGTCTTGCATACCAAACTTCTTCAGGCAACCTTTGAGATACTTCTCTTGAGATATAAATATGCCGTTGTGTTGCTGACGTATTTGAAGACCAAGGAAGAACTTCAACTCACCCATCATGGACATCTGATATTGCTCTTGCATCATATATCCAAACTCTTCACTGTATTCTGATTGGTGCAGCCGAAGATAATGTCATCCACATATATTTGGCACACAAACAGTTCACCATCATATGTCTTCATGAAGAGAGTGGGGTCGAGGGAACCAGATTTGAAGCCTTTGCTCTTCAGGAAGTCTTTGAGTGTGTCATATGAAGCCCGAGGGGCTTGTTTGAGGCCATACAGTGCCTTGTTGAGCTTGTATACCATGTTAGGATGTTTTGGATCTTCAAAGCCAGGCGGTTGTGCAACATACACTTCTTCTTCAACCTTGCCATTGAGAAAAGCGCTCTTCACATCCATTTGATATAGAAGTATGTTATGATGATTTGCATAGGCCAGCAGTATGCGTATGGCTTCAAGTCTAGCCACAGGAGCAAATGTTTCATCGAAGTCAATCCCTTCAACTTGAGTGTATCCTTGAGCAACGAAACGAGCTTTGTTTCTGACAATTTGACCATGCTCATCTTGCTTGTTGCGATATATCCATTTGGTGCCTATTATATTGTGCTTCTGAGGATCAGGTCGCTTAACCAGTTCCCATACATTATTCAGCTCAAACTGTTGAAGCTCTTCTTGCATAGCTTGAATCCATTCAGGTTCCATGAAGGCTTCTTCAACTTTCTTGGGTTCTGTTATTGAGACGAATGCGAAGTGCCCACAGAAATTTGCTAGCTGTGTTGCCCTTGAACGAGTGAGTGGACCTGGTGCATTGATGCTATCGATTATTCTCTCATTCTGCACTTCATTTGCAACACGAGGATGTACAGGACGAAGATTTTGCTCTTGCTGATCATTGTCATTGTTAGAGGGATTGTCTTCAGGCTGAGCATTGTCTTCAGGTTGATCAGGTGCGGAGATGATAAGTTCTTCTTTAGGTTGAGCTTCAGAAGGTATGATTTCTCCAGTTTCCATAAGTTTGATTGATTCACTGGATGGAACTTCATCTAGCACATTTGGCAAGTGCTCTCTTTGTGAGCCGTTAGTTTCATCGAACCACACATCCATTGTTTCAATCACTTTGTAATGAAAGAGATTGAAGACTCTGTAGGAGTGCGAATCCTTTCCATATCCAAGCATAAAACCCTCATGTGCTTTTGGTGCAAATCTTGAAGTGTGATGTGGATCCTTGATCCAGCACTTGGCGCCAAATACTCTGAAGTAACTGACATTTGGCTTCTTGCCAGTAAGGAGCTCATAGGATGTCTTGTTCAGAAGCTTGTGAAGATAGACACGGTTGATGATATGGCATGCAATGTCAATGGTTTCAGGCCAGAATTTTCTTGGAGTCTTGTATTCATCAAGCATCGTCCGAGCCATCTCAATAAGTGTTCTGTTCTTGCGTTCGACGACGCCATTCTGCTGTGGCGTGTACGGAGCTGATAATTCGTGTGTGATGCCCAAAGTATCAAGATATGTATCTAGGCCAGTGTTCTTGAATTTAGTGCCATTGTCACTTATGATGTGCTTTATCTTGGCGCCATAGTTGTTCATTGCTCGATTGGCGAAACGTCTGAAGACATCCTGCACTTCAGTCTTGTAAAGGATTATATGCACCTAGTATATCTTGAATAATCACCAACAATGACAAAGCCATAGAGACAAGCAGTAGTAGTAAGAGTTGAGTAATGAGTGGGATCGAAAAGATCCATGTGTAGCAGTTCGAAGGGTTGAGTCGTTGTCATGATTGTCTTCGAGGGATGCTTGGCCCTCGTTATCTTTCCTGCTTCACAGGCACCGCATAAGTGATCCTTCTTGAACTTGACGCCCTCGATGCCTATGACATGCTTCTTCCTTGCAAGGGTGTGGAGGTCCCTCATGCCAGCATGCCCTAGCCTTCGATGCCAGAGCCAGCATTCAGAAGCTTTTGCTAGAAGACATACTGCAAGTTGTGGTCCTGCTGAGAAATCTACAACATACAAATCATCTTTTCGATACCCTTCAAACACTAGAGACTTGTCAGATTCCATTAGTACAAGGCAACGATATTTTCCAAACATCATAATCATGTTTAAATCACAAAGCATTGAGACAGACATTAAGTTGAAACCAAGGGATTCAACAAGCATGACTTTATCCATGTGTTGATCCTTTGAGATTGCAACTCTACCTAGACCCAATACCTTGCTTTTACCAGTGTCAGCAAATGTGATGTGACTTTTGTCTTATGGACGTAAAGTTGAGTCCATGAGAAGGCTTTGCTTGCCAGTCATGTGATTTGTACACCCACTATCAATAATCCATTCTGAAGCAGCTGGTGTCGTACCCTACAGTGCAGTTAGGGGGATAGGCTTCACAAAGAGAATTGTGAAGCAAAAACATTTGACGAACTAGTGGATTTTTAAAGCTTAGATCGATATTAGACTGATAGGGCAAGTTGCAAGCGATTCAGAAACAAAGTACATAGTAAGACCATTTGGGCATTTGATCTTGCGCCCTACAAGATGTTTAAGGTCCCCAGCAATAGTGTCAGACGATTTTGGTTTTCGGCTGGAGACCTTTCGCTGCAAAAGAGAGTTAAGCTTTCTTAGCCACCCACATCTTCAGGGGTGGCTTCGAAGCAATAAGTCTAAGTGCAACATCTGAGAACTTTGGCTTTGGAGCCCTAGCAAAAAGTCTTGCAGGCGGAAAATAGTACTCATAAGAATAAGCAGAATAGTTCTTGGTCTTATGAACATGGTGCTTTGATGAACTGCGCTCATATTCATAGGCCTGAGTATGGCTTCCCTGCAAAACATTTGCGTTAGTGTGACTCAGGTGAGTCCTCTGTCTGTATGAAGCCTTTGGACCGTATGAAGCCTGTGGTCTGAGGTTTGTCTTCTTCACCTATGGTGTCATGATGACATTCACAGGAAGATTCTCCAAACACCTTTTCGGCACCCAGATCTTCTTCATAGGCGGTCCATTCCTGCAGTTAGTACCAATATACCTGGCAAACACTTCACCATTCTGATTCTTAAACAATTTATAGTTTGCATCAAAGGATTCATCAATAACAATGGGGTTAGCACAAGTGAAGCCAGATAGAGTGGATGGATCTGCTGAAGGTTCCTTTGCAGCAACCCATGTGGTTTTGGGGTACTGCTCAGGTTTCCAGTAAGAGCCATCAGCATTCATTTTCCTTACGAACCCAACACCCTCTTTCCTAGGGTTTCGGTTCAGGATCTGCCTTTTGAGGACATCACATAGTGTCTGATGCCCTTTGAGACTTTTGTACATCCTTGTTTCAAGCAGTGTCTTCAACCTAGAATTCTCATCAGAAATAGCAGTGGTATCCTCAGCAGAGGGGTTAGTTTCCACATCAAGAGTTGAAGATATTGCAACAGTAGCAGTAGTAGAATATTCAGCAACAGAAGTAGCGTTATCACGCTCAATGCATTTAAGACATGGTGGTTCAAATCCTTCCTGAGCTGAACTGATCTATTTGGCGTGAAGTGACTCATTTTCTTTTTGAAGATCTTCATGAGCCGCTCTCAATTTCTCAAGATCTTGCTTCCTTTGAAGATAATCATAGGAAAGCCTTTCATGAGCTGTTGAGAGTGTTTCATGACGACTTTCAAGTTCCTCATACTTAACGTGAAGATTTTTTATGTCTTCAATTAAGGACTGAGATCGAGTCATTTCAGCGTCTAACAGATCATCGCTTTTGTCTAACAGTTTTTGAAGGTGTTACATGGTTTTCTGTTGTTCAGTTGCAATTTTAGCAAGTGTTTTGTAGCTGGGTTTGGAACCATAATCAGAGTCATCGTCACTAGATATTTGATAGTGAGTAGTGCGTGTGTTTACCTTGGCACCACGTGCCGTGAAGCAGTAGGAAGGAGCGGAGTAGTCCTTGTCATTTGCATCAGTGTCGGTGATGAAGTCATTTTCTTCAGTGTTGAAGATGGACTTGGCAACGTATGCTATAGCGAGACTTGCAATGCCAGAATCAGACTCCTCCTCAGACTCCACCTCCGCCTCCTCAGAAGCGGACTCATTCTCAGAGTCCATTTCCTTGCCAACAAATGCACGTGCCTTGCCAGATGAGCTCTTCTTGTGTGATGAAGACTTGGAGGAAGACTTGGAAGAAGATTTTGAGTATTTCTTCTTCTTCTTGTCGTCAGAGTCAAACTCCTTGCTCTTCTTCTTCTTCTTGTTCTCATTGTCCCACTATGGACACTCAGAGATGTAGTGGCCAGGTTTCTTGCACTTGTGACATGTTCTCTTCTTGTAGTCATGAGCAGAAGCTTCATCATTCCTTGAGCTTGATCGTGACGAATTTCTGAGGCCTTTCTTCTTGGTGAATTTTTGGAACTTCTTCACAAGCATAGCAAGCTCCCTTCCAATGTCTTCAGGATCATCAGAACTGCTGTCAGATTCTTCTTCAGATGAGGAGACAACCTTTGCCTTCAAGGCACGAGTTCGCCCATAGTTGGGACCGTAGATTTCTCTTTTCTCAGAAAGCTGAAACTCGTGTGTGTTGAGCCTCTCAAGTATGTCAGACGGATCGAGTGTCTTGAAATCAGGACGTTCTTGAATCATTAGGGCTAGGGTGTCAAACGAACTGTCAAGTGATCTCAGGAGTGTCTTGACGACTTCATGCTTGGTGATCTCAGTAGCGCCGAGGGCTTGAAGTTCATTTGTGATGTCAGTGAGTCGATCAAACGTGAGCTGGACATTCTCATTGTCATTTCTCTTGAAGCGGTTGAAGAGGTTGCTAAGGACACTGATTCTCTGATCTCTCTGGGTTGAGACGCCTTCATTGACCTTGGATAGCCAGTCCTAGACTAGCTTAGATGTTTCCAAAGCACTCACACGGCCATACTGTCCTTTGGTCAGATGACCACAGATGATATTCTTGGCAGTAGGGTCCAGTTGAACGAACTTCTTGACATCAGCGGTGGTGACACCTTCTCCGGCCTTGGGAACGCCGTTCTTGACAACATACCATAGGTCGACATCAATGGCTTCAAGATGCATGCGCATCTTATTCTTCTAGTAGGGATATTCAGTTCCATCGAAGACGGGGCATGCAGCGGAGACTTTAATTATCCCTGCAGTCGACATAGCTAAAACTCCAGGTGGTTA
Source organism: Triticum dicoccoides (assembly GCF_002162155.2). Classification (NCBI taxonomy): domain Eukaryota; kingdom Viridiplantae; phylum Streptophyta; class Magnoliopsida; order Poales; family Poaceae; genus Triticum; species Triticum dicoccoides. The sequence continues at coordinate 303,596,622 of NC_041380.1, read as the reverse complement.
AACCGAATCACACAGAACAAGGGAGTACCTTGCTCTGATACCAATTGAAAGTGCTAGTGATCGACTAGAGGGGGGGTGAATAGGCGATTTTTATGAAAGTCTTCAAAACATGTAAGTTTCGAAGACAAATGATAGAAATAAACCTATTATCATGCAGCGGAAGGTAGACTACACTAGGCAAACCATAGTCATGTATTCAATGAAGTGAAAGCACAATGACAAATAGCGGCTAGGCAGTAAGGATCAGGTAGGAAGATGTTGAGAAGCCAATCAGTACACGTAATCACTTAGTGAAGTCGAATGGTGATGTTATCGTACAATGACTTCACAAGAACCAACAATAATTAAGGGGAAGGGAAGGATGAAACCAGTGACTTGTTGAAGACAATGATTTGTTGGACCAGTTCCAGTTGCTGTGACAACTGTACGTCTGGTTAGGGAGGCTGAGATTCAACTCAGAAGACCTCGTCTTCACCTTATTCCCCTTGAGCTAAGTACACCCAGTCCTCGCCCAATTACTCTGGTAAGTCTTCAAGGTAAACTTCCAAACCTTCACAGACTTTGTTCACCAGCGATCCACAATGACTCTTGGATGCTCAGAACGCGACGCCTAACCGGCTGGAGGATTCACAGTCCTCAAGTGTAATAAGTCTTCAGATCACACAGACAAGAAGACTTAAGTGATGCCTAACACTCTTTGGCTCTGGGTGGTTAGGGCTTTATCCTCTCAAGGAATTCTCTCTCAAAGGCTTTGAGGTGGGTTGCTCTCAAACGACAAAAGTCGTGCTTTAACTCTGAGCAGCCAACCGTTTATGGTTGTAGGGGGTGGGCTATTTATAGCCACTAGGCAACCCGACCTGATTTGTCCGAAATGACCCTGGGTCACTAAGGAACTGACACGTGTTCCAACGGTCAGATTTCAAACACACACAACAACTTTACCTGGGCTACAAGCAAAGCTGACTTGTCCAACTCTGAACAAGATTCGCTCTCATGGTCTTCACTCGAAGACATAGGATTTTGGTTAAGCATCATTTCAGTCATTCTGACTGGTTTTCTTGGACCCCACTTAACAGTACAGTTGTTCCTATGACTCAACAAAGAAGAAAAAGAACTATGAAAGATCTAAGTCTTCGCGCTTCATAGTCTTCATGCGATGTCTTCTCTTATCATAGTCTTCAAGGTGAATGTCTTCACATACCACCTTTGACTTCAATGTCTTCATACATTTTTAGGGGTCATCTCTGGTAGGAAAACCGAATCAATGAGGGACTTCTACCTGTGTTATCCTGCAACTCTCACAAACACATTAGTCCCTCAACTAGTTTTGTCGTCAATACTCCAAAACCAACTAGGGGTGGCACTAGATGCACTTACACTTGTGCGATCGCGTCCGCATCCGGCTACGCTGCTATTGCGTCGCAAGAGGCGACTTGAGCGAGGGCGGCGACCTCGAGCTTCATCCCCGAAGACAAGCTCTCCCACAGAGCGTTCGCACTTGCGGTCATGGCGGATGTGGTGCCAGGTAGGAGGACGACGCGCTATGGTGTGGAGGTTAGCTGGACGTTGCCGCTTTAAGTAGCGCATTCCGGTGAGGCCAAGCGTCCGGGTGCGTCATTAAGTCACCGGAGTTAGTTCCTCGGTCACCAAGCCTCTTAACGACGACATACGAACGGACGACATGAATGCGGGTAGCTCACGCCGGCTGGGAACGCATCGCGCGATGGCACGAGGGACGAGGGTTTTGGTGTGCCAGGGTAGTCAGCTGCGGTCATGGCAACGTTGGAGATGCCCTTTGCTCACATGCGATCCCTGCATGTCATTGAAAAAGAAAGACGGCCCGACATGGTCTCAGGTCCACAGGATGCAGTTGGCCGCACTACACCACTCCGCGGACGCGTCACGGCGCCCCGTGCATCCTCGACGAGCCGGGTGTTGGGGTGTGTTTGGATTGTGGCCAAAGTGCACCTTACCAAAATTTTGGTGATGACCCAAATATTGGTCTTTGTTTGGATGGTTGCCATTTTTTTGGCATGCCAATGAACTCTGGCCAACTCTAGTTCATTTTTCTTGCCAATGTCGGCCAAATCATGGGCAACCAATACCTCAACCAAAATTTTGGTCATGACCCAAAGATTGGTCTTTATTTGGATGGTTGCCATTTCTTTGGCATGCCAATGAACTCTAGCCAACTCTAGTTCATTTTTCTTGCCAATGTCGGCCAAATCATGGGCAACCAATACCTCAACCAAAATTTTGGCTACCCAATGCTTTGATGGGGCAACCTTGGGCACAAACCAAACATACCGTTGGTCGTGCCACAGCACTAACGCCACCCTCGGCACACTGAAACCGACCGTGTCTAGCGATGATATGAGCATGTCGCTCACCGTGGTCGCCGTGTCCAGAGGCGGTGCTGGAGCTATCCCCCATTGTTGGCCCCAATGACCCACATGAACGGTTGTCGGTGGCGAGGAGGTCGTGGGCCAGCTCCTCCATTGGACTAGTCTCCGCTACGTCGTCCCGATGGGTGTGCCCCACATGTCGGTTTCCCTATTTTCCGGCCATATTCGAGCGTCAGTGCTCCGCATTGCGCATTAGGCCTTTCACTATGTAGGCCAAGCGAGACAACTTATTGTTTATTTGAGCCGTTCAAGTATAATCATGTGGTGTTTGCTTATTTCTCATTCCTCTCCAACCCTCTTCTCCATCGATCATGTCGCCCTCCAGTCGAGTCCATCCTCCCGCATGCCTCATTTGAAAATTCCATCGAGTATCATTCGCATGTACCCACCCTAGTCCTCTTTCAATAGATCTCCAGACTACGAGATGAAATCGAGAGGGAACGAGTGGGGGCACGTGATACCTAAGGCGGATTCAAAATTTTGAACCGGTGATAATAACATCCGCAAATCATATATAAAGGGTATTCAATGTTCGTTTGGTTTTTGAACGTACAATATACTCCCTCCTATCCTTTCTAGTTTACATATAAGTTTTATGTGTAGTCAAAGTATCTCTACTTTGATCAAAAAGGTATCAACATTCAACAACGCCCAATCAGTATTGTTAGATTCGTACGTACTCCTAGATTTGTACTCGAGATGGTTTCCAATTTGACTATTGACAAGATTAATAGTACATGAGATGTATAATGTGAAAATTATATCGTTGGAAACTCCTTTCACATACGAATTTGACCGTATGCTCTGTGTAAGTTGCATGTCATATATTATTACTCTAACATTTGGTCAAAGTTAGCCTCGAAAAACGCATTAGATCCTGTATGCTTTGTGTAAGTTGCATGTCATATATTATTACTCTAACATTTGGTCAAAGTAATATAGTGGAAGTGGATCCTCTGACGTAGGTATCCCTGCCTTACCCTCCCTTTCGGTCACTTACTGGCAGACCCTATGCTTACTAGGCCCCGCATGTCAGTTACTCAATGGGTTCAGCCACGTCAGGGGATCCTCATCCGTAGTATACTCACTCTGTTTTTTATTTACTCCGCATAAAACGGAGGGAGTGGTGGTATAATAAATGACGCGGGCGGGGGAGGGGGAGGGACGTCGGTTTGCTCTCAACTGCGGTCCCACAAGCGAGCGAAAACGCAAGACGAAGCGCGTTCCATTCGGTGAGCACTTGGAGGGTCCAGCGTGCCGGGCTGCAACACGAACACGACAAGAGCGATGTACAGTCAAAACCGATTAACCGGTCGTCACTGGAACCACTATTCACACCAGAACCTTCGCTGCTCGGCCTACGCCAGCCAGTGCCCTAAAACCACACCAAATCTCCAGCCCATTCCCCCACCTTTCGATCCCCTAGCCCGCATCAAGCGTCCCCTAGTTCGCTGGAAAGCCATGGTGCGCCGCAAGATCACTTACTACAAGATGCTGACGTCGGAGCGCCGTGCAGAAATCGTGGCGGCGGTCGGCGCCACAGACCTCCGTTCCCAAGCTCGCTTTGCGGCGGGCCAATCCCGAGTTCTCTGGAGCCAAGCTACAAGGAGGAGGAAGCCGATCCAATGTTCATGGCGGAGGTCGCGGCGCAGAAGGCCCCCGATGGGTATGAGACGATGGACGTCGACTTCGTGCCGACGTCCGAGTCCCCCATGGTGCAGGCGGACCAGCGGTTCAACATGGCGATACTAAAGGAGGACCGGGAGGCAGAGGCTCAACTCGACGCAGAGCGCGCGCATGCTGCTGCCATCGAGGCTCTCCTGCAGGCGGAACCGGATGTCGTGGATGTGAACCATGCGGCAGAGGCTCAACTTGAGGCGGAGCGCGCGGATGCCGCTGCCATCGAGGCCCTCCTGTAGGCGGAACTGGACGTCCTGGACTTGAACCGGGCGGAGAGGCTCGACTCGACGCAGAGCGCACGGATGCCGCTCTCATTGACGCCCTCCTGCAGGCGGAACTGGACGGCGTGGACTTGAACCGGGCGGCAGAGGCTCGACTCGACACGGAGCGCGCGGATGCCGCTGCCATTGAGGCCCTCCTGCAGGCGGAACCGGACGTCCTCGACTTGAACCGGGCTGTGCTCTCGTCCATGCAGAGCGCCCACACGGTCCACTTGAACGAGTAGCTGGAGGCCGAGGACAACCATGGTGCGGAGACACACGTCAGCAGCGATGGCTGGTTCGCGCCGGCAGCCAAAGACGACGAGGCCGTCTCTTTCCGTGAGCTGTGATAGTTTTTCTTTATGTTGTTGTTTTTATGGATCTTTTGCTGTGTAAACACATATATTTGTTATGCAAGTCGCCTGACTTTGGTCAGTCTACCATTTCAGGCAGTTGGATGAATATCCTACATCTCCTAACCCTTCTTTCCTTCTTCCTCACCTTTTCTTCTTCCCCAACAGACCATCGCACGGGCCGTACGGATACTCCCCAACATGCGGTTGGATAAACATACTCTATGAACGAAAATTATGTGTCAGCGATAGGATGGCTGAGTTTGCTTTGTTCACATGCGACAACACGTGTCAGTGAGGGTGCGTTCCCTTGGTTGGGTTTGCGGCGTGCAGGAGCGACTGTGTGAGGGTGCGGTGCGACCGTGGCGTGCAGGAGCGACCGTGTGAGGGTGCGGTGCGACCGCGACAGCCGTGCGCAAGTGTACCTCCTTCTCATTTTGAAAACTTTAGGCAAGCTTGGCAAAAATGTATGGCGAAGTTTGGCAATGCAAGGCCTAGACCCAAACAGGATAAGTACATACGTATTAGGAGTACTAGTGTTAAAAAAGAAAGGCGGAGTTTTCCTTCGCGGGATTTAATCGATACAAATCCTCGTTTCACGTGTCAATTAATGCATATTTTTTTCTCCAAAGACCAAAGAGCTAACCATCTCACTCCTCGTCGCTTGATTAATGCAGCGCCATGCAAACCAACCTTCTCACTTCCGCATGCATGCAGGGGATATTAATGTCCTTGGTTGCTAACCCATCAATTTTGCCTCGATTAGTGTTAGTGGCCCTTTGCAAATTGTAATTTTGATATACTATCCTTGTGTACAAAAAAAATGGAGGTAGTAACTATATTTGACTTCCTTCCCCATTGCGGTGACGTCGACGATATCTTTTTTTGGTGGTTTGGCGAAGTGCGTTCGACGGAGAACACCATTGAGGGAGACCACAATAAGTCGTTCGCAAGTGCCGCCTGCAAGCCGAGACAACCACCTTATTTGCATCCAGGAAGTCCTTTACTAGTACTACTAGGAGTACTAGTGCGATGAGATGGTTTCTCGAAGAAGACGATGGAGAAGCGGAGTCAGCGAAGAGTGAAATGATGGTTGCTTCGTCCGTGCTTTTGTGATTTGACGCCTCACTACTTTGTGATTTGTGATAGAAGGGACAGGGGAGTAGACTCTGTGCTCTATACTGTACTACATGCGTCCAAGCATGGGAGAAAGAGGAGAGACATTGCATTTTTCTATTCCTTCAATCAATCAATCAGGGAGCTTCGGTTCCATCTTTTTGGCTTTGGCAACACCGTCCACAATGGTTCCCACGATGCCAAAAGCTATTTTCACATTTGGCTACACATTGTGGATGCCATTAACCGTACCACTTGGTTTTGCTTCTGTGTGCTGTCTATACAAATCTCAATTATATTGATCTAAAAAATTATAGAATCAAGATTAGTAAAAAGGAGGTGATTTTGCCGCGCGGATGGCGGGGGAGGTTTCTTATTTGAGCAATGCTACATCCACGTAATGGTTTACGTAAAGTTACGAACTGATGTGATGTGGGACTATTTGATTGGATTAAAGTAGAGGATTAGGCCCACCCCACCTGAAAATCAGGGGGGCATATATAGATTAGATGGAAAGTATACGTAGCAGCTACGTAGCCCTTTGTAAGTCTAGGATTAGGCTTCTTATTTTTGGAGGATGTTGTCCTGGCGGTTTGCTAACATGCAGTCTCACGTGTCAGTGCTTTACCAAGCCGATCCGTGTCCCACATGAGGCAGAACACCGACAGAAGCAACACGTGGTTAAGTTGAAGAAGATGAGGGAGAAGCGGATTCAACAATGAGTGAAATGATGGTTGCTTCATCCCTCCAACTTAACTGCGGGAAAGGTGCAGCTTTGTGATTTGACGCCTCATTGCTCGTTACTATGCCGGCGCCATGACTGGGGTGCTTCACCCCGGCTGCTCTGCACTATATTCCGGTATGACACGTGGACCCGATAGCTTGATGTCCCACATGTCGGTGAAAGGGACTAGAAGATTTATGAAAGCGAGCGCTCCACTCTTACGACGGTCCAGTGAACTGTCACTTGTACTGTATAGTACTATAGTTTTGTTGTTTCGCACGATCCATCGATACAAACCCGATTAAACAAGAAAGGGCGAGATTTTTCCCGCGCGGTAGATGATACTGGCCATACATTTCAAAGGCAATTTTAATGTATGCAAACTGAATAATTATAAGTAACAATATGATATCTAGTAAAACTAAAAACACATATGATTTATTGTGTTAGAGTGTAGTAGTAGTGCTGTATTGCATAGTTGTTAGATGTAACATGCGAGAACGTGTAGAGATGTAGTTCTGGAGGGCCTACAAAGAGAAAAGCATAATACGGTCACCGAACTTCAGAATAAGCTGATTACGGTCACTATATACGTTTTGCGGTGATTATACGGTCACTTTCTCACAGTTCAGCATCAGATTACACTCTATTGACCAGCCAAATAGTCTGCGTGGCGCCATGTTGACTAATTGAATTGACCACGTTCCTTGTGGGTCCCACCTGTCAGTTCACATAGGCAAAAGGTCAGATAAACACAAATTTATGCAGGCGCGGCAAGGCTCCAACCCGTGCGCGGGAATCACCTGGTTGTGTATGTGTCTGTTAGGGCCTGATGTGTGCGCATGCACGTGTAGGTTGAGCACTTGAGCGTGAGAGAGTGTGTTGGTCATGTGGTGTACTGGTGTGTGCATGCATGCGTGCGTCTGTGCGTGTGAGTGTTGCATGCGTGTGTGTGAGTGTTGCGTGCGTGCGTGGCTGCGTGTGTACGTGTGGGTGTTGTGTGCGTGCGTGGGTGCATGTGTTTGTGTGAGTGTTGCGTGGATGCAGTTCGTGTGCATGCGTGCGTGTGTGTATAATCACCACACCAGCTCCTGTGTGTTAAAACAGACGGCTCAACATACCAATACAAGGCCACCTTGTCCGTTGTGCCTGCAGTCATGACTTCGAACCACCGTCCAAATATTTTTTTGTCGTTTGTTTTCATTCTTACTAGCAAGATGCTTGTGCGTTGCAAGTAACATCAAGATGCATTTGTATGACTTGTTTATCTTGTGAGAGAAAAGGATGAACGAGGGAAGGCCTTATTTGCAAATGTGGAGAGGTGTGTGGGTACCTTTTTGCAAAATTGCCATAGTTTCTTTCCTATCCGTCAGATATAAATCAGACGGCCTATATTGCAGGATGGCAGGCACACCATCATCACCAACTCTATTTTTTATAAGAGTGTATTTTATCTATTTTATAAGAGTGTATATGTAGAGTAGATACAAGTCGACAGGTGGGCACGATGGTAGTGAGATAATGTGATGCAACACTAGAGGTGCCACGTGGAGCGTTTAACTGGTGACCGTAATGAGTGGATTCTGAAGTCCAATGTACGTATCGTGCTTTCGCTTCAAATACAATGATCGTCATTGCATATATTGCGAGAGAAAGATGAAACATGCGTGAATTTTCTGGGGGCTTACTTTTAGAGGACCTGGAGATAGTTTTGTGTGCATACGTGAAAGGGGCATACAGGGGGGTATGCGATGGAGAGAGAGATGCTCTTCGTTTCTCTTTATTATGACTAACTTTGTATATAGTATAAAAATATACAGATTCACAGTGCGGAATAAATATCATTGTGGGCACCATGCAATGCAAATTAGCATTCGTACTCCTCCATATAACTTTGTAATGTTGTATTGTATATATGTAGAAACTCTAAAATAATTTTTTGGCCACACTTTATTCAAAAGGAATGTTGTATGCAAAATAAACGTGAAGAGAGGGCTTTTTAGATCAATGGGGTACATGATGTAACATGTGTGAATGTGTAGTTGATGCATTTGGCGGGGCCTAGAGAGGTATGTGTGTGT
>NC_041380.1:303572162-303587785 GCF_002162155.2 Triticum dicoccoides | reverse complement strand
GTGGGAGAGATAGCACGAGAAATGAGAGTGGTCTAGAGAGAGAGACGAATATGACGTCACGACAAGAGATTCCATTCCCGTGAGTGTGTATATGCAAGGGGGGAGGGAATAGAGGCACCAGGAGAAATTTTTTGTGTGTGTGGTGTTTGTGTTGGTATGTGTGGGTGTGAGAAGATGATGAGACATGGGGGCAGAGGGTGTGTCACCACGTGAGGTCCGGTGGGTCAAGGTGAGGCCCTTCGTTCGGTTCCGTCCTGCCCCACATTGGTCGGCCCGTGACACATTTAGGAAGACCACGTGATATCATGGCATTTGTAAACCATACCTAAATTATGGGGGCACCAATCTTTGCTCTGATTTTGTACATAATAGCATATGTAGTCGTGTACAAAATAGATTCAATTTAGCTCCTCCATTCCAAAATAATCGTAGTTATAGGATTTTCAAGTGTCAAAATTTCAAAAAGAAGTGGATAATTTAATGAGGTTTTCAAACATACAAGGTCAAATATAACGTTGTCTACTTAGGTCAATCCTCATAGTTCAAGAGTACTATAAACTTGAATGCTTGTGTTTCAAAATTTCGAACAAAGCGCCAAAAGAGCCTCTACTCGCCCGAAACCGCGTGAGACCGATGTTTGGTAGTACAAAGAAATTACTTTTCTAATAACTCCGACCCGTGAAACCTACTGGCCCGACGTCCAAAGGTCTAAACCGGGGTAGGTTTGTAGCTTCATCTAGACGCCACACAACCGCATCCGAAAAACATTCATACACAATGGCCGCCTAAGTACACATGCGCGCGGCCGAAATCGCTCGCGCCCATTATTTGGGACACCTGGGATTACCATCCTACCCCCGACCCATAGTAGGTCCGAAATTTAAGAGGGGGGCAAAGTTTGTACTTTCCCCAAATTTCAAACAAGCGCATCCCATCTTCTGTTCAAAAAAGCCAAAAACAAGCACGTCCCAGACCGAAACAGGGTTCCCCCCACCCGTCTGATTTCCCATTCGTACTCCGTGGGCGCCAAAGCTACCTCTCCACCAGCCGCGAAACCCCGGCGTCCTCCGTCCGCTACCCCATCCCACCCATCAACCGCCGCCCTCCTCCATCACGCCGGAGCCGATACCCCGACGTCGTCGTCCACCGCAACCTCAACCGCGACGCCCTCCACGGCCAGTAGTTGAAGCCGAGGCCGAGCCGTCCGTACCCGAGCCAGTTCAAGCACGTCGTCCTACGCCTCGCCGCTGCCGCTCCAACTTCGCCATGCTCCATCGCACCAGAGCTGTTCCTGCTACGCCGTCCTTCGCCGCCTTGGATCTGCTTCCCCTCCGCTGACATACGGCCATGGTAACACAGTCAACAATTTGGCCATGGGTTCGTCCAAGCCTGCACCCTCCAGAACATTGGTTTCCTCGGTAAAAAGAAGAAGATCGGCGCGACATGTGGAGGTGACCACACCGGCAACCGAAAAAGGTACTCCTCTTCCCTTATTCATGCAAATCTTACGTCTTTGCTTGCACGGTATTCATCCCATATGTTCCTAGTAACTCGTGATGCACAAGGTTTCTCCTCATATACTATTTCACCTTAGCTAGAGGTCCGTCGCCCCCCTGAATTTCAATTTCTGGCCAGTTGATTCCAAATTAACGGAAGCATTCCCCGGCATAACAGGCGCTAGTATGCCTATTACATCGGGGAAGCAGCGCCTTGGTAGACGAAGGCCATCTGCCGTTCCTTATAGATCGGACGGTTCATTAAAAAATCGACTAACCTATTTATTTTCAGTCGAATGTTATCTTAGATATGACCACATGTGGTGGTGTGCTGGAGGAGTACCTGCATTTCCTGTGCTCATATATTACAAAATCATACGGAGTAGAATCTAATTTTGTTTGCCATGCAATGTTGTAGAGCTATCATATGTCTCCTGTCATTTATTTTTCAGCCACCTGCTATCTGCTACTTTTACAGTGCACTAGTTCTGCACACACTTCACCCTTACTCTCACTATTGTGTTTTTATGCAAGGGTATTTCAGACTCTGCTGCCATGAGAGAAGCCAAAAAGAAAAGAGAGAAGTCGCTCCAGCTTCGTATGCGGGTAGGCAAGACATGTTACAGCGCTATAAAGGGTGCAGTGTCAACAGATGGAGACGGTAAAGGTAGCTCTGGAGTTGATGACCTCGCTCGCAATGAACCACCATCCCATGTGCTTGCTTTAACTTCGCGGTGTCATATGTGGTTGCATGTTCCATATGGTGTCTAGCTTGTATTCGAAAGGCCGAAGTCGGTAAGATAAGGAAAGATATTTTTTTACATGAACCACCATCCTGCGAGCACCAAAAGACAAATAGCTAGTCAGGGCACTGGTCGAGCCAGTGACAAGCCCAGAAAAGATAGGCATCACCTAGAAGCCAACTAAAAAGCTGCGATGGTGGCGAAGCAGCCCGCCTCCCACCAGGCTCTCAGGTCCTAGATGATCATGCTCACCACTCCAGCCGGATGTCTAGCGTGTATTGCTTCCAATTTGGTTAAATTGCATCTGCTTAGCTTACACATTATACCTTTGAATATGACATGCCTTTCTGTTTTTGGTACATACTAGTACATCTGTGTATTAACCATGTTCTTACATCAAACTAATGTTCTTGTGTATCCCTCATCAATCACTTATGACGAGGCAGGCAGGCAAGGGGACTACTCCTCATTTAAAGAATGCAGCGTCAGCCTCCCGACATGATTCTCAAGAAACAGAAATGCTAGATGAAGATAGTGAACGTAGCTCTGTAGTTGATTACAACATTTCCCCTACACTAGCATCGCAGGTGCTTGCTCTAACTTGGCAGCGTGATATGTGGTTGCATGTTGCATATGGTGTCTAGATTGTAATTCTTCCAATCTGGTTAAACTGCATGTGCTAGTCTGCTTAACTTATACATTATACCTGTTAATGTGACATGCCTTCCTATATTTAGTACATAGTACATCTGTCTATTAAGCATGTCCTTACATGAAACTATTGTTTTTTTGTATCCCGCATCAATCAACATGACGAGACACCTTTAATATATGCAGTGCGATATTAGTTGCATCTTTCATATGATTTATAGCATGCGCTACTTCTAATTTGTTGAAATTCCATTTATGATGGGACGGTTTTAACTTGGCAGAGTCATATTGGTTGCATCTTTCATGTGGTGTCTAGCTTGCATTGCTTCTTATTTGCTAGAATGGTTTCTGTTTAGTTTACACAAACAGTTGTGAACATGCCACGCCGTCCTGTTTTTCGTACATATTCCATCCTGGTATCATGTGTTTGCCTTACATCAAAGTAGTGATTGTCAGTATCATGGATGAATGAGTTCTGAAGAGAGAATTTTATTGCTTTTTCTTGTCGGTTTTACATGACAATTCAAAATCAATAAAGCGGAAGGAAGTTAGCAAGGCAGCGGATAAAGGTGCTCCTTCTGAACGGAGGGCCTCTATAGTTTCTACTCCTCCACACCCCCAAGATGATTTCCAAGACAACACATGCATAGACACTCAACAAAGCTGTGTTTATGATGAGCACGTCTCCCCTAGTGCAGCATCACCGGTGCTCCCTCTAACTTGGCACTATTATATGTGGTTGCATGTTATGTGTGATGTCTAGCTTGTATTTCTTATAATTTTGTTGAATTCCATCTGCTTACTTTACACATTATACTTGAATAAGACACGTGTTCCTGTTTCTAGAACATACAATATATGTCTATCACACCATGTTCTTACATCAAATTACTACTGTTGTGTAACCTGCAACAATCACTTATCATAAGACACGTTTGACTTCGGAGTGTGATATAGGTTACATCTCACATTCTTTTCTAGCTTGTACTACTAATTTGTTGAAATGACACTTATGACGAGACAGTTTTAACTTGGTAGAGTGATATTCGTTGCATCTTTCAGATGGTGTCTAGCTTTCGTTGCTTCTAATTTGTTGAAATGCCTTCTCCTTAGTTTACACATCATAAGCTGTGAATATGCAATGGCACTAATGACGAGAGACCTCTAACATGGTAGTGTGATGTTGTTTGCATCTTGCATGTGATTTATTTCTTGTACTGCTTCACATTTGTTTAAATGCCATTTATGATGAGACACTGTTAACTTGGTAGAGCGATATTTGTAGCATCTTTCATATGGTGTCTACCTTCCATTGCATTGCTTCTAATTTGGTGAAATGTCTTCTTAGTTTACACATCATAGTTCTGGTTATCTCTCCCGTCCTGTTTTTCATACATATTACATCCTCCTATCATGTGGTTGTCTAACATCAAAGTCCAGTTCGTCTGCATCACGCATCAATTTGTTCTGAAGAACTAAATTGTTATTCGTTTTTCTTGTCGGCTTGACTTAACATGGCACAGAGAAAGAGGAAGAAACACAGAATGGCAGGGAATGAGAAGCGGATGAATCCTGCAGATTCTGCTGGTACTGATGGTGCAATAGAAGGTCAAAGTCCAGCGGAAAATTCTACAAACACGACATCCCATGCTACATGAGTTGCAAAAAAAGCCAAACAGAAACAAATAGCTGCCACCAAACAAGCAGAGACAGCCCTAGTTCTTGCAACATCTACCACAGTACTACCAGCTGCACGACTTACTCGTGCGTCAACTGAGCTAGCAGCACGTTCCCAAGCTCCCTTGCCACCTGACACTACTTCCCAAGCACTCTTGACACAAGACGAGTTGGCAATACCAGATGAACCTTGTGAGCTTCAACAGCAAGAAGGTAGTTGCTGGAGTCAAGTTACAGTTGCATGCTTCTTTATATGTAATCTCACAGTTTGATGTACACTAACACTTGCTATGTTCGTTGTTGGACTAGCACCTAGGCGCAAGAGGAAACAAACATCAGGGATAATGCTCGATAGGTTAACTAAATCTAGAGGAGGAAGAATGGAGATCCGTTTCGAGGCAGGTTTGAAAAGGCCATGTGATGCTACAGAGTCAGCCAAGTTAGTATCAGAGGCAGCGGAGCCGTTAGGTGTCATGTACGTATCCTCCCAACATGGATTCAGTACAGGAATGACAAAGAAAAAACCCAGTTCAACACCTTCCTCAACCATTTATCTGTAAGTATGGTTATGTATGGAAACTAGTAATATTGTCTTGCTCTGTCCCATACTTTCTAGGTTGCTGATAATGAGACTCCCATAATTTTCAACAAATGAGGTTCAAGTTGGATAGCCAAGATGATGCAACTAGACAAGCTTGCACCCATGTTTTCAAGTCTGCTCTGCGACAGTATCGGTATAACTTGAGGAAAACTCACTTTGAAGGCAAGGCTAACTGAGGGAGTCCTAGATTAGGGGGTGCCCGGATGGCCGGACTATACCTTCAGCCGGACTCCTGGACTATGAAGATACAAGATTGAAGACTTCGTCCCATGTCCGGAAGGGACTTTCCTTGGCGTGGAAGGCAAGCTTGGCGATACGGATATGCAGATCTCCTACCATTGTAACCGACTCTATGTAACCCTAACCCTATCCGGTGTCTATATAAACCGGAGGGTTTTAGTCCGTAGGACAAGGTACACAACAACAATCATACCATAGGCTAGCTTCTAGGGTTTAGCCTCTCCGATCTCGTGGTAGATCTACTCTTGTACTACCCATATCATCAATATTAATCAAGCAGGAGGTAGGGTTTTACCTCCATCGAGAGGGCCCGAACCTGGGTAAAACTTTGTGTCCCTTGCCTCCTGTTACCATCCAGCCTAGACGCACAGTTCGGGACCCCCTACCCGAGATCCGCCGGTTTTGACACCGACATTGGTGCTTTCATTGAGAGTTCCTCTGTGTCGTCACCATCAGGCGCGATGGCTCCTACGATCATCAATAGCGATGCAGTCCAGGGTGAGACCTTCCTCCCCGGACAGATCTTCATCTTTGGCGGCTTCGCACTGCGGGCCAATTCACTTGGCCGTCTGGAGCAGATCGAAAGCTACGGCCCTGGCCGTTATGTCAGATTTGGAAGTTTAAACTACACGGCTGACATCCGCGAGGACTTGATCTTCGACGGATTCGAGCCACTGCCGAGCGCGCCACACTGTCCCGATGAGCATGACCTAGCTCTGCCGCCGAACAGTGCCCTGGAGGCCACACCCGCATCAGCTTCGACCCTTAGTTCGGAGCCAACTGCGCCCATCGAGGATGGGCGGTTGGACGCCACCTCGGGGGCTGTGATCCCAACGGCGATTAAGCCGAACACCAGCCCCGTACTCTGCGAGACTCGTGACTCCAAGGTGCCGGACTCCTCTCCGGACTCCGAACCCTTCGCGCCCCTGCCGATCGAATCCGATTGGGCACCGATCATGGAGTTTACTGCCGCGGACATCTTTCAACACTCGCCTTTCGGCGATATGCGATATCCTAAAGACACTGAAGTCTCTCTCTTTATCAGGAGAGCCCTGGTCGGACTATGGTCAGCAAGGTTGGGGTATGGACGATGAAGAAATTCAAAGCCCACCCACCACCCACTTTGTAGCCACTGTCGATGACTTAACCGACATGCTCGACTTCAACTCTGAAGACATCGACGATATGGACGCCGATGAAGGAGATGATGAAGAACCAGCGCCTACTAGGCCCTGGAAAGCCACCTCGTCATATGACATATACATGGTGGACACCCCAAAAGAAGGAGATGGCGATGGAACAACGGAGGATGACCCCTCCAAGAAACAACCTAAGCGCCGGCGTCAGCGGCGCCGCTCAAAATCCCGCCAAAACAAATACGGTGATTCTAGCACGGGAGATAATAATACTCCGGAAAGTGCCAAAGAAAACCCCCTCCAGCAAGATTTAGCACAGGAGGATGGAGAAACCAGCCCTCATGAGAGAGAGGCAGACAAAGAGGTCGAGGACGATAATTATATGCCTCCATCCGAAGATGAGGCAAGCCTCGACGACGACGAATTTGTCGTGCCAGAGGATCCCATTGAGCAAGAGCGTTTTCAACGCAGGCTTATGGCCACAGCAAGAAGCCTCAAGAAAAAACAGCAACAGCTTAGAGCTAATCAAGATTTGCTAGTCGACAGATGGACTAAAGTCCTTGTGGCTGAAGAGCATAAACTTGAACGCCCCTCCAAGAGCTACCCAAAGCGCAGGTTGCTACCCCGATTAGAGGAGGAAGCACTTGATGCGGCCGACCGGCCACCTCGTGGCCGCGACAGAGAGGCCTCTCGGCCCTCCACTCAAGCCGCACCCCGTACCAAGGCACGGGAATATGCACCGGACTTACGAGATATGTTGGAGGACAAGGCAAGGCAAACAAGATCGATCTACGGATCGCGGGGGCGCCCCACGGCTCGAGACGGTAACCGTCACGCCGGCCACAAATTCGGCAGGGCCGAACACAGTAGACAAAGCTCATTGGAGCTACGTCATGATATAGCCCAGTACAGAGGCGCCGCACACCCACTATGCTTCACAGACGAAATAATGGATCATCAAATCCCCGAGGGTTTCAAACCCGTAAACATCGAATCGTATGATGGCACAATAGATCCTGCGGTATGGATCGAGGATTATCTCCTTCATATCCACATGGCCCACGGCGATGATTTCCACGCCATCAAATACCTCCCACTCAAGCTTAAAGGACCAGCTCGACATTGGCTTAATAGCTTGCCAACAGGATCAATCAGTTGTTGGGAGGACCTGGAAGCTGCATTCCTCGACAATTTCCAGGGCACTTATGTGCGACCCCCAGACACCGATGACCTAAGTCACGTAATTCAGCAGCCAGAGGAATCGGCCAGGCAATTCTGGACACGGTTCCTAACAAAGAAAAATCAAATAGTCGACCGTCCGGACGCTGAGGCCCTAGCAGCCTTCAAGCACAATATCTGTGACGAGTGGCTGGCCCGGCACCTTGGACGGGAAAAGCCGAAATCTATGGCAGCACTCACGACACTCATGACCCGCTTTTGCGCGGGAGAAGACAGCTGGCTTGCTCGTAGCAACAACATGACAAGGAACCCTGGTAATTCAGACACCGGGGACAGTAGTGGCAGGTCGCGTCACAACAAGCAGAAGCGCCGCATTAACGGCGACAATGCTGAGGATACGGCAGTTAATGCCGGATTCAGAGGCTCTAAATCCAGTCAGCGGAAAAAGCCATTCAAAAGGAATCCTAGGGGCCCGTCCAGTTTGGACCGAATACTCGATCGCTTGTGCCAGATACATGGGACCCCCGAAAATCTGGCCAATCACACCAACAGAGATTGTTGGGTGTTCAAGCAGGCAGGCAAGTTAAACGCCGAAAATGAAGATAAGGGGCTGCATAGAGATGACGACGAGGAGCCTCGGCCGCCGAACAACAGTGGACAGAAGGATTTTCCCCCACAAGTGCGGACGGTGAACATGATATACGCAACCCACATCCCCAAAAGGGAGCGAAAGCGCGCGTTAAGGGACGTATACGTGGTAGAGCCAGTCGCCCCAAAGTTCAACCCATGGTCCTCCTGCCCGATCACCTTTGATCGAAGGGACCATCCCACTAGCATCCGTCATGGCGGATTCGCCGCATTGGTTCTAGACCCAATTATTGACGGATTTCATCTCACTAGAGTCCTTATGGACGGCGGCAGCAGCCTAAACCTGCTTTACTAGGATACAGTGCGGAAAATGGGCATAGATCCCTCGAGGATTAAGCCCACCAAAATGACCTTTAAAGGCGTAATACCAGGTGTAGATGCCAACTGTATAGGCTCAGTCACACTTGAAGTGGTCTTCGGATCTCCGGATAATTTCCGAAGCGAGGAGTTAATCTTCGACATAGTCCCGTTCCGCAGTGGTTATCACGCACTGCTCGGGCAAACCGCATTCGCCAAGTTCAATGCGGTACCGCACTACGCATACCTTAAGCTCAAGATGCCAGGCCCTCGAGGAGTAATTACGGTCAATGGAAACACTGAACGCTCCCTCCGAACGGAGGAGCACACGGCAGCCCTTGCAGCGGAAGTACAAACCAGCCTCTCCAAGCAGTTATCCAGTCCGGCCACTAAACGACCGGACACCGTCAAGCGCGCCCGGAGTAACCTACAACAAGACAGCCTGGCATGATCCGAGCAGGCGTAGCAATGCATCCCCAACTCCAACCCTCGCAAAAAGGCGACGCCAGTACTTCGCGCACATAACTACGCTCTAGAGATACCATGGGTACAGGGGGAGGGGCACCATCACGGCATGCCCGAAACACGGCTTAAACCGTACCAGGGGCTGCCGATTTTTTTTAATTTTCTCTTACTTTCAGGACTCCATCCTTCGGAAGGCCTGTTCGGCAATTCAATTGCCGCACAAACGATGCAAGAACCAGGGAAGCAGACAAGCCACGCCGCATTACGGAACTCCCAGGTGGTCTCTATCACGAGCAGTATACCTGTTCCACATACTATTCCGCAGCTTGCCCCTGGAACGGACATGTTAACTAGTCCAACCTTTCACTTATCGCATTATTTGTATCGTTCTGCTTTGATCGCAGCCCTTTTTAAATAAACAATGCATAGGTTTTGTCTATTTTTGCATTACTCTTTTTTCTTTATATATATAAGTTCCTTAACGACATGTTGTACCCGCACACGTTGGTATGGCCAAAATATGCCAGGGGCTTTAGTACCCCTCAATATGGTGTGAGAAGTCCGAACACTTTAAAAAGTGCGGCACCCCGAACTTATAACATTATATGCATCGACTCCGAATCATGTCTTGGGTCCATAGTTGGGTTTGCCCGGCTCCTATGTTGTGGTGCCTTACGTTCCGCTATATGGGCTAAGGTAGCACTAGGAGAACCACTGCGATTGTGCCCCAGTTGAGCTGGGTTGAGCACCTCAGTGGAGAAAGCTAAAACTGACTGTCATGATGAAGCGAGAGTTGGTCGCTATTCGAGAGGTTTTTCGAGTCCCTAAAGACTTATGCCGCTTAGGGCGAGGAGCCGGCTCTGTCCGGCCAAGGCGTGGATAGCGCCACGAACTCGGTCTTCCGAACACCAGGGGTTTCGCCGAAATTTAAAATTATAGAATTCTATGGCTAAGTGAGAGTGTTCACGCATTATAGTCCGATTGCCTTGTTCGTTGGGCTGAGCGCCTCCCTTGAAGGACCCAAACATGGGAAAAAGAGCGCTCAGGTTTATCCCCGAACACCCCGACACTAGCGGCACGGGGGCAGAAGCCGACGACTCGCCATCTCTCAGAATTGATAAACAGCCGCACAGAAGGTAATATTTTAAATTCCAACAGCATTTCTTAGCGCATATGAACAAGTTTTTAGCGCACAGGACAAAACGAGCAAGTTTCACTCAAAAATTACATCCCTAGAACATTCATCTGCCACAAGGCAGGCACCCTTCAGAACATCCTTATAGTAATTCTCGGGCTTGCGATGCTCTTTCCCCGGCGGTGGCCCGACCTTCACAAGCTTCTCAACATCCAGCTTGCCCCAGTGCACCATAGCACGGGCAAGGGCCCTACGGGCACCTTTAATGCAGACGGAGCACTTGATGACTTCGAGCCTTGGACAGGCCTCCACTAGCCGCCGCACCAGCCCTAAATAGCTCCCAGGCAGAGCCCCTCCAGGCCACAGCCGAACTATGAGGCCCTTCATGGCCTGTTTGGCCGCCTTGTGGAGCTCGACCAGTTGCTTCAGCTGGTCGCTCAGGGGCACGGGGTGTCCGGCCTTAGCATACTGAGACCAGAACACCTTCTCTATCGAGCTGCCCTCCTCCGCTTGGTAGAATGCGGCGGCATCGGACACACTCCGGGGAAGATCTACGAACGCTCCTGGAGAGCTCCGGATTCAGGTAAGTAACAAGTAACTCACGTTTATGTGTTTGCTTTGCATAAAGAATGCCTTACCCGCCGCTATCTTCTTCACCTCATCCAACTCCTGGAGGGTCTTCTGGGATTCGGCCTTGGCAGACTTGGCATTTTCAATAGCCACCGCGATCTCGGACGCTCGCGTCTTTGAGTCAAGCTCCAAACTCTCATGTTTTTCCATGAGAGCCTGGAGCTCTTGCCGTACCTTGCCAACCTCGGCCTCATACTTCTCCCACTCGGTGCGCTCCGAGGCCGCCCTCTTCTCGGCCTCGACCAGCGCTTGCTTAAGGGTCACCACCTCAGACGTGGCCCCTACAATAGCCACGGTAATCCTGTTATTTTTTGCAATTGCACCTTTTTATATATATTTTAAAAAAACAAGGTATTTCTTACCTTCATTGTCCTCGAGCTGCTTCTTGGCACGCCTGAGCTCTTGCTCGGACTGCTCGAGGTTCTGCTTTAGCGTGTCCACTTCTGCAGTCAGTGCGGCGGACGCAAGCAGAGAAGCCTGCATACGCATATTGACTCATTTTTGTTAGACTCCTGCGAATTTTATTTGATCCTCTATTCGGCTTTTCTTCCCAAACGCCAAACAGAGCATCAGGGGCTACTGTCTATGCGGCAATATTATTTACACATTCTTTACTTACCTTAAAGCCTGTCAAAAGGCTAGTACAAGCTTCAGTCAGTACGCTCTTGGCGGACTGAACCTTCTGGACCACCGCACTCATAATGGTGCGGTGCCCCTCGTCGATGGAGGCGTCTTGGAGCGCCTCCAACAGATTGTCCGGTGCCTCCGGTTGGACGGGGGTCACCGGCATGGTGGGCTCACTCCTCTTGGAAGGAGGTCCCCCGCTGGACTCTGGAACCTTTGAAGGTTCCGGAGCGGTGTCCGGCCTAGAGCCGGACTTGGAGCCCTGGGGGGTTTCATCCCCTTTACTCCTGGAGTCCGGGAGGTCGCCTTGCGGCGCCTCCAGGACCACCTCCTCCTGGCTTGGAACCTGTTGGGACAACACTTCGGTGTCATCCGTAGGGCGGGGGGAGGAAGCCGTCGGAAGCGAGTTCACATCCGACGAGTCCAGTGAGCAGCTCGACGACGCATCGAGCCGGTCTTTGGGTGGGCCGCATAAACATATTCGACATAAGGGAAAGCTGTGCAATAAACAAATACTATGAATTACTCTGGTATCCGGATACTTACGATTTTGCCAGGGGCTTGGCCCTGGGCAGCCACTCCTCTCCGCCGTCGTCAGCGTCGGTGGAGTAGTTCGGAGGAAGGGTTTTCCCCCTCTTGGACCCTCTGGCCTCCCCAGAGAGGGAGGCCTTCCTTTTCTTCTCCCCTCCCGCTGGAGGGGGAGAGGTCTCTTCTTCTTCCTCCTTGTCTTCACGGGAGGAATGCGCCTCGGAACCGTCGGATGATGGATCCGACACCTCCTGGCGCCGGGCACTCTTTCGAGTCCCCGTGGCCTTTTTCGCGGCCTTCTTCTCCAGCACCACATAGGGTACCGGAACTAGCAGCTTCGCCAAGCGAGCGTCCGCTGGGCCTTCAGGCAAAGGAGCCGGACAATTGATCTGTCCGGACGTCACCTGCCAATCCTGTCAAAGGTAAGGGAGCTTAGATCCCGCATGGAGTCAAGCTATGAAAAACTGATACCCTGTAAAAGGAAAAAACGGCTTACCGCGAGAGCATGACGCTGCGCACTGAATCTGCGATCCTCAGTAGCGAATGCGGGAGCCTCGGCGCCCTTGAAAATAACCTTCCAGGCATCTTCGTACGTCGTGTCGAAGAGCCTGCTCAGAGTTTGGTGCCACGCCGGGTTGAACTCCCACATGTTGAAAGCCCGTTGTTGACACGGGAGGATCAAGCGGATGAGCATAACCTGGACTACGTTGACAAGTTTGAGCTTCTTGTCCACCAGGGTTTGGATGCATGTTTGGAGTCCGGTCAGCTCTCCTTTCTTACCCCACGACAGGCCCGTCTCCTTCCAGCAGGTGAGCCGCATAGGGGGTTCGGATCGAAACACGGGGGGCTGCGACCCATTCGGGGTCGCGCGACTCGGTGATGTAAAACCATCCCGATTGCCACCCCTTCAGGGTCTCCACAAAGGAGCCCTCGAGCCATAAGACGTTGGCCATCTTGCCCACCATGGCGCCTCCGCATTCCGCCTGGTTGCCGCGCACAAGCTTCGGCTTAACTTTGAAAGTCTTGAGCCATAGGCCGAAATGGGGGCGGATGCGGAGGAAAGCCTCGCACACGACGATAAATGCCGAGATGTTGAGGACAAAGTTCGGGGCCAGATCGTGGAAATCCAGGCCGTAGTAGAACATGAGCCCCCGGACAAATGGGTGGAGAGGGAAACCCAGTCCGCGGAGGAAATGGGGGAGGAATACCACCCTCTCATGGGGCCTAGGGGTGGGGATGAGCTGCCCCTTTTCGGGAAGCCGGTACGCGATGTCGTTAGACAGGTATCTGGCCTTCCTCAGCTTTTTGATGTGTCCCTCCGTGACGGAGGAGACCATCCACTTGCCTCCCGCTTCGGACATGACTGGAGAAGGTTGAGGTAGGGAGTGCGGACTTGGGCGCTGGAGCTCGAGTGCGCAAGAATGGATAGGCGAAGGAGGAAGAAGGCGTAGGTGAAAAGGTGGATACTTATCCCCTTATATGGGTGGACGCAACTACATGTCCCCACCAGCCTGATAAAACTTGCTTATCTCCAAGCGCCGTAATCAATGGCGCGGTTGGGTTACCCACGCCCGTATCGATGAGAATCCCGGGATAAGGGGACATGATCTCTGCTTTAACAAGACGTGCCAAGGAAACCGCCTCGCATGACGCGCTGAGGTGGGATAATGAAACGACTCGGATAAAGGCTTGGCCGTGGTGTGTCACATTACGGAATACGTCAGCAGATTAGATTTGTGTAAATATTATTCTCTCTACGGCAATATGTGGAAACTTATTTTGCAGAGCCGGACACTATCTTTGTGTTCAAAATCTTCTATGAAGTACTTGGAGGAGGAACCCGCCTTGCAATGCCGAAGACAATCTGCGCGCCGGACTCGTCGTCATTGAAGCCTGGTTCAGGGGCTACTGAGGGAGTCCTGGATTAGGGGGTGTCCGGATGGCCGGACTATACCTTCAGCCAGACTCCTGGACTATGAAGATACAAGATTGAAGACTTCGTCCCGTGTCCGAAAGGGACTTTCCTTGGCGTGGAAGGCAAGCTTGGCGATACGGATATGCAGATCTCCTACCATTGTAACCGACTCTATGTAACCCTAACCCTAGCCGGTGTCTATAAAAACCGGAGGGTTTTAGTCCGTAGGACAAGATACACAACAACAATCATACCATAGGCTAGCTTCTAGGGTTTAGCCTCTCCGATCTCGTGGTAGATCTACTCTTGTACTACCCATATCATCAATATTAATCAAGCAGGACGTAGGGTTTTACCTCCATCGAGAGGGCCCGAACCTGGGTAAAACTTCGTGTCCCTTGCCTCCTGTTACCATCCAGCCTAGACGCACAGTTCGGGACCCCCTACCCGAGATCCGCCGGTTTTGACACCGACACTAACAGTGAAGGAGTAAAAAGAATCCTACTCTCCGATATATATAATCCTAAAAGACTCAAAACATTTTTCTAGACTCAACAATGCCAACGATTCGATCAAGCAGGGGGCTCCTAAGTCGGGGAAGGCTCTGATTACCAACTTGTAACACCCACGATGCGGCTATATCTCCCACGTGTCGGAGCACGACTTAGAGGCATAACCGCATTGTAGGCATGTCGCAAGAGGGGTAATCTTTACACAACCCATGTACTGAATAAGATAGAGATACAGAGACAGCTTACAATCGCCACTTCACACAATACATAAAAATAGCATTACATCATCCAGATACAATCAAGGTCCAACTACGGAACCAAATAAAGAAAGACAACCCCTAACGCAAAAGATCCCCGATCGACCCCAACTGGGCTCCACTACTGATCAATTGAAAAATGAAACAAGGCTACGAACATGATCTTCTTCGAGCTCCTCCTTGAGGTCGGTTGCGTCACCTGCATGATTATCGTCGGCACCTGAAACTGGGTTTGGAAGTATCTGTGAGTCACGGGGACTCAGCAATCTCACACCCTCGCGATCAAGACTATTTAAGCTTATGGGTAGGAAAAGGTAGTGAGGTGGAGCTGCAACAAGCACTAGCATATATGGTGGCTAACTTACACAAATGAGAGCGAGAAGAGGAGGCAAAGCACGGTCAAGAAACTACAAAGATCGAGAAGTGATCCAACAACTACTTACACGCAAGCATAACTCCAACACCGTGTTCACTTCCCGGACACCGCCGAAAAGGGACCATCACGGCTACACATGCGGTTGATGTATTTTAATTAAGTCAAGTGTCAAGTTCTCTACAACCGGACATTAACAAATTCCCTTCTGCCCATAACCGCGGGCACGGCTTTCAAAAGTTCAAACCCAGCAAGGGTGTCCCAACTTAGCCCATCACAAGCTCTCATGGTCAACAAAGGATATTCCTTCTAGCGGGAAGAACCGATCAGACTCGGAATCCTGGTTACAAGACATTTCGACAATGGTAAAACAAGTCCAGCAAAGCCGCCCGATGTGCCGACAAATCCCGATAGGAGTCGCACGTACCTTGTTCTCAGGGCAACACCGGATGAGACTAGCTACGAGTAAAACCAACCCTCAAGTTTCCCCAAGGTGGCCCTACAGGCAGCTCAGTT
>NC_041380.1:303569389-303571835 GCF_002162155.2 Triticum dicoccoides | reverse complement strand
GGGTTGGACGACCCAAGGGAAGGGTAATAGGTTGTTAGGAAAATGTAAAACCAAGGATGGGCCTTGCTGGAGGAGTTTTATTCAAGGAGAACTGTCAAGGGGTTCCCATTATCACCCAACCGCGTAAGGAACGCAAAATCAAGGAACATAACACCGGTATGACGGAAACTAGGGCAGCAAGAGTGGAACAAAACACCAGGCATAAGGCTGAGCCTTCCACCCTTTACCAAGTATATAGGTGCATTAATTAAATAAGAGATATTGGGATATCCCAACAATAATCATGTTCCAACAAGGAACAAACTTCAATCTTCATCTTCACCTGCAACTAGCAACGCTATAAGAGGGGCTGAGCAAAGCGGTAACAAAGCCAAACAACGGTTTGCTAGGACAAGGTGGGTTAGAGGCTTGACATGGCAATATGGGAGGCATGATATAGCAAGTGGTAGGTATCGCAGCATAGGCATAGCAAAAGAGCGAGCAACTAGCAAGCAAAGATAGAAGTGATTTCGAGGGTATGGTCATCTTGCCTGCAAAGATCTCCGAGAAGACGAAAGCTTGATCCTCGTAAACGAACTCAACGGGTCCTCGAACACGAACTCGTCTCCCGGCTCTACCCAAATCAAGAACACAAGCAAAGGGAACAACAATCAACCACGTTGCAATGCGCAAGCAACATGATGCAAAACATGGCATGATATGCGGGAAGTAATATGCAATGCATATGCATGCTTTGGATGAGAAAGATTGTCCTAGGCTTCAACTTGGAAAACTAAGAGTGCCGCTGGAAAGATGAGTTGATTTCGGCCGAAATCGATATAAAGATCACCGGAATCGGATGCATGGTTTGCAAAAGGCAAGCAAAACAATAAAGACATAAAGCTGCGATTAATAGCACGAGGCCATCTAAATGCATCAAGAACAACAAGCTACTGCACTCTAACATAATAAAAAAACACATGGCAGTGATCCACTCAAGATGCTTGACAAAAGATGAACACTGAGCTACGGCCAATTCACTCAATAGCAGGATCAAACAAGCATGGCAAAAGTGCAAAAGATAACAGGTTACAGACTTGGTGAAATTAACATGTCAGGGATTTAACATCAGGAAGCAAAGTTTAGAGCAAGATAACAATATGCTACATGAACATATCATGGCAAAGCAAGGCATGGCATGAAGCTACTCAAATCATACAACCAAAGTCCCTTACTGACCATAAGCCAAAAGGGATCAGAAAATACAATGGCAACCCTATGAACATAGCAACTTTCATTAACAGATTCAGACTTAGCAGAAAACTGGAGCATGGCAAAACAGATAGCAAGTAGGAATGTTTACGAGCATGATGCACTCACCACAAGGCATTGCATGACAAACTAAGCATACACCCAGCAAGTAGACATGGCATAGAAGCTAAACATGGCAAGAACAACCTCATAGCATGCACGGATCAACTACAACAACCTCGGCAAAAATGCTTAACACGTAAACATTCTGCCAGGAACATTGTATAGCAAAAGTAGAGCTCGATTGAATCAAGCTAGGGTGCTCCATAATTGCAAACAAAGACATGGATGGATAGAGCACAACAATATCTACAAAACATCCTTATTGATTATGCTCAAAAGATGCATGGATCACTCTGTAGCAACATGAATACATGGCATAAAAATATAATCAGGAAAATGACTTAGAAGATTTCTAAGTCCCTGAAATCAGCAACATCACGAGAGCTACTTTGCATGCTTGTGCTAGGCACCACAAAGATCACAAAAATACATGGCACACACCCCTGTAAAGATGGCATGGCATACTTCAAAACTCATGTAGGGCTCAAGTTCATAGGAGGCACACATTAAACATGGCAAAAATGACAAATGTCCAATTACTGATAAGAATCTGAAACTAATATAAACTAGCACTCTTGCAACAGCATTTAGGGCATCAAGATGAACTCAAATGAACATGGTGCAATGGAATGAAATGAATTACTCGTCGAGACGAACAATTTGATATGCTACACGCCCAAAACGGAGCCATGAATGTAGAGTTATGACATCATGAAGAATGCCAAAAATTACTAGGACAGAGGCAAAATTAGGTCAACCTCTTAGTTTCCAGATCTGGATCGGGATCGCACGGAAAATGAGGATCGCCGGAGTTGGGAGGCGCGGCGGCCGGAGTCGTACTTGGGGGCGCCAGAGTTGGCCGGATCGAGCTGGACCGGCCGGATCCGGAGCCGGGGCGGCGCACGACAGCGAGGGGCGACGAGGCGCGGCAGGGCGGCGGTGGAGCAAGCTCGGCGGGCGGCAGCGAGCTCCGGCCGGAGACGTGCGGCGGCGGGGCCGATGCCGGCGAGAGGAGGCGGGCAGCGCGGCGAGGGCGGCGTGGAGGCAGGCGGCGGCGTCGGGTGAATGGGCCGCGGGGGCCCGAGTTGGGCTC
>NC_041380.1:303498664-303568904 GCF_002162155.2 Triticum dicoccoides | reverse complement strand
GGCGGCGCGGGGAGCAGATTTTTTAGGGTTTGGGGAGGAAGAGATCCGGAATTTCGGAGGGGGTCTATATTTATAGGTGGAGGGAGCTAGGAGGCTCCAAATTGTGCATGGTTTTCGGCCACGCAATCGTGATCGGATGGCCTAGATGAAGGGGGGGGGGGTTCAGGTGGGTTTTGGGCCACTTTGAAAGGGGTGTTGGGCTGCAACACACATGAGGCCTTTTCGGTTCCTCGGTTAACAGTTGGAGTATCAAACGAAATCCAAATGGCACAAAACTTGACAGGCGGTCTACCGGTAGTGAACCAAGTCCGCTTGGCAAATCTCGGTCCAATCCGAGAACATTTAACAGCCACACACGAAAAGAGGTAAATGGAGACACCGGATGACATAGGAGCGCTGGAATGCAAAACGGACAACGGGGAAAATGCTCGGACGCATGAGATGAACACGTATGCAAATGCGATGCACATGATGACATGATATGAAATGCAAGACACGCAAGCAAATGACATGGCAACCACATCAAATAACTGGAAGACACGTGGCGCAACGGTCTTGGGGCGTTACAACACTCCACCACTATGAGAGGATCTCGCCCCGAGATCTAGAATGGCACCGGAGGAAAAAACAGAGGAGAAGGAGAAGAGGTAAAACAAAATTGCTTCTTTGACAAACGCATGAAACCACGAACCTTGATAGGTTGGACAACTTGAAAGAAAGAATACAACAAAGATGAACGAGATTGAAAAGCTCTGATAGAAAAGAGGAACAAGGAACATTATGAGAACCTTGTGGGTTGAAAGACATGAAACAAGGGCTTAATGAACCAAAAGAATATGAAACCACACCGTTAT
The DNA here is from genome assembly GCF_002162155.2 of Triticum dicoccoides. Classification (NCBI taxonomy): domain Eukaryota; kingdom Viridiplantae; phylum Streptophyta; class Magnoliopsida; order Poales; family Poaceae; genus Triticum; species Triticum dicoccoides. The sequence goes on along the minus strand of NC_041380.1, from coordinate 303,568,050 downwards.
AACGAGATAGCCAAGGAACAAGAATGACATAATTTGACAGCACTCCGGTTGAAACGAGATGTACAGGGAACGATAAAGATCAATTACGACAACTCTCCGGTTAAACAAGATAGAGAAGGAATTAGAATGGTGTAATTTGGACAGCACTCCGACTGTAAATGGAAGGAATAGAACATGATCTTGACAAGATGAGAGGATACTTGAAAAGAGGACACGATGCTCCAGTTAAAAGGATAAGCACGAAAAGAACACGATCCTCACCATTCGAGATGATGATTGAGAAGAGCAACATTACAATGCCTCCGGAAGAAATGAAAGAATGGAGTGAATGAACGGAGGGAAACACGACCTTGGGAGAGCACGCTTACGACAAATGCTGGAACGGAGTCGTTGGATTATCAACAACGAAAGGATAAGCTTTAAATGGGCTTATGGAGAACATCTCAAAACTGAGGTGAAATTCTGCCACTAATGGAAACGATAGATTGGATTGAGGTCAACAAGGAGACGAGAAACTATCTCGCCGGTAGGATAAATGAAGAACTTGGATCATTTATAAGCACCAAAATAGTAACAATCCTTAGGGAAAGCTTTAGGTGAAATATAACCCAAGATAATCCCAAAGAAGATATTGATTGGTTGAGAAGAAGTCTTGAGCGAAAAGAAAAATGATGGATTTAGATATGTCATTCCTGAAAACATGTGAATCATGAAACACGAAGGGAAAATAACAACAATGACATAACACCACCTCAAAAGATGAGATATGAAAGAATTGCACTTCGAATTTCAAGATGAAGAAAAAATTGATCTCCTCTGAAAAGAATCTTGATGAGCACTTCGAGAAAGAATTAAATCCTTGATGAAACATCATGTAGAGCCTCCATGAAAAACTCCGGTAGTAAAGGAATAACAAAGGAAAGAGAAGTTGACAACAGAAGGTGAAGACTTGCAATGATTAGATGGAGCTTCACGATGAGATAAGTGAAAATTTGGAACTCTAGATTAAAGATAAAGCATCTCAAACCGAGAATGTGATATGATGAACCACTGGAATAAGGAATTGAATTCACTCGATGAAACAAGAATAAGAATTACATTATGCTTATCCTTCACCAATTAAATTGATGACAAGCAATGGATTGCAAACAACTTATCCTCGTTGAAAGGATTAAGATAGATATAGCGCAGACTTTAGAAGGTCTTCAACGATTCACTGGTAGGATTGGAACAATGAATGAATTGATATGATAGCCATGGAAGAGAATCTTGAGCAAACCACCGTATGAATTGAAAAAAAATGAACGAAGTAAAGGGATGAATCACCAGTAATAATTTGAAAACGAACAAAGATACTTGGGGAAATTTAGATACAAGAGAATGAAGAGATCACGAGCTGATTAGATAATATTTGAATGATGCACCGGTAAGATTTGGAGAATGATAGCTGAAGGCTGAGAATGAATAAGTCTTCTGAAATGATGGGCTCCGGGGAATCAAATTGAAAAGAATCTTGAATTGCTCCGGATAGGTGAAAAGAATTGTCACAATCGAAAATAATTATGAGAGGATGGCATCAAGCTTGAATCACAAATCTTTGAAAGAACGGGTAAGGATTTAAGAGGAACTCTTCTTCAGTCTTCAAAGTCCGAGAATGACGACGAGAAACACCACCACGAATTGTTGAGGCACTCCGGAATGAAAATTAGAAAAGGTTGAACCAATGATGAAAAGAATGTGAAAGAACTTGGAGAAGGCATTTGACTGATGAGAATTCATTCTTACGTCAAACTTTAGAAGATTTGAGAATAACTCCGGGAAAAATTAGAAGAGTCAGGTAAGATCTTGGGAAAGGACCTGTGGGTTAGGGCCCACTCAAAAGAAAACACCGTTGAACAATTACTTAAAAAAAGGAGATAACACCGGTTTAATTAAATGGCTTGTATGGCATAACAATCTCGAAAGAGCTTGAACGAATGCATAGTGGAAACGCGATCTTCAAGATATCTTGAGCACTCCGGAATGATTGAATAGCGAGAGATCGATGATTAAGAGGTGCACCGGCATGATAAAACTTTTGAAACGAACAAAGGATATGATCGACAAAGTTTGAATTAAAACCACCGAAGAAGAAACGAGAATGAAGAATAATGAACTAGTAGAGCATCTTCAAGAGGACCACCGGGTAAGAACACTGAAAGAAAGGAATGAAGAGACTTCACATCCGTAAGATGGATACTTGATTACGAAATCTGAGTTCTTGAAGAAACAAGGGTGGGAGGGCAGGAAAAACAAAGGCAACTTGGGATGGAAGAAAATTGCACTGTTGAGAAGAACTGATAATTGAACTTGCGGATGTTGAAAAGATCGGATCCACTTGAAGAGAAACACGCCGTTGAAAAGGATTGACATGACAATCTCGATGATCATAACGGGTTAGCATTCCCAAAGAAATATGAGAACACCGCTTAGAAAGGGTATGTAATCAACACTTGACTTCGAAGCAACTCGAATACCACAACTCAAAACAAACAAAGGATTGGCTCGCAGAATAAGCCAGAAATACCCGCGTGATCCTAATATTTTTTTCGTGAAATTTGAGGAGAGAAGAGTCAAAACTCTATGTCAGGATGCCTCACTAGAGCGACGAAGGGACTGAGGAGTAAAAAGAATCCTACTCTCTGATATATATAATCCTAAAAGACTCAAAACATTTTTATAGACTCAACAACGCCAACAATTCGATCAAGCAGGGGGCTCCTAAGTCGGGGAAGGCTTTGATTACCAACTTGTAACACCCACGATGCGGCTATATCTCCCATGTGTCGGAGCAGGACTTAGAGGCATAACCGCATTGTAGGCATGTCGCAAGAGGGGTAATCTTTACACAACCCATGTACTGAATAAGATAGAGATACAGAGACGGCTTACAATCGCCACTTCACACAATACATAAAAATAGCATTACATCATCCAAATACAATCAAGCTCCGACTACGGAACCAAATAAAGAAAGGCAACCCCTAATGCAAAAAATCACCGATCGACCCCAACTGGGCTCCACTACTGATCAACTGGAGCTAGGAGGCTCCAAATTGAGCACGGTTTTCGGCCACGCAATCGTGATCGAACGACCTAGATTAAGGAGGGGGTTTAGGTGGGTTTTGGGCCACTTTGAAAGGGGTGTTGGGCTGCAACACACACGAGGCCTTTTTGGTTCCTCGGCTAACCGTTGGAGTATCAAACGAAATCCAAATGTCACGAAACTTGACAGGCGGTCTATCGGTAGTGAATCAAGTCCGCTTGGCAAATCTCGGTCCAATCCGAGAACGTTTAACACCCACACACGAAAAGAGGTAAACGGAGACACCGGAGGACATAGGAGCGCCGGAATGCAAAACGGACAACGGGGAAAATGCTTGGACGCATGAGACGAACATGTATGCAAATGCGATGCACATGATGACATGATATGAAATGGAAGACACGCAAGCAAATGACATGGGAACCACATCAAATAACTGGAAGACACGTGGCGCAACAGTCTTGGGGCGTTACAGGTTATGTATGGAAACTAGTAATATTGTCTTGCTCTGTCCCATACTTTCTAGGTGGCTGATAATGACACTCCCATAATTTTCAACAGATGAGGTTCAAGTTGGATAGCCAAGATGATGCAACCAGACAAGCTTGCACCCATGTTTTCAGGTCTGCTCTGCGATAGTATCAGTATAACTTGAGGAAAACTCACTTTGAAGGCAAGGCTAACAGTGAACTTTCCCAAACATCTCCAGTGGAAAATATATCGGATGAAGACTAGAGGGGCCTTGTTAAACACTGGTCTGATCCGAAGTATCAGGTACATTATATATATGTGATCAGATCACATGTTGAAGTCCTATTTATGCATGTGCCACACAAATCTATCTTCTTGTTGGTGAACTGTTGAAAGAACAAGGCCAACCGTACGAAAGTGAAATTCCAATAGACGACAGGATCTCGTAGCTATATTGCACACTGCGAGGCTCTTGTAATTAGCTGCTATTTCAATCTTTTCGTAGTACCATATTATCATATCTATATTGACTTGTTCGAAATGCAGAGGAAAGCCCGCAAGGACCAAAAAGTACCTGAACCAAATGCCGTGGAAATCTTCAAGGACTGTCACACCAGCAAGAAGAAGGGCATGACTATACCAGTCAAAGCCGCTATTGTAAGTCCTTAATCCTCATGCCTTTTAACTACTACTTACTCTTACTTGTGCCTTGAACTGCATGGTTTGCAGCCAATGTCTATTACTCTTTTCAATTTTATACACAATTGTCTTAGCGTATCATTGCACCTTAGAAGGTTTAAAAGAGAGGAGTGATGTTCCTTTGATCTTGACCCGTAATCTAGTTCCGTGCTGGACTTGCCCACACAACATTACAATTGCCTGTTTGTCTGTTCTAAATTGTTTTGTGATATGAATGATGTCATACTATGATTACCGTATTATAAACTTCGTCTCTTTATCCTTAGCCCTCAATACAATGTGAAGAAATAGACAATACATTAGCGATGGTACATGGTCATATGTTTGGAACCTGGTTTTATTATGTACTTTGCAATAAAATACAACTAATATTTTACATGGGTTCACCAGAATAAGTTCTGTATATAGACCAAAGCTATTTTGTTTGGTTTTGCTGCCTCCTTAATATCTTCTATTCTGGTACTACTAATGTAAAACCTCAACTTTTTAGCGAGCTATGGAAAAAAAGGTGGAACCGCCACCTTCTGAAGGTGGCGAGGCAACTATAACCACAATGTCAGCTCTTGCTGTAGTGGGTCAGTACATGTCCACTAACTGTGCCAAAAGCACGTTCCTGCGTAATACTAGGTTGGTTGTTAAGGCAATATCGTCCAAACTGCCTCATGATCAAGATATGCAAGCTCAAAGCAATGTTGTATCTGCGCTCCAGACACAAGTACATTCCCTAACATAGACCCTTTGTGAAACAAGGAGAAACATTGCTCAATGTTGTCAAGATATGCATGGTTTTGAAATCAGACTATCAGACATTTGCTATGTTGTTCAGGAGCCTAGGGGAAATGAAGGCGAGGGTTATGGTGCTCCATCGGACAATACATCATGAAAATGTAATAGTCAGGTCAAATGTACTAAGATTCTGAACTTCTGGTGGTGCATTTATCTGCTAGACTGTTAAGTTTTATGCTGAAAGCACAAGTGCTCTCTAGGTGGTTATGATAATTGATGACAACACATCTCTTGTTGGACTAACATTTCTATCTAGCATGTTTCAGATAAGTTCAACAATGGAGTGGCATGGACTAAAGGTTGTGGGAACTCCTTCAAGATGCTAAGGACAAAGGATTGGCTAAAGCTTAAAGCTCAAGACTCTTCATTTTACATTTTAGTGATCCAAGATCACATTGAGTCCATAGGAAAAGCCAATACTATCAAGGAGGGATGAGGTGTTGCTTAATGAGCCTCTTGCTTCATGTGCTTAATGATATGCTCCAAAATCCTCAGCTACTTTCCCACTTCCACATATGACCTAAACCCTAAGCCAAACTCGGTCCTACCGATTCTTCCTATCCGGCGCCACCGAGTTTCACTTGTCATAAGCCACTGCCAAACCCTAATCAGTTCGGTCTCACCGATGGGATCTCGGTCTCACCAAGATGGGCTTGCAAACTCTCTATTACCCATTGCAATATTCTCTGTCCCACCGAGATATGCAATCGGTCCCACCGAGTTTGCTTGGCCAAATCTCAGTTTCACTTATTACCCAAATTGGTCCCACCGAGTTTGAGTAATCGGTCAAACCGAGTTTTGGATTTACCCTAACCCTAGCACATTGGTCCCACCGAGTTGATCCAGTCGGTCCCACCGAAATCTCTAACGGTCACTAGGTTTACCTTTTCGGTCTGACCGAGTTTGTTGATTCGGTCCCACCGAGATTGGAAAACTGTGTGTAACGGTTGGATTTTGTGTGGAGGCTATATATACCCCTCCACCTCCTCTTCATTCGTGGAGAGAGCCATCAGACTAAGCCTACACTTCCAGCATCCTATTTCTGAGAGAGAACCACCTACTCATGTGTTGAGACCAAGATATTCCATTCCTACCATACGAATCTTGATCTCTAGCCTTCCCAAGTTGCTTTCCACTCAAATCTTCTTTCCACAAAATCCAAATCCTATGAGAGAGAGAGTAGAGTGTTGGGGAGACTATCATTTGAAGCACAAGAGCAAGGAGTTCATTACCTACACACCATTTGTTACTTCTTGGAGAGTGGTGTCTCCTAGATTGGCTAGGTGTAACTTGGGAGCCTCCGACAAGATTGTGGAGTTGAACCAAGGAGTTTGTAAGGGCAATGAGATCGCCTACTTTGTGAAGATCTACCGCTAGTGAGGCAAGTCCTGTGTGGGCGATGGCCATGGTGGCATAGACAAGGTTGCTTCTTCGTGGACCCTTTGTGGGTGGTTGCTTCTTCGTGGACCCTTTTTGGGTGGAGCCCTTTGTGGACTCGCGCAACCGTCATCCTTTGTGGGTGGATCCCTTTGTGGACTCGCGCAACCGTTACCCTTTGTGGGTTGAAGTCTCCATCAACGTGGATGTAGGATAGCACCACCTATCCGAACCACGGGAAAAACATCCGTGTCTCCAATTGCGTTTGAATTCTCCAAACCCTTCCCTTTACATTCTTGCATGTTGCATGCTTTACATTCCGCTGCTCATATACTCTTTGCATGCTTGCTCGATATGTATTGTGTATGTTGAAATTGTGCCTAAACTCCGCTTAAACCGAAAAAGCTTAAAAATTGCAACTTTAGCATTAAGTGTCTAATCCCCCCCTTCTAGACACATCTACTTCTAGATCCTACAAGTGGTATCAGAGCATTGGTCTCCATTGCCTTGGTTTAATCACCATTGGAGGAAGATGGATGTGTCTACCTTAGGGAGTCTTAGACATAGAGTGCATATTCTTGATGGAGAGTATTTTCATGAGTGGAAAAATGAGATGCTTGTAATCTTCAATCAATATCATTTGAACAAGTATATTGCTAGCCCTTGTGCACCTCATATTGATCCTTTGCATCCTACCCTAGATGAAGATATTGACATGATTCGCAATCTTAGAACTATTGAGCTCATCATTAGAGGATTGCCCAAAAATTTGATTGCTAGTTTGCCTACTCTAAATTGTGCCTATACTATATGGAAATTTCTTGAGGAACGATTTCCCGATCATTCCTTGAAAACTTTGGATGAAATTCTCCATAAATCTATTGCCTTGAGTAAGATGAACTCTAGTGATCCTAGTTTTGGTAATTGTCTATTTGAACTTACCAATCTTAAGCATGCTAAAGGAGATGTTGGAATCATTAATGATATCATACTCAAAGCTATAAGTATTCACAAAAATGACCACTTTGATGATCATTTATCTAATGAATTACCCTCTCGAGGAAATGATGAGTCACAAGATCATGATGAACATGGATACTATGATGATGATGATGATAGTGACTTCGATCTTGATGATGCAATGAGACATTTTGGTCTTATGGCAAATCTTCGGAGATATGAATCAGGAGGAAAGGAATGGGTTCTTGATAGTGGATGTACTGATCATATGACCGGAGATGAAGAGATGTTTCGTGAGCTTGCTGAAAATGACGGCCCTCGAAAATATGTCACCTTTGGTGATAATTCAAAGGGTAAAGTGGTTGGCCTTGGTAAGGTGGCCATCTCACATGATAGTTCCATTCAAAATGTCATGCTCGTTGAATCTCTTGGCTACAACTTACTTTCAGTATCTAGACTTGCTTATTTCGGTTTGAATGTCCTATTCACTGAGGTAGATTGCCAAGTATTTCGTCGAGACAATCATAAAATGGTCTTTACGGGTATGCGTAGAGGTGATCTTTACATTGTCGATTTCTCTAAAAAGGCACAACCTAAAACTTGCTTTGTTGCTAAATCCTCAAAAGGTTGGTTGTGGCATAGACGACTAGGTCACGTTGGCATGAGAAACCTTGACAAGCTTATTAAAGGAAATCATATCCTTAGAGTTAACGATGTCATATTTGATAAGGATAGACTTTGCAGTGCTTGTCAAGCAGGTAAACAGGTTGGAGGAAGACATCCCGTGAAGAACATCATGACCACAAGGAGGCCACTCGAGCTACTTCACATGGATCTTTTTGGTCCCAACGCCTACAAGAGTCTCGGTGGAAATTCTTTTGGTCTAGTTATAGTTGATGATTTTTCAAGATTTACGTGGGTGTTCTTTCTTAATGACAAGTCGCAGGTCCAGAAGATCTTCAGAAACTTCACTAGGAAGGCCCAAAATCAGTTTGATGTGAAGATCAAGAAGGTTCAGAGTGACAACGGAACAGAGTTCAAGAATGCAAATGTGGACACCTTTCTTGATGAAGAAGGGATTTCACACGAGTTCTCGACTATGTACACACCTCAACAAAATGGAGTTGTTGAGAGGAAGAACCGGACGCTGATCGAAATGGCAAGAACGATGCTTGATGAATACAAGACACCAAAGCACTTTTGGGCAGAAGCGGTTGAGACAGCTTGTCACGCAACAAATCGCTTATATCTTCACAAGCTACTCGGCAAGACGGCATACGAGCTTCTCACCGGTAACAAACCCCAAGTTGGATACTTTCGAGTATTCGGCTCAAAGTGCTACATTCTTGATAAGCATCATCGTTCAAAGTTTGCTCCTAAATCTCATGAAGGTTTTCTACTTGGTTATGGCTCAAACTCTCACACTTACCGTGTCTACAACAATTTCACCCGAAAGGTTGAAGAGACGGTAGATGTGAAGTTTGATGAATCTAATGGCTCGCAAGTAGAGCAATTGCCAATTGATGTAGGAGACAAAGACCCTTCAGAAGCAATTCAAGACTTGTCCATTGGCAAAATTCGTCCAACGGAGGTGAAGGAGAGTACTTCATCCGTCCAAGTGGAAGCTTCTACTTCACAACAAGGTGAACCAAGAATCGACACGGAAGCATCCACAAGTGGGACACACCAAGATGAAGAAAACGAGGAAATACATCAAGACGAACATCAACAACCTCCTTCTCCACCACGACAAGAGAACGACGACGTCAACAATGAAGAAGGCCAAGAAGAAGAACAAGATGAAGAAGATGTTCAACGAAGACCCAAGCAAAAGCTCTCACGAGTTCGAGCAAGAATTGCCAAAGATCATGCCGTCGACCAAATCCTCAATGATATACAAACCGGGAGAATCACTCGCTCAAAAACTTGTTTAGCTAACTTTTGTGAAAACTATTCATTCATCTCTAGCATTGAACCTATGAAGGTTGAAGAAGCATTGGAAGATCCGGATTGGATAAACGCTATGCATGAAGAGCTTCATAATTTTGAGAGAAACCAAGTTTGGACATTAGTTGAGAAGCCCGACAACAACCACAACATCATTGGTACCAAATGGGTGTTTTGCAACAAGCAAGATGAAGATGGACAAGTGGTTCGCAACAAAGCACGTCTCGTTGCCCAAGGGTACACACAAGTCGAAGGTATGGACTATGGTGAGACGTATGCTCCCGTTGCTAGACTTGAGTCCATTCGCATCTTACTTGCCTATGCTAATCACCATAATATCACCTTGTACCAAATGGACATTAAAAGTGCTTTTCTAAATGGTGAAATAGAGGAGGAAGTTTATGTCAAACAACCTCCCGGCTTTATCAATCCTAAGAAACCAAATCATGTTTACAAACTTCACAAAGCTCTTTATGGTCTTAAACAAGCTCCTAGAGCATGGTATAAATGCTTGACCATGTTCCTTACTACAAGTGGTTTTGAAATTGGTAAAATTAATTCTACTCTTTTTACTAAAAGGGTTAATGGAGAACTATTTGTATGCCAAATTTATGTTGATGATATCATATTTGGTTCAACTAACCCTCTCTTTAGTGAAAAGTTTGGAAAGCTAATGTCAGAGAAGTTTGAGATGTCTATGATGAGTGAACTCAAATTCTTTCTCGGGTTGCAAATCAAGCAAACTAAGGAAGGTACATTTGTCTCTCAAACAAAGTACACCAAGGACTTATTCAAGAAGTTCAATATGCAAGAATGCAAAGGTATGTCTACACCCATGCCTACTAGTGGACATAATGATTTAACCAAAGATGGTGAACCGGTTGATCAAAAGGTTTATCGCTCTATGATTGGTTCATTGTTATACCTATGTGCTTCACGTCCCGATATTATGCTAAGTGTGTGCATGTGTGCACAATATCAAGCTGCTCCTAAAGATTGTCATCTTAAGGCTGTGAAAAGGATAGTGAGATATTTAATCCATACACCTAATTTTGGCATTTGGTATCCTAAGAGGTCTTCTTTTGATCTTGTTGGCTATTCCGACTCGGATTATGCTGGAGACAAGGTTGATAGAAAGTCCACTTTGGGTACTTGTCAATTTCTTGGTAGATCTCTTGTGTCTTGGTCTTCCAAGAAACAAAACTCGGTATCCTTATCCACCGCCGAAGCGGAATACATTGCCGCTGGTTCATGTTGTGCTCAATTACTTTGGATGACCCAAATTCTTAAAGATTATGGAATTTATGTGAAACATGTTCCACTGCTTTGTGACAATGGAAGTGCTATCAAAATTGGTCATAATCCTGTACAACATTCTCGAACTAAGCATATTGAAGTTCGTCATCATTTCATTCGAGATCATGTTGCTAAGGGTGACATCAATCTTAAGCATGTTTGCACCGATAAGCAATTAGCGGATATATTCACTAAACCACTTGATGAGAAAGTGTTTTGCAGGTTGAGAGGAGAATTGAACATCATTGATGCTTCGAACTTGGAGTAGAAACTCCATTAGATACATGCAAGACATGAGCTTATGACTAATCCATGATATATTTCTTATGATAACTATCTTATGTCTTGGATATATTTTCACCTTGCATGTTGTCTAACCCATGTGGATGCTTGGTTGAATCTAATTCCATGAGATTGCGACTCACTCACATCTTGAGCAATCTCTACATCACCAAGACTCTACACAATAGTGGTTGAAGACAAGGAAGCACAAAACCATTCAAACATATCCTTTGACAAATTCTATGTTAAGCTTCATGATTGTCATTTTTGGATACACAAGTGCTCTTCCTTGCAAGAACTTACCCATGTAGGTAGGTGAACTCAAACTCCAAGTGGTGCTCCCAACTCTTGATGAGCTACATCAACCTTGAGCACCCACACAAGTTCAACTACATGAGCAAGAACCACACCACCACCCAAGGTATGTTATTCCATCTTAGAGAAGCTTTACTCCAAGACATGAGTCAAAGCAACTCAACAAGATGTGAATACATCAAGATGCTTAAACGAAAAATGGTAACCCCATTTTGAGCTTAAACGATGAGTATGACCTATGATCAAGTGTTCTCACTTGACTCCTAAGTCAATATACTCTAACATAGGTGACTATGTCACCGCCCAACTCTAGATGAAGCTCTCTTGTGTTCTTTCTTTGTGTTATTGCATTTGTCTCATGCATGTTAATTTTCTCTCTCCTTTTTCAAAAACAAAAAAAACTTCATCTAGATCTTTCAGTTTCTTCTCTTTTCTCTTTGTTTTTGTTCTGCATTTTCTGCACTTAATTCCTTGCAAATCCTTCAGGAAATTCATTGCAAATCTTTGTGAGATCCTACATGTCTAGTGAGCTGAGGTGACAAGTGTTTTTCTCTGTGTAAACTCGGTTTCACCGACTTGCAATTTTCGGTCCAACCGAATCTTTTCGGTACCACCGAAATGTGCCACTCGGTGCCACCGACTTTGCAATCAGAAAAACAGTTTGCCACTTGTTCTACATTTCTTCTGATCCAGCTCCACTCAATGAATCTTGTCCTCTACAAGCATCACAATTTTATCCTCTACTTTGTGTTGAATCTCAAGGACCAAACCTATTCGACGGATTCCAGGAAAAACCTTCTTGGAAATTGATGTCAAAGGGGGAGAAAGTGATCACATCAAAGCTCAAGGGAGAGAGAAAATACTCAAGGATCCCAGATGCTTGATGTTCAAGAGGAGAGATGTCACATGTATTTTTGGGGGAAAGACATGTATTTGCATTAAGTTCTATCCATTTGTATCTTTCAGCTCTGATTTTCTGTTCCCTATCTCCTCCCAATATCCCATGTAAGATTCAGGGGGAGCAAGACACCTAAGGGAAAGAAATCAGTCAAATTCATTGCATATCTTTATTCTTGGGGACATGTTGAATTCAATGTGGTACCTTGTACTCACTCTCTACATGTCATCCCAGTCTTGGTATTCTTGTGGTTTCTTTTGTTTGCTCTGGCTAGTGGATGTACCTGTGTTATCTAACCTTGTTTGTGCAGGTTCATTCCATCCTAAGCCAACTCAAGACCACAAGGTAAGTATATGCATAAAAATCATGAGTATGAGGAGTTCTTGCTTATGTACATACTGTTTGCAAGAAGGACTCATGAGCATGAAGGTATTTTCGTTGATAATCTTTTGCTCTAATGCATATGGCCAAGATGCATGTAACACATTGCCTACTCTGTCATGGTTATGCTCTCACATGTCTCTATATTTCATATTTACATGAGTACATACATGTAGGGGGAGCCTATGCTTGTTACATGTCCTTCCAAAGCTTTACTTGCTGTTCTTTATATCTTCATCTAAAGCCTTGATGTATGTTGCCATCAATTACCAAAAAGGGGGAGATTGAAAGCACAAGTGCTCCCTAGGTGGTTTTGATAATTGATGACAACATATCTCTTGTTGGACTAACATTTCTCTCGAGCATGTTTCAGATAAGTTCAACAATGGAGTGGCATGGACTAAAGGTTGTGGGAACTCCTTCAAGATGCTAAGGACAAAGGATTGGCTAAAGCTTAAAGCTCAAGACTCTTCATTTTACATTTTAGTGATCCAAGATCACATTGAGTCCATAGGAAAAGCCAATACTATCAAGGAGGGATGAGGTGTTGCTTAATGAGCCTCTTGCTTCATGTGCTTAATGATATGCTCCAAAATCCTCAGCTACTTTCCCACTTCCACATATGACCTAAACCCTAAGCCAAACTCGGTCCTACCGATTCTTCCTATCCGGCGCCACCGAGTTTCACTTGTCATAAGCCACTGCCAAACCCTAATCAGTTCGGTCTCACCGATGGGATCTCGGTCTCACCGAGATGGGCTTGCAAACTCTCTGTTACCCATTGCAATATTCTCGGTCCCACCGAGATATGCAATCGGCCCCACCGAGTTTGCTTGGCCAAATCTCAGTTTCACTTATTACCCAAATCGGTCCCACCGAGTTTGAGTAATCAGTCAAACCGAGTTTTGGATTTACCCTAACCCTAGCACATCGGTCCCCGAGTTGATCCAGTCGGTCCCACCGAAATCTCTAACGGTCACTAGGTTTACCTTTTCGGTCTGACCGAGTTTGTTGATTCGGTCCCACCGAGATTGGAAAACTGTGTGTAACGGTTGGATTTTGTGTGGAGGCTATATATACCCCTCCACCTCCTCTTCATTCATGGAGAGAGCCATCAGACTAAGCCTACACTTCCAACATCCTATTTCTGAGAGAGAACCACCTACTCATGTGTTGAGACCAAGATATTCCATTCCTACCATACGAATCTTGATCTCTAGCCTTCCCAAGTTGCTTTCCACTCAAATCTTCTTTCCACAAAATCCAAATCCTATGAGAGAGAGTTGAGTGTTGGGGAGACTATCATTTGAAGCACAAGAGCAAGGAGTTCATTACCTACACACCATTTGTTACTTCTTGGAGAGTGGTGTCTCCTAGATTGGCTAGGTGTCACTTGGGAGCCTCCGACAAGATTGTGGAGTTGAACCAAGGAGTTTGTAAGGGCAAGGAGATTGCCTACTTCGTGAAGATCTACCGCTAGTGAGGCAAGTCCTGCGTGGGCGATGGCCATGGTGGGATAGACAAGGTTGCTTCTTCGTGGACCCTTTGTGGGTGGTTGCTTCTTCGTGGACCCTTTGTGGGTGGAGCCCTTTGTGGACTCGCGCAACCGTCATCCTTTGTGGGTGGAGCCCTTTGTGGACTCGCGCAACCGTTACCCTTTGTGGGTTGAAGTCTCCATCAACGTGGATGTAGGATAGCACCACCTATCTGAACCACGGGAAAAACATCCGTGTCTCCAATTGCGTTTGAATTCTCCAAACCCTTCCCTTTACATTCTTGCAAGTTGCATGCTTTACATTCCGCTGCTCATATACTCTTTGCATGCTTGCTCGATATGTATTGTGTATGTTGAAATTGTGCCTAAACTCCACTTAAACCGAAAAAGCTTAAAAATTGCAACTTTAGCATTAAGTGTCTAATCCCCCCCCCTTCTAGACACATCTACTTCTAGATCCTACATATGCCAACCTTCCTTTTGTTATATAGTTGTAATTTTATTGTGGTGCGATACAAAATTTATTCTTAATGTGCAGCCACCGGCTGAAGAAAATAGCAAGCCATTTTTGTATAGTGTAGGGTGTTCCCTATATTTGCACTGGTGGCGATCTTTGATGCCGAGTGGATGTAATCTGTGCAATCGCCTTAATAGCCTAGCGTTAGTTTCGGCCTTATTTATTTCCTAGTCTTCTTTTTCCCTGGTTTGCTAGTGGCCGCAACTACCATTGGCTATATACGGGCTGTAGGATCCTTGGGTCTCCTACGGGCCATCGATAAATGGGCCTGTAATCGGTGGGCCTCGGGCCGTCGGATAAATGGGTCTACATGGGCCGTAATCGGGCATAAATGGTATCGGCCCAGCACGGTAATAGGCTGTTAACAGGACATAGGACAGCAAGGGCTTAATTCTCTCACAAGCATAACGGGTCGTTAATGGGCCAGAATATAGGACCGGCTGGAAACGGCGCAACGGGTTAACAGGACAGAAACGGGCCGACTCTTGGCATGGGCCAAATTTGGCCCATTAGGGTAACAGGACAGTAACGGACCGACTCTTGCCATGGGCCGAATTTGGCCCATTAGGGGAACAGGCCAGTAACGGGCCAGAAGTAATCGAGGGCCGAAATGGAGCCCAAGAACGTATGGGCCGTCAATAGGCCGAAAGCTAACACGGGCTGGAAATGGCCCATGTAAATCACGGGCCGTTAACGGGTATAAAGAAAATTACTGTTCATTATGGGCTAGAGTCACCGTGGGCCTGAAGATGGCCGAAAGATACGAAGGCCTCATATGGGACAAAAGACGTCATGGGCCATACATGGGCCGAAAGTGAAATGGGCCGGTGTTATATTCGATGGCCCACATGACGTTGTTGGGCCGATTTCCTTTAGGGCCTAACGGGCCGTGAGTTAACGGGCCGTAAAATGGGATATTTGCGAAGAGACCATTAATAGGCTTTTCATGGGCCAGCCCGTTAACTTTTGACCAAGTCAAATGGGCTGGCTTTGTAAGCTAAATGGGCCAGTGGTGGGGCCGTGGCACGTGTCGACATACCATAGGCACCTATCTGACCCACTGACGACCTGGCACGTGTTTCATTCGGCCAATAAGAATTTTACACGTCAAAATTTCCCATTGGTTGGGGCTGTTAACGGGTTATCAGATCCAAAACCCGACCCGATAGCTTAACGGCGTTCCGTTATGGTGGATGCCACGTGTCGGTCACCCTTGATGAAAGCACTTCTGTGACGCGCGATTTATCGTCATGGAAGTGGACACTTCCATGATGATAATTTTGGTAATGTCATGGAACACTTCTATGACCGCACAGGTATGACTATCTTGATTCTGTCATAAAATCGTCATGGATGTACATGCATGACAAAAAATGCGACCTACTGTGACAAACATGTATCATCACGGAAGTGTATTTTTTTGTAGTGAGGTCTCTCTCGCACACTATGTATGATTCTCTAGTCCAAGCTAGATATCTTGGGTGCACTCATCGTACGCACACAAATTCCTTGGCTCGTTGCCGGTAACTCTCTCACGCACCACTCTATCGTCTCGAAGCTCTCCCCTCTCTCTCTCAAACTCTCCATCTACCTGGGTCACACATACACATGCATATCTCACTCGCACTCGATAGGCCCATCTAAAACTCTATCTCTCTCCCTCATTCTCTCTCCATCTCACACACACACACACACAATCTCATGCCTAGCTAGCCAAGTATATGGTCTCTCACTCAATTGTAGGCACACGCAATCCCCCCTATATGTATATGACTAGCTAATCTTAGTCTCTATCACAAAGATGTGCATGGTCTATCTCGATTTCTCTTGGGTCATCTTTCTATCGCGCACGCACCTCCCTCGATCTCCCACCCATATAGTCCCCTCACGATCTTGAGGGGATCTCTCTATCACAAACACACCCTCTCGCCCTCCCCATGCGCCCATGTTCTCTATGTGTCCCTCTCGACCTTTGTTCCTTGTTGGCCAGACCTCTATTGCACATGTGCTATAGGGGTGTCTCTCTCCGTTGCAAACAATCACACACTAGCTATCTTCGTGTATCTCCTCGCCTCGCTTTTCTATCTCGGAGATACATGCGTGAGATGTTCGCCTAAGAAACGAAAAACACACACTCTCTCTAATTTATTGTTTGTTGTCACTTTCTCTTTCACACACATACTCTTTTTGCACACTTACTCATTCTCCTTCACACGCACTTGATCTCTCTCGACTTAGGCACTCTCCTCGGTCCATAGCATATTGATTTATTGAAAAGTCAAACATCACAAAGTTTGACCATGTACGTGGAGAAAAACAATTACATCTAGAACGGCAAACATATACCATTAGATTCACCATGAGATGTAGTTTAGTATGATGTATCTTTGGTATTGTAGATATAAATAACATTTGCGTAAACCTGATCAAAATTTCCAAAGTTTGACTTCTAAAAAATTTACATGCACTGCATTATCGAGCGGATGGAATATCTCTTTCCCCCTCTCAGCTATCTGATGCACCACTCAGCCTTATCGGGGCTCCTCAATCTCTCTCAAACTTTATATCTCCCTGGTTCACACATACACATGTCTCGCTCGCGCTATACATATAGACCCATCCAACACTCTCCGCCCTTGTTCTCTCTCTATGTGACACGCACCCCCCTAATAAGTACCATAATCCCTCACTCCATCATAGGCGCAAGCACTCCCCCCTAAGTATGATCATCTCTGACTAGCCATCAGGAACACACGTATTGTCTCCTTCCATCCATACGTCTATCTCGATATCTCTCGGGGTATCTTCTATCACGCACACACCTTGTCACTCAATCTCCCACCCATGTAGTCCCATCGCGATATGTAGGGGATCTCTGTATGACAAACATACACTCTCTCCTCCCCATGTCTGCATTTTCTCCGTACGTCTCTCTCGATCTCTCTCCCTTGTTTGTCAGACCCCTCTTGGCCACGTGCTATGGGTCTTGCTTTCTCGGTTGCAAACAACCACACACTATCTCCTCACCTTGCTTCCGTTATCGAAGATGCATGTGTGATATGTTTCCATAAGACACACACGTTTTTTCTTGACTTTTATCGAGTGGTGTCCAAGTCTCTTTCACACATGCACACACACTTTTTTCACTCATTCTTTCTATTTCTCTCTCTCTCTAGTTAGGGACTCTCTCACGTCCATAAGCGTATGGATGTTTTGAAAAGTCAAACCTCAAAAAAGTTTGACCAGTTATATGTGGAGAAAACATTTACATCTAGAACGATCATTAGATTCATCACAACATGTACTTACTTCATACTATCATTTATCTTTGGTATTGTAGATATAAGTACTTTCTTTATAAACTTGGTCAAAGTTTCAAAAGTTTGACTTTTTAAAAAATGTTGGAATTACATTATCGAACGGAGGGAGCAGCTCTTTCTCTCTCTCTGCTATCTCTCACGGGCCTCCCCTCTCACTCGAACACTCTATACTAACGGATTATACACTCACTGTGTCAGCGTATATTGTTTACTTGACCGGTCAACCAGTCCACATGCTGCCTTGTCAGCTCGTGTTCTGTATCTTCGTGTGCTGGCCCATGTGGCAGTGGGTGAAAAGAAGTAAACTAGAGGCCCATCTGACACGCGGTGAAGTAAACAAAGTTGAAACCACTCGGGGTAGCACCCCGCACGCTAGTAAATTGAGGGTGCATTGAGGACACACTTCTTCCGCGTGAAGGACGCACTCGCGCACAATTCACCACCGCACGGCGGCATGCACAGAAGGACGCACTCGCGCACACCCAGCACACAACACACACCAGCACACGTGTACACCGGCGTCGCCGCCGGTTGAGATGGATGGCGAGGCAGCCAACAAGCGGAGGCGGCTCGAGCCAAAACCGCATCCGGCAAGCCTGGACTTCATTAACAGCCTCCCCGACGACATGCTGCTCGTCATCATCGTCCTCCTCCCACCAAATCTGCACTATGGACCGCCCTGCTCTCCCGACGGTGGCGCCCCCTTTGGCGCCACGTCCCCCTCAACCTGACCGTCGACAGCTGCCTCTGTGATGGGGATTGCAAACACATGGCCGTAGTCTCCAAGATCCTTTCATCGCACCCTGGGCCAGCCAGACGCCTTGACATCCGCATGTTCAGTACCAACTGCTAGGTCCAACCCAAGTTCGACGAGTGGTTCTTATCCCCCGCCCTAGATCAGCTCGAGGAGCTCAACTTTGAAGCTGGACGATGTCGCTCTCTGCCACCGTCTGTGCTCCGCCTCGCGCCAACGCTGCGCCGCACCAGCTTCAGCTCCTGCTATCTTCCCCAGATTAATGTCGTGCCCGCCCTTCTTCTCCCTCAACTCAAGCAGCTTGACCTCTTCGACGATGTCATCTCGAAGAAGGCTATGGAGCACATGCTCCGCAGTTGTACGACGCTCGAGTACCTTCGTCTTGAGCAAATCAACGGGTTCATTAGCCTCCATATCACCTCGACGAATCTCCGATGGATTTATGTGTCTTGCTGGCCCCGCAACAAGACATCAATTGGGAAGTGATCATCCAGCTGTTCCATGTTATGGTCATTGAGAATGAGTCTTTCCTTGAGAGATTGCTTGTATCGGATCTAGAAGGTCCAACAAAAATCAGGGTCATTGACAGAGTTGGTGCACTCGTCTGCCAAATTATTCGAACTCTTTATTGGATCCGTAATCGTTCAGGTACAACACTCATCTTCTTCTCTGTCTTCTTGAAATTCACATTTTTAAATTTCTTCTTGATGTATTTACGACCGTCTTCTAGAAAATGATTCCCACAAGCTTGACCCAGTCTATGCACACAGTGAAGATCTTGGCAATAAAATCTATCGGCCCCAATCTGGATCAAGTTGTTGGATTCCTTACATGCTTTCCATGCACGGAGGAGCTACTCATCGAGGTGAAACTTCTTTCCTATTAGTAAATGGTAATCACAACGTACCTCAATTTTTTCATAATTTTCCCAAATTACGATGACAAGTGTAGTGTTCAAAACTGCATCTACGCACTGCACCGAAAGAAAATGTTTTTAGTATTTTTTCTCACGTGATCACCTGCATCGTTTTGTTGTTGTACTACTATAGTAGCCTAGGCTAGTCATAGTGGAAAGTAACTTAGACTACTCTAGTAACTCTATGGTTACCCTAAGAGCAAGTACTACCTCCGTCCTGGTTTACTCTTCCTATTTTGTAGTATCAAAATTTGACCATAGATTTAACTGACAAAATGTTAATGCATGTCTCTAAGAACTATATCGTTGGATTCGTATTTGAACATAAGTTCAAATGGTGTAATTTTGGGTGACATGCATTGGCATTTTCTTACGTAAATCTATGGTCAAAATATTATACTAAATAAGAGGTAGTACAAAAGTGGGCTATAACGACCCTCCACTATTTAGGTCAAAACACGTGCCAAATTCACTTGTGATGCATTTGGCATCGATGCCCCTCCATTGCTCACCTGATGCCCCAATCTGGATAACCTACTTTGCTCCGGTGCCAAATTAACTCACGCAATGAAAAAACACTTGCGTGGGAGAGAGAGAGGACTGAGGCAATAAAAAAACACTTGTTTGGGAGACTGAGAGGCTGGTGTAGTTGGTTTGATTGATTTGTTTATACATGTGGGTCTGTGTGCACAGCGGTGCCAACTCTCTTACATCGCGAGAGTGGTGCCAAAATCTTTTGATTTGACATCAATGCGTATTATGTGGCATAATTTTGTGAAATATGGCATCGGCCACATAGTGGAAGGCAACAAATGCCCAAGCTCTTCACGTACTCCTAGGTAAATGAGAGGAAAGAGAAAGAGAGAGAGAGAGAGAGAGAGAGTGAAAAAATATCACTAGCCAGCCAACCCCATCGTATGAGCGAATGATATTGGTACCTCCTAATGACACAACAATCTTATACAGCTAGCTGCTCTAATGTTCTCTTCTTTTGCAGATAAAACGAAAGTGAAAAATGTGCTGCACTATAACAATCTCATCGAATGCCTTGATCTCCATCTTACAGAAATTGATTTGATCGACTACCGAGGCAGCACATCAGAGATTAAATTGGCCAGGTTCTTTGTTCTAGATGCAAGTGTACTCAAGGTAATGAGGTTTGGCATTCTCTGACACAACAATGAATGGCGTGCTGATCACCGCAAGCGTCTAAGCCTAAATGACAAAGTATCTGCAGAAGCTGAATTTGTTTTTGAAACATCAAGTGGCCAGAGACTCGAAAACTTATTTGCCCATTAGTGACTTGTCAGGGCGGTGGATTTTAGTTTGTACGATAATAATGCATCCACCTAAAGTAACGAAAGTTCTTATGTAAACTTCCTAGTAATTCCCTCTTCGTAGGTGCAACATTACTCCTAACATTTGTAATATCAGTTTGAAACTTGTAATATTGCCGTGTCCTATTCCTGCGTTTTCAAAATCCTGCGAATCAAACAGGTCCTGAGTTGGTGATGATGTTGTGCCTGCCATCTTTCACCAATAGCCGTCGGATCTAGATCTGACGCATACAAACCAAACTTCTCCAGTTTTGCAAAAAGATGCCTGTACTTGTTCCCTATTTACAAACAACTCCTTGTCTCTCACAATCAGCCTTATCTCCTCCCCACCACATCTAGAAGGCCATGGAAAATCTGGCGTGATGGCCGCTGCCGGCGCCGTCCACCCCCCAATCTTGGTGTTCCGTGCAATGCACGGGCATCTACGCATGGGAAATTTTGTCGAACACGGCTAGTTGTAAGCAGGCTAGGTCTACAGCCATGGCGATAGTGACTGCAGACGGTGAGGCTGACTATGGTATGCCGAACACGGCGCCTATACTCAGGTGTCATCTCCGGCGTAGGGTCTTGTCACTTCACTGTGAGGAGCAGCACATAATAATTTGACCAACGGGTAGTACAATGCTACTACATTGGTAGTACTACTACTAGTACTAGCACCACCCTCTGGATTTCATAGTACTACCACGTCCATCTGGATTTAGTATTTGACTAGCAATATCTACTAATGCATGTCACAAAAAATGTACTACTCCCTCTATAAATAAATACATGGTGTATTGTTTTATTCCTATCGGCGAGATAACTTAATGTCTTTTTGCTACTTAATAGGATTACATGCAATGAACTAACCACCGCATGTGATGTTTGGTAGTCTCAAGTCATTGAAAGCATGCACGGCCCACATCTCTCATTGGTTGTATGTCATGAAATAAGAAACGAGGAGGGAGTTAACGTACCGTGCTAAGTGTTTTGGGATTATTTGGTTTTTGTAAGGTGACTTACACAACATTTTTGGTGACATGCATTAACATTTTATTAGTTAAAAAGGTCAAAACTTGGCACAAAATGCA
The DNA here is from genome assembly GCF_002162155.2 of Triticum dicoccoides. Lineage (NCBI taxonomy): Eukaryota > Viridiplantae > Streptophyta > Magnoliopsida > Poales > Poaceae > Triticum > Triticum dicoccoides. The sequence continues at coordinate 303,546,141 of NC_041380.1, read as the reverse complement.
AAGGGGACCAATAAACTAGTAAACATCAAAGTTCTCTCGTTTGGCCCCAACTAGAGGTCCGGTGAGATGACTGCACCGACACAGAGGGGGACACAGCTTCATTGACTTACTGCACCTGCCTTTGGGTGTATGGCACGTGGGCCCAACGGGTGGATGGACAACCTGCCATACAGCCAAAGGCAGGTGCAGTAGAGGGGCGAGGAGTAGATGGCCAACACGCATGTGAATTCAACGCAGCCTGCACTTATCATATAAAGGCTCCCGCCAGTCCAATCTATGAAATCCTACGCACCTATGCACCCAAGGGCAAGAGTGATCACTCCAATCGCATGATCAGTTGACTAGAAGCTAGACCCATGGAGGCGATGAGTGCGAGCATTAGCCGGCTGTGCTAGATGGTCCATGATGCCGGCCGGTGACCCGGCACCGAGGAACGTCTCCAAGTAGTGCTTGAAGGCGCCAGGGCGAGGGGCCGCTTGGACGAAAGCTTCGTCTCCTTGTTCGATGAGGTCCTCGTCGGCTTCCTCGACAAGTTCACCGTTGTCAAGAAGCTCGTAGACGACGTTAACGTACGCCTCCAGCCCAAGCGCCCAGGCTCTGCGATGCCTGCCACCCTCAATGGCCTCTATGGTGACAACCTCTTCGATGCACTGGTGGCCCTGCGACTACCCGCCGTCGGGCCGAAGAATGTCCACCTCGAGGTCGCGCTCGCTGCGCAACGCCTGGCGCAGCAAGACACCATCGACATAATCACCCACGTCTACGCGCAAATCGTCCACAAGGACTACTACATGCAAGAGGAGGACGATAGGACGCTAGCCTTCTTGGACCGCAGGGCAACCTTGGACGGCATTGTTCAGAAGAACATTGAGCTTGCTGCCAACGTCGCTGCTCCTCACACGTCGGTTGGTGACCCGGTGCACTAGCGCGTGAGGATGTCGTTGATGGATCCGTATGTATCTTTATCTTTCTGTCAAATCCACGTAGTAGTATATGGTACTACTAGTAATTATCTTACCTTTTGCATCAACTTCATAATATTCGTACGTACTCCATGCATGAACCGCGCCAGAACCAAACTTCTCATTACTCTAGGGAAAATCGTAATTTTTCTATCTATCGGTCACGCCATGGAGCAGAACCAAATTTTACAAGTTACAAGTTCAAAAGGAAAAGCCTGCCATGTTCGCGTCGCACCCCCACACGGTTGGTCCGACACACCGCTCAAGGGGGAATGCATGTTGTGTTGCATTTTCACTTACAAGTGGGACCGCAGTTGAGCAAACCGACTATTGGCAAGCCCCCACCCCGCGCACCGCGCGATGGTTGAGAAAACAGGAGGGAGAAGAGATGGCTATAGCATGGACTCCAAGAAAATTGGTGTCGGATGGGACTCGTGTGGGTGGCGTGTGTCGTACTGCTAGACATGAATGCTAGTTATGGCCCATGCCACCCCACTATATCGAGGTGCTGGTTACGGTGAACAAATTTCTTGGAGTCCGTGCTCAGCCCTCCTCTATCTCTCTTCTCAGCCAGCTAGCAGACGCATGGAGCCCATCGTATGTTTGCTCATATGCGCTCCCACATGTCAGTGAAACGCAAGAGGACCCACTGAACCTGCACATCTTTTACCTCGACGTGCTGGTGATGAAAACAAATCCAATAAAGATCTTCGGTCGCTGCTTTTGGAGATACTTAAGAGTAGTAATATTCTATTTACAGTTTAACCCAAGATGCACATCACATGGCTTCAACTACCACCTTATTTTCTTGCATGAAACAACCTGGATGCTGGATGTCCCACGTGTCGGCAAAAGGAGGAAGAACTCGACCAAATCCTCGGTTGTGCTCACGGATTAGAATAGTTGTGCTAACTTAAAATTTTATTGTGTAGAATGGATGCAAGTTTTGGTATTGGGAAGAAGAGTACAACGATATATTGATAGAGCGCAATTTAGTAGATGTCCTAGTACTTTTAGCTAGCATAGAGGCTAGAGATGAGACTAGTGCACTTGTTGATAGAATAGAGGCTAGACACGTCTACTTCTTTACACTCGAAAAAGAAAGAAGCAAGCAAGATCGAGCCTCCGCAGATCAACAATGAATGCATCGAGAAGGCACTAATCCAACTTATAGGAGTAGTTATGGAAGTTGGATATCTTCTAAAATGTATTCTTGTAGTTCTTGTTTTCTTTGGTCTTGCTTTTCTAGTCAAAATTTTGGTGATGTATTTCCATGTACCAAAAAATCAATGATGAAAAAAAGATATGTGTTTGCAAAGAAAAATGTACACGACCGGGATGCGTCCGCACGTTCGGCGCACGGGCACCGCATCCGAGAAATGGCCCAGACACGCCCCATTGCCCTACCCAAACGGACAGAATCCGGGCAAAACGAAGGTCCGTTTGGGGTCATGCATTGGAGTTGGCCTTACAAGTGGGACCGCAGTTGAGGAAACCGACTGTCGGTGTCAAAACCGGCGGATCTCGGGTAGGGGGTCCCGAACTGTGCGTCTAAGGCGGATGGTAACAGGAGGCAGGGGACACGATGTTTTACCCAGGTTCGGGCCCTCTTGATGGAGGTAAGACCCTACATCCTGCTTGATTTTATTCTTTGATGATATGGGTATTACAAGAGTTGATCTACCATGAGATCGGAGAGGCTAAACCCTAGAAGCTAGCCTATGGTATGATTGTATGTTGTCCTATGGACTAAAATCCTCCGGTTTATATAGACACCGGAGGGGTCTAGGCTTACACAAGGTCGGTTACGAAGGAGGAGATATACATATCTGTATTGCCTAGCTTGCCTTCCACGCCAAGTAGAGTCCCATCTGGACACGAGACAAAGTCTTAAATCTTGTATCTTCATAGTCCAATAGTCCGGCCAAAGGATATAGTCCGGCTGTCCGGAGACCGCTAATCCCGGACTCCCTCAGTAGCCCCTGAACCAGCCTTCAATGATTCTGAGTCTGGCGCGCAGTGTTGTCTTCGGCATTGGAAGGCGGGTTCCTCCACTGAATACACCCCAGAAGAATCTGAATACAAGGATAGTGAGGGAGTCCTGGATTAGGGGGTGTCCGGATAGCTGGACTATACCTTCGGCCGGACTCCTGGACTTCGTCCCGTGTCCGGAAGGGACTTTCCTTGGCGTGGAAGGCAAGCTTGGCGATACGGATATGTAGATCTCCTACCATTGTAACCGACTCTGTGTAACCCTAGCCCTCTCCGGTGTCTATATAAACCGGAGGGTTTTAGTCCGTAGGATGAAGAACAATCATACCATAGGCTAGCTTCTAGGGTTTAGCCTCCTTGATCTCGTGGTAGATCTACTCTTATACTACCCATATCATCAATATTAATCAAGCAGGAGTAGGGTTTTACCTCCATCGAGAGGGCCCGAACCTGGGTAAAAACATCGTGTCCCCTGTCTCCTGTTACCATCTGCCTAGACGCACAGTTCACGACCCCCTACCCGAGATCCGCCGGTTTTGACATCGACATTGGTGCTTTCGTTGGGAGTTCCTCTGTGTCGTCACTTTTAGGCCTGATGGCTCCTCCGATCATCAACGACGATCCAATCTAGGGTGAGACTTTTCTCCCCGGACAGTTCTTCTTATTTGGCGGCTTTGCACTGCGGGCCAATTCGCTTGGCCATCTGGAGCAGATCGAAAGCTACGCCCCTGGCCATCAGGTCAGATTTGGAAATTTAAACTACACAGCGAACGACCGCGGAGACTTGATCTTCGACGGATCTGAGCCGCAGCCGAGCGCGCCGCACTGTCCCGGTGGGCATGATCTAGCTTTGCCTCCGAACAGTGCCCTAGAGGCCGCACCTGTGTCCGCTCCGACCCTTGGCTCGGAGCCGACCACACCAATCGAGGATCGGTGGTTAGACACCGCCTCGGGGGCTGCAATCTCTACGGCGATCAAGCCGAACACTAGCCTTGTCCTCCGCGAAGCCCGTGACTCCAAGATGCCGGACTCCTCTCCGGACTCCGAGCCCTCCGTGCCCCTACCGATCGAATCCGATTGGGCACTGATCATGGAGTTCACCGCCGCAGACATCTTTCAGCACTCGCCCTTCGGCGACATTCTGAATTCACTCAGGTCTCTCTCTTTGTCAGGAGAGTCCTGGCCGGACTATGACCGGCAGGATTGGGATGTGGACGACGAAGAAATTCGATGCCCACCCACCACCCACTTCGTAGCCACTATCGATAATTTAAACGACGTGCTCGACTTCGACTCTGAAGACATCGACGGTATGGACAACGATGTAGGAGATGAACATGAACCAACGCCTATAAGGCACTGGACAGCCACCTCATCTCATGATGTATACATGGTGGACACACCCAAAGGAAGCGACGACAAGGAACACAGGGATGCAACGAGGGATCGTTCACTCGAAAAGCAATCAAAGCGGCAACTTAAGCGCCGCTCCAAGCCCCGCCTCGGCAGAGACAGCAACCATACAGACCCAGCCATAGAGCAGGACGAGCCGGCGGACGACGAACATGCCTTCGAGCAACCGTCTGAATAGGGCAACTTGGATAAACAAACCGAACACCCCGTCCCCGGTGAAAACAACAGTCTGGATGACCTTACGCCGGATAGGCTCATGGAGCAGAAGAACCTCCACAAAAGGCTCGTCACCACTGCGCGTAGCCTGAAAAAGCAGAAGCGGAAGCTCAAAACTGCGGAAGATGCACTCAGAATCAGATGGAGCAAAGTACACAACACCGCAAACAAATATGGCGGCAGTCGCCGCACAAAAAGCTATCCAAAGCGAAAGCTACTGCCTGAATTTGACGAGGAGGCCTTAGAGCCCCCGCAGTCAAAAAATAGGAAAGCCACCCGGTCGGATAGACGACCGCATGGCCAGCATGGAGCGGCAAGCGGCGCCGCACACAAGCTGGCACGCGATCCACCAAAGGATCTGCATCAAAAAGATGGCCCAGCCAGATCTATCTACGGGCCAAGAAAGCAAGCTCTAGTAAGCAATGCAACACAACAAATATCCGAACATCACGGCACACCCAAATACAGGGGTGCCACACACCCCCTATGTTTCACCGATGAGGTGCTGGACCATGAATTTCCAGCGGGATTCAAGCCCGTAAACATAGAGGCGTATGACGGAACAATAGACCATGGGGTTTGGATCAAGGATTATATCCTCCACATACACATGGCCAGAGGAGATGGCCTCCACGCCATAAAATACTTACCCCTCAAGCTTAAAGGGCCATCCCGGCATTGGCTCAAAAGCCTTCCCGAAAACACCATTGGAAGTTGGGAAGAGCTTGAGGATGCTTTCCGGGCAAATTTTTCAAGGGACCTATGTCCGCCCTCCAGATGCAGATGATCTCAGTTACATAACTCAACAGCCCGGAGAGTCAGCCCGGAAATTCTGGAACAGATTTCTTACTAAAAAGAATCAGATAGTCGACTGTCCGGAGGCCGAAGCCCTAGCAGCTTTTAAGCATAACGTTTGAGATGAATGGCTCGCCAGACACCTCGGCCAAGAAAAGCCAAGAACAATGGCCGCATTAACAAGCCTCATGACCCACTTTTGCGCAGGGGAGGACAGCTGGTTGGCAAGATGTAGCACCAGCGACCCAAGTACATCCGAAGTTAGGGATGGAAACGGAAAACCCCGACGCAGCAAGGACCAGCACCGGAGTAAGGGAAACATCCCAAAGAGAACGGCGGTCAACGCTGGATTCAAAAGCTCGCGGCAGAACCCGAGAAAGCCGCCCCTCAAGGATAATAGGGACGAGCTATCCAACTTAAACAAAATCTTGGACAAGATATGTCAAATACACAGTACTCCCGGGAAGCCTGCGAACCATACCCACAGAGATTGTTGGGTTTTCAAGCAATCCGGAAAACTCAACGCCGAACACAAGGGGCTCGACACACCAAGTGAGGACGATGACGAACCCCACAAGCAGAGCACCAGGAAACAAAAGGATTTCCCACAAGAAGTCAAAACAGTAAACTTACTTCACGTGATGAACAGAATGGCGCCAACAGAGATACGCGTCATACGGCCTATCCCAAAGGAGCCTCACCAATGGTTGTTAAAACCGATCACCTTCGACCATCAGGATTACTCTAGAAGTATCCGGAACGCAGGCTGGACTGCCTTGGTATTAGATCCAATAATCGGCGGACTCCACTTTACAAATGTCCCGATGGACGGCGGCAGTGGTCTAAACCTGTTATACCAGGACACAATCCGCAACATGGGGATAGACCCAACAAAAATTCGCCATATCAAAACCTCCTTTCAAGGGGTAACGCCAGGCCCGGATGCCCGTTGCATGGGTTCTCTCCGGCTAGAAGTTATGTTCGGCTCCCCCGATAACTTCCGTCGCGAACAGCTAACTTTCCACATCGCCCCATTCTCAAGTAGCTATCAAGCACTGCTGGGATGCGAAGCTTTCTCCCGCTTTAACACAATATCGCATTATGCATCTCTTACGCTTAAGATGCCCGGTCCACGAGGCATCATCTCATTAAAGGGAAAACATTGAGTGTTCCTCCCGCGCGGAAGACAGTGCGGCTGCCTTGACAGCCCCACAATAAAGCGGCTTCACCAGCCAAAGCACCTAACTAGGTCGTCAAGACCACGGACACGGCTAGATGAGTCCGGCATAAACATACAATTGATAAAGGCTTAATAGCCGTATACCCCTATACTAGGGGCTCCGCGCATATAAAACAAGAGATAATAAAGCTCAATTTTACCCATTTTGATCTATACTTTGTTTATTTAGTATAACTCATGTTCGGCACGATCTTTCTTCAACTAAGTTCCTCTCTTTTACAGATAAACACTGTGCTACGCCCGTCCAGGATACGGCACAACGGAGACATAGGCGCAGACGTGCACCAGGGACCCGTTCGAAGGATTCTTTTCAGATTAAGACCCTGTGTAAACCTTTTTTTACTGTCTCTTGTTGATACACATCCCCTGGTTTCTTGGTATAACCAAGGAGGAGGCTGGCGTTTTGGCATGTGGCCATGTCAGAGTTTTGTGCGTACCTGGACACTAGGGGCTTATTACTAAGGGCGTTATCCCGCCCTCATAAAGACCGAATACCTTAGGGAGTGTTCGGCGTCGCGAGTTTGGCCTTATATGCATCAGCTCCAAATCATGTCTTTGGTCAAATGTTGGGTTTGCCCGGCTCCTGTGTTTTGCTACCTTACGTTCCGCTCTATCGGCTAAGGCGGCACTAGGAGAACTACTGCGATTGTGCCCCGGTTCGGCCAGGCGAGCACCTCAGTAGAGAAAGCCGAAAACTGACTATCATGATATAGCGTGAGACTGGTCAACCACTCGATGACTTACCGGAATCTTTAGGATTCCTCCACATTAACGAAGGGCTGCTTCCCGGCCAGGCACATACGCGCCCCGAGTTCGGGCAAGCGCAGGCCCCACCAGGGGCTATATAAGTAGCCTCACTGTCAAACTCCTATGGCTAAGTGAAAGTGATAAAGCATCATAGTCCGATTGCCTAGTTCGCTGCGCTATCAGCTCCTTTGTAGGACCAAGACATTGGATCAAGTGTGAAAATGCGCCTTTTGCAAACACCCCCACATTATGTGCGTGGGGGCTGAAGCCGACGACTGCCATCTTTCAGATTATATATACATATATGTTAAACGGCCGCAAAGGAGGTATTATAATACTTGCAGGCACAAGTATAAAAAGCTTCTACAATTTATCAAATATTGTTTTACAATAATATTTGCTATTCGAATATAGTATCCTTCGAGCACCGCGTCTCTATTAAACGAGCGCCTTGCAGAACTTCCTGAAAATAGTGCTCGGCAGGTACTCGGCTTCCATCCGAGTCTGGGGATGCAACAGCGGTGGCCTCCATTTCCGCCCAGTATGTCTTAACACGGGCAAGAGCCATCCGCGCACCCTCTATGCACGCTGACCTCTTCATTGCATTGATATGCAGCGGCGCACCAAGGAACTGCTGCACCAAGTTGAAATAACTTTTTGACTCTGGCCTCTCTGGCCAAAGATGACTCATGACATACTTCATGGCGAGTACGGACAACCTATTTAGCTCGGCCCATTCAGCCAAACGATTGGCTAATGACAATGGATGCTCCGGATTATGGAACTGCGACCAAAAGAGCTTTTCCACTTCGCGATCTTCTTGATCTCGGAAGTGTTCGACCGCATCTGCGGCACTCGCTGCCAAATCCAGATAGGTGTCCGCCGTACTCCACATCCGGTCTAGCGGAGCATGTTTAGGATCACAGAACTTCCTCCGCAGCATAAAGGGCTTTCCAGCCGCGATCTCTCCGGCCTGACGCAGCTCCTCTTTCATAGCTCTCATCGCAGAGCGAGCATCCTTGGCATCGGCAACGGCCTTCTCCAGGTCCATCTATTCCGCCCGATCTTCTTTTTCAAGAAGCTTGCAACGGTCAGCAGCGCTCTTCAGCTTCACAGCCATCTCGGCCATTTCCTTCTTGCTTCAGCAGTGAGCAGCCTGTTTGGCTTTCAGCTCTTCAATTGCCTTTCCGGCAGCCGCATCACTTTTCCTGGCTTGCTCCTTGGCTCGGGCATGTTCCGCCCAAAGATTCTCCATGGCAGCAGCACCATCTGCATCAAGCGCACACATTGTAAGATGCTGGCATAAAGCTCCTCCTACCAGGTGCTGCCGGAGTAATTACATACCTTATGCCTCGTCAAGCCGCTTGTTGACAAGCGCGATGTCGGCATCTGCCACGTCAAGTTGCCACTTTAGCTCGGCAAATTCATCAGTCCGGCTGGCCACCCGACACTTCACCACCTACATATGAAGGCGGCATATTAGAACTGGGATTATGATCCTCTGCGCGCCGTCACTTTTGACAATGCACAGAGTCTCAGGGGCTACTATGTACACAGGGCGCATCTTATTTATGCGCAACAGTCCAAAAAGGGTACAAAAAGGGTACATTATTTCGCGTACCTCAAAACCTGTCAGTAAACTCCTGACAGCCTCGTGCAATCCGCTCTCCGCGGATGAAATCCTCTCAATCATCGTACCCATCAATGCACGGTGCTCCTCTGAGATAGATGCTCGCCCTAGTAGATCCTTCAGCTCCTCCGACCGCGCACCAGACGGTGCCGGACTCGTTCGATGGCCCTTTTCGAAGGCCGGACGCGGAGGGCTTTGGGGGGCATATGACTACCTTCCGGCCCTGCAAGATTCAGAGAAACCCTCAGTGACGATACCTCAGGGTCGCCCGCCTCGCAAGGCGGTACGGCAGGGGGAGGCGTTCCGCTCTCCATCATCTCCGGAAGAAGATCCCCCGAAGACGAGCTCTGCTGAGAAGGGCTAAGGTCCGAGCTACAAGGTAAATTTTCGATTACTCTTCTCGGATATAACGCAAGGATTTCTCTCATTTATGAAAAAGAAAAACTCCTCTCTACTTACGGCTCGGTGGAGGGCTGATCCCCTTGAGGGCATAATTCGGCCGAAGTATCCCCCGGCGCAGGATCCTCTGACGAAGATTTCTTCCCCCGCTTTGAGGCCATGGTCTCTGGGTCATCAGAGTCGGTCCTCTTCTTCCCCTGAGGAGAGGAATTTTTGATTCCTCCCTTCCGTACAACCTTCTTCGAGGAGGCTATAGCTTCCTTGTCCCCTCCCTCGCTTTCCTCCGAAGGCACAACCTCCAACATCCTGACTAGCACGGGATCCGGCGTGGTCTCAGGGAGGGAGGCCGGACACCTGATTAGCTTTGCTTTTGCTATCCACTCCTGTTTAAAGGACAGTTCTTTTAGGGGCAATTTTATGATAAATATACGGATAGCGAGTCTAGGCACAAGGCTACTTACTTGAGTATCCGGGCGATTGCAGCTCAGGCCTGCGTCCTCGGTCAAGTCCAGACACATTGCTTGTGATCCGAAGAACAATTTGTACATCTCCACGGGCGTTGCGCCCATGAAATGCTGGAGAGCTCGTGGTCCCTTCGGATTGAACTCCCACAGGCGAAGGGGGAGACGTTTGCTGGGCAAGGCTCGGCGGATCAACATGACTTGCGTCACCATGACCAGGCTAATGTCTCTTTCTAAGAGATCTCGAATGCGGCCCTGCAACAAGGGCACGTCCTTGGATGGCCCCCAGTCCAGTCCTTTATTGACCCATGGCACTAGCTGTGGTGGGGGACCCGAGCGAAAGGCAGGTGGCGCCACCCACTTGGTGCCCCTGGGAATGGTGATGTAAAACCACTCTCGTTGCCATAAGCTGGACTCCTCTTGAAAAGAGCCCCTGGGCCATGGAGCACCAGCATTCTTGCTTATAAAAGCACCTCCGCACTCCGCGTGCCGTCCCTCGATCATCTTCGGCTCTACTTTGAAGGTCTTGAGCCATAGTCCGAAGTGAGGAGTAATATGGAGGAAGGCTTCAGACACGACGATGAATGAGGAAATATGGAGGATGGACTCCGGAGCTAAGTCGTGAAATTCCAGCCCATAATAAAACTTGAGCCCCCTCACGAAGGGATCCGTCGGGAAGCCTAGCCCCTGAAGGAAGTCAGACATGAACACCACACTCTCACCAGGCTTGGGAGTGGGAATGACCTGCCCTTGAGCAGGCAGCCTATGCCAGATTTTGCCGGTCAAGAACCTGGCCTCTCTCAACTTCAGCACGTCCTCCTCCGTGATGGAGGAGGGCATCCATCGGCCTCGAAGGTCGGAACCAGACATTGTCGAAGGTCCGAAGCGCCTGAAATCTAGAGCCTTGGGTGTTGGAACTCGAGGCGAAGGACGAACTCGTTTGAGATTGAAAGAAAGGAGTAAGGCCTTGGTCTCTTTATAAGAGGTTGAATACCAAGGGCCCTCCCCGTGACCGTTTGGGACTCACCTTTGATCAAGAAAACATACCAATGGGTACGACTGGGTTACCCACGCCCGTATTGATGAGAATCCCGAAATAAGGGGACACGATCTCTGCTTTGACAAGACATGCCAAGGAAACCGCCTCGCTAAATGCGCTGAGGTTGGACAGTAAAACAATTCGAATAAAGACTTGGCAGTGGTGTGATGTCATGCTATGGAATACGTGGGCAGATTAGATTTGTGTAAATATTATTCTCTCTATGGCAATATGTTGAAACTTATTTTGTAGAGCCGGACACTACCTTTGTGTTCAAAGTCTTCTATGAAGTACTTGGAGGAGGAACCCGCCTTGCAATGCCGAAGACAATCTGCGCGCCGGACTCGTCGTCATTGAAGCCTGGTTCAGGGGCTACTGAGGGAGTCCTGGATTAGGGGGTGTGGGGATAGCCGGACTATACCTTCGGCCGGACTCCTGGACTATGAAGATACAAGATTGAAGACTTTGTCCGGTGTCCGGAAGGGACTTTCCTTGGCGTGGAAGGCAATCTTGGCGATACGGATATGTAGATCTCCTACCATTGTAACCGACTCTGTGTACCAATAGCCCTCTCCGGTGTCTATATAAACCGGAGGGTTTTAGTCCGTAGGACGAAGAACAATCATACCATAGGCTAGCTTCTAGGGTTTAGCCTCCTTGATCTCGTGGTAGATTTACTCTTGTACTACCCATATCATCAATATTAATCAAGCAGGAGTAGGGTTTTACCTCCATCGAGAGGGCCCGAAACTGGGTAAAAACATCGTGTCCCTTGTCTCATGTTACCATCCGCCTAGACGCACAGTTCGGGACCCCCTACCCGAGATCCGCCGGTTTTGACACCGACAGATAGTATCCGACCCTGCAAAATAAGTTCCACATACCACCGTAGAGAGAATAATATTTCCACAAATCTAATCTGCTGACTCGTTTTGTCAACGTGACGTTTTATCATGGCCCGGTGATTATTCGAACCGTTTCCTTTAACTGGCCCAGCACATAACGCGAGGCAGTTTCTTGACACGTCTTGTCAAAGCAGAGATCGTGTTCCCCTTATCATGGGATTCTCATCAATACGAGCATGGGTAACCCAACCGCGCCATCGATTACGGTGCTTGGGGATAAGCGAGTTTTACCAGGCTAGTGGGGGCGCAAAATTTTGGCCGCCCTTATAAAGGGATAAGGTTTAACCTTTCTCTACCCACGCCTTCTTCCTCCTTGCTCATCCATTCTTGCGCACTCAAGGCCCAACGCCCAAGTCCGCATCTTTCTCCTCAACCTCCTCCAAACATGTCCGGAGCGGGAGGGAAGTGGATGGCTTCCTCCGTTACGGAGGAACACATAAAAAATCTGCGCGTAGCCGGATACTTAGCCGCGAATATCGCGCATCGGCTGCCCGCTGCGGGGCAGATCGTCCCTACCCCGGAAATTCATGAGAGGGTAGTTTTCCTCCACCACTTCCTCCGCGGACTGGGGTTTCCCCTTCATCCATTCGTCTATGGTCTCATGTTCTACTACGGGCTGGACTTTCATGATCTGGCCCCAAACTTCATACTCAACATTTCGGCGTTCATCGTCATCTGTGAGGCCTTTCTCCGCATCTGCCCCCACTTCGGTTTGTGGCTGAAGACCTTCAATATCAAGCAGAAGGTGGTGGGTGGCCAACAAGCAGAATGCGGTGGAGCCATGGTCGGCAAGATGCCCATTGTTATATGGCCCGAAGGCTCCTTCGTGGAGACCATAAAGGGGTGGCAATCGGCGTGGTTCTACATCACCGAGCCGCGCGACACCAACTGTGTGGCTGCCCCCGAGTTCTGATCCGGATTCCCTACACGGCCCACTTCCTGGAAAGAGAAGGGCCTATCGTGGGGTTCATCGGTAGAGCTAGACGAACTCCAGAAATGTATCCGGAACATGGCAAGCAAGAAACTCAAGCTTGTGAACATAGTCCAAGTCATGCTCGTCCGCCGAATCCTCCCGTGTCAACAACGGGACTTCAACTTGTGGGAGTTCGACCCGGCCCAGCACCAAACTCCGAGCGAGCTCTTCGACACGACGCACAAGGACGTTTGGAGGGTGCTGTTCAAGGGCACCGAGGTCCCTCCCTCTCTCACAGAGGACCACGGACTAAGCGCGAAGCGGCGAGCGCATTCGGTAAGTTCTATACATCTGGTAGGATATTTATTTCTCCTAGCTTAACCATGTGCAAGGTCTGAGCTCCCATGCCTTTGACATCACTGGGTGGAGGCATCGGAGCAGATCAACTGTCCGGCCCCTCTGCTCGAAGGCAATGCGGATGCTCTCCTGACGGAGATGCTGACTCCGGCTTCTTACAAGGTGCCGGAGAAGACCAAGAAGGCCAAGGGAACCCGAAAGAGTTCCCGGCGCCAGGTGATATCGGACTCATTGTTCGATGACTCCTCGGCGCACTCCTCCCACGAATACGAGGAGGAAGATGAAGAGGCTCCCCCTCCAGTCAGGGGAGACAAGAAAAGGACGGCCGCCCCAACTAGGGGGGCGAAGGGTCCAAGAAGGGAAGGACTCTCCTTCCGGACAGTTCCACCATCGCCGCCGGAGGCGAAGACGAGTGGCTTCTTAGGGCCAAGCCCCTGGCGAAGTCGTAAGTATTCGGATACCAGAGTAACTCATAGCATTCCTTTGTCGCAGTGCTTCTCCTAACGCTGAATTGTGATTATGCAGGCCGCCCCGAGCCCGTATTGACGTATCTTCGTGGGACGGCTCCCTGGACTCGTCAGATATGGATAGCGATCCAATTCCGACTGCCACCTCCCCTTGCCCTACGGACAACGCCGAGGTGTTGTCCCAAGAGGCACCGGGTCGAGGGGAGATAATCTCGGAGGCACCTCAAAGCGACCTTTCTGACTCCGGGAGAAGAGGGAGCAAGGCCCCCGAGGGCTCCGAGTTCGGCCCTCAGTCAAACACCGCGCCGGAACCTCCAGTGGTTTTGTACTCGGGCAGGCGGCCTCCTTCCAAGAGGGGCAAGACGCCTGTGCCGGTGACCTCTGTCCATCCAGAGGCACCGGACAATCTGCTGGGAGCGCTTCGCAGCGCTTTCATCGACGAGGAGCACCGCACTATTATGAGTGCAGTGGTCCAGAAGGTTCAGTCCGCCAAGAGCGGACTGACTGAAGCCTATGCCAGCCATCTAACAAGCTTTGAGGTAAGTATTTAAAATATACGAAAAATATTACCGCATAGACAGTAGCCCCTGATGCTCTGTTCGGTGTTCATAAAGAAAAGCCAAATAGAGGAACAAACAGTATCGCAGGAGTCTAATATAAGTATGTATGTATGCGTATGCAGGCTTCGCTGCTGACCTCTGCCGCATTGACTGCGGAGGTCGCCGTATTAAAGCAAGACCTCGAAGTGTCCCAGAAAGAGCTCGGCCTTGCTAAGAGGCAACTTGAGGAGAACAAAGGTAAGTAGTACCTAGTCTATGGATATATAAAAAGAATGTGATTGCAAAATGACAGGATCACCATAAATTTGCCAGGGGCCACGACCGAGGTGGCGACCCTGAAGCAAGCGCTATCCGAGGACGAAAACAAAGCGGCCAAGGAGCGCACTAAGCGGGAAAGGCAGGAGGCTCGAGTGGGCGAGGTGCAGCAAGATCTCCACGCTCTCGTGACGAAGCACGAGGCGTTGGAGCTTGACTTGAAGACGCGAGAGTCCGAGCTTGCCGCGGCCCTTGAGAGCGCAAAGAATGCCAAGGCCGAAGCCCAAAAGGCCCTCCAGGAGATTGATGCGATGAAGAAGATAGCGGTGGGTAAGGCATTCTATATGCAAAGCAAGCATGTGAAAGTAAATTACTTGTTACTTACCCAAATCCGGAGCTCTCCAGGAGCATCCGCAGATTTGCCCCGCAGCATGTCGGATGCCGCGAAATTTTACTGGGCCGAGGAGGGAAGCTCGACGAAGAAGTTGTTGTGGGCCCAGTATACCGGGACCCAACACCCGGTGCCTATGAGCGACTAGCTAAAGCAGCTGGTCGAGCTGCACAAGGTGGCCGAACAGGCCAAGAAGGGCTTTATAGTCTGGATGTGGCCTCGCAACGCCCTTCCCAACAGCTACTTCGGCCTGGTGAGGCGGCTTGTCGATGCCTGCCCACGGCTGGAAGTCGTCAAGCGGTCCATCTGCATCGAAGGTGCACGCCGGGCCTTCGCCCGTGTGAAGGTGCAATGGGCCAAGCTGGATGCCGTGAAGCTGATTAAGGAAGGGCCGCCGGAGGGCACGGAGCATCTCCACCCCGAGATGTACTATGAGGGTGTCCTGAAGGGTGCCCGTCTCGTAGTGGACGAGTGTACGAAAGATATAATATTTGAGTAAACTTGCTCGTGTAATCCTGTATTTATGAAAACTTGTTCATATGCGCTATGCAACGCTTGTTTGAATTTAAAATATTACCTTATGTTCGGCTGTTTATCAAATCTGAGAATGGCTAGTCGCCGGCTTCTGCCCCCATGCCACGAGTGCTGGGGTGTTCGGGATAAACCTGAGCACTCTTCTTCCCATTTTTGGGTCCTTCGAGGGAGGTGTTCAGCACAACGAACAAGGCAATCGGCCTATGATGCGTTATCACTCTCACTTAGCCATAGAATTCTATAATTTTAAATTTCGGCGAAGCCCCTAGTATTCGGAAAGCCGAACTCGGAGCGCGATACACGCCTTAAGACGGACAAGGCCGACTCCTCGCTCTAAGTGGCATAAGTCTTGAAGGACTCGAAAACCCCTCGAACAGCGACCAGTCTCTCGCCTTATCATGACAGTCAGTTTTAGCTTTCTCTACTGAGGTGCTTAGCCCAGCAGAACCGGGGCACAATTGCAGTAGTTCTCCCAGTGCTACCTTAGCCGATATAGAGGAACGGAAGGTACCAAAACATGGGAGCCGGGCAAACCCAACTATTGACCCAAGACATGATTCGGAGCTGATGCATATAATGCTATAAGTTCAGGGTGCCACACTGTCAAAAGTGTTCGAACTTCTCACGCCGTATTATGGGGTATGCTTAAGCCCCTAGTGTATTGGCCGTACCAGAGTGTACGGGTGCTTGATGTCATGAATGAACATATATATAAAAAGAAGAATGCAATAAAAGCCTTAATGCAATGCGTTGTTTATTCAAAAACGTACGTTAAAGCAGAATGATACAGGTAGTGCGATAAGCAAAAAGTAGGACTATGTCCCCTCCAAGGGCAAGCTGAGGAATAATATTAAAACAAGTATTTCACTCGTTATCGTAATCCACCTGGGAGTTCCGTGGTGTGATGTAGCTTTCTGCCTCCTTGGTTGCTGCATCATGTGTTCGGCAATCATGCTGCCGGACAGGGTTTCTAGAGATTAATGTCCTAAAAGAGAGAAAAATAACAAAGCACGAAGCCCCTAGTGCGGTTTAAGCCGCGTCTTGGGGCGTGCCGTAGTCGTGCCCCCTTCCCCGCCTGTGCCCATGGTATTTTTAATGCATAATTATGTACGCGTGGCACGGGTTTCACCGTTTGGCTGGGACCGGGGTGGGGGCCGCATTGCTATGCGAGCTCGGAACATGCCAGGCGGTCCAGTTGTCGATTACTCCGGGCGCGCTTGAAGTTGTCCGGGTCCTTAATCGCCGAACTAGTGGATTGCCTTAAGAGGCTGCTTTGTGCTTCCGCTGCGAGGGCCGCAGTGTGCTCCTCTGTTTGGAGAGAGCTCTCTGTGTTTCCATTAACTGTAATGACCCCCCGAGGTCCTCGCATCTTGATCTTGAGGTATGCATAATGCGGTACCGCATTGAATCTCGCAAATGCGGTTCACCCAAGCAGTGCATGATAGCCACTGCAGAACGGGACTATATCGAAGATTAACTCTTCGCTTCGGAAGTTATCCGGGGATCCGAAGACCACTTCCAGTGTGACTGAGCCAGTGAAGTGGGCCTCTACACATGGTATGACGCCTTTAAAGGTTGTTTTTGTGGGATTGATCCTTGAGGGGTCTATACCCGTTTTGCGCACTGTGTCCTGATAAAGCAGGTTCAGGCTGCTGCCGCCATCCATAAGGACTCGAGTGAGGTGAAATCCGTCAATGATTGGGTCTAGGACCAGTGCGGCAAATCCGCCATGACGGATACTAGTGGGGTGGTCCCTGCGATCGAAGGTGATCGGACAGGAGGACCATGGGTTGAACTTTGGGGCGACTGGCTCCAAGGCATATACGTCCCTGAGCGCACGCTTCCGCTCCCTCTTGGGGATGTGGGTTGCGTATATCATGTTCACCGTCCGCACTTGTGGGGGGAACCTCTTCTGTCCTTTGGTATTCGGCTGCTGGGGCTCCTCATCATCGTCGCTATGTGGCCCCTTATCTTTGTTTTCGGCAATTAACTTGCCGGCCTGCTTGAACACCCAACAATCCCTGTTGGTGTGGTTGGCTGGCTTGTCGGGGGTGCCGTGTATTTGACACGAGCGATCGAGTATACGGTCCAAACTGGACGGGCCCGGAGTGCGTCTTTTGAATGGCTTTTTCCGCTGACCGGGTTTAGAGCCTTTGAATCCGGCATTAACTGTCGTATCCTCGGTATTGTCGCTGTTAATGCGGCGCTTATGTTTATTGTGACGTGACCTGCTATTGCCATCCTTGGTATCCGAAGTACCATGGTTCTTTGATATGTTATTACTGTGAGCCAGCCAGCTGTCTTCTCCCGCACAAAAGCGGGTCTTGAGTGTCGCGAGAGCTGCCATAGATTTCGGCTTTTCCTGACCAAGTTGCCGGGCTAGCCACTCGTCGCGGATGTTGTGCTTGAAAGCTGCTAGGGCCTCTGCATCCGGACAGTCGACGATTTGATTTTTCTTTGTTAGGAACCGTGTCCAGAATTGCCTGGCCGATTCCTCTGGCTGCTGAATTATGTGGCTCAAGTCATCGGCATCTGGTGGTCGCACATAAGTGCCCTGAAAGTTGTCAAGGAATGCGGCTTCCAGATCTTCCCAACAGCCAATGGACTCTACTGGCAAGCTATAGAGCCAATGTCGAGCTGGTCCTTTGAGTTTGAGTGGGAGGTATTTAATGGCATGTAGATCATCACCGCGTGCCATGTGGATATGTAGGAGGAAATCCTCGATCCATACCGCAGGATCTGTTGTGCCGTCGTATGATTCTATATTTATGGGTTTGAAACCCTCTAGGATTTGATGATCCATTACTTCGTCTGTGAAGCATAAGGGGTGTGAGGCGCCTCTGTACTGGGCTATATCGCGAGCAGCTCCAATGAGTCTTGCCCGCTGTGCTCGGCCCGGCCGGATTTACTTTTAATGTATCCGGCGTGACGATTATCATCTCGCGTAGTGGCACGCCCTCGTGATCCGTAGATCGATCTTGCATGTTTTGCTTTGTCCTCTAATACGTCTCGCAGGTCTGCCGTATTTCCCCATGCCTTTTTATTTGAATGGCGTCGGGGTGCGGGCTGAGCTTTTGGCTGGAATGCCTCTCTGTCGCAGCCACGAGGTCGCCGGTCAGCCGCGTCATACGCTTCTTCCTCTAGTCAGGGTGGCAACCTGCATTTTGGATAACTCTTGGAGGGGCATTCGAGTTTATATTCCTCGGCCGCCAGGACTTCAGTCCATCTGTCAGCTAGCGGATCTTGATCAGCTTGAAGCTGATGCTACTTCTTCTTAAGGCTATTGTTCGACGGGATCCTCTGGCACGACGAATTCGTCATCGTCGAGGCTTGCCTCGTCTTCGAAGGGAGTCATGTAATTATCATCCTCCTCATCTGCCGCTCTCTCAGGAGGGCCGGCCTCTCCATCCTCCTGCCCTATATCGTGCTGGAGGGGATTATTGCCATCTTCGGCACTATCCGGCATGCTATTATCTCTTGTGCCGGTATCACCACTTTTGCTTTGGCGGGACTTAGAGCGGCGCCGCTGACGTCGGCGCTTGGGTTGCTTCTTGGAGGGGTCATCCTCCGCTGTCTCGTCGCCATTGCCTTCTTTGGGTGTGTCCACCATGTATATATCGTATGATGAGGTGGCTGTCAAGTGCCCTGTGGGCAGTGGTTCCTCTTTGTCTCCCGCATCGTCGTCCATACCGTTGTTGTCTTCGGAGTCGAAGTCGACCATGTCGGTTAAGTCATCGATAGTGGCTACTAAGTGGGTGGTGGGTGGGCAGCGAATTTCTTCGTCATCCGCATCCCAATCCTGTCAGACATAGTTCGGCCAGGATCCTCCTGACAAGGAGAGAGACCTTAATGAGTTCAGTATGTCGCCAAAGGGCGAGTGCTAAAAAATATCCGCGGAGGTAAACTCCATGATCGGCGCCCAATCGGATTCGCTAGGAATGGGCGCAGGCGGTTCAGAGTTCGTGGCCGGAGAAGGATCCGGCAGTTTGACAACATGGCTCTCGTGCAGGGTAAGGTCGATGTTCGGCTCGATCGCCGCTGAGGATAAGGCCTGCGTGGCGGGGTCCATCCACCCGTCCATGGACGGCGCAACTGGCTCAGAATTGAGGGTCGGAGCGGCTGCCGGTGCGATCTCCTGAACACTGTCCGATGGTAGAGCTAAATGTACTCATCGTGACCGTGTGACGCACAAGGCAGGGGCTCGAATCCGTCGAAGATCAAGTCTCCGCGGATATATGCCGTGTAGTTTAAGCTTCCAAACCTGACCTGGTGGCCAGGGGCGTAACTTTTGATCTGCTCCAGATGGCCAAGCGAGTTGGCCCGTAGTACGAAGCTGCCGAACACAAAGATCTGTCCAGGGAAAAAAGTCTTACCCTGGACTGCATCGCTATCAATGATCATAGGAGCCATCAAGCCTAACGGCGATGACATAGAGGAACTCTCAATGAAAGCACCAATGTCGGTGTCAAAACCGGCGGATCTCGGGTAGGGGGTCCCGAACTGTGCGTCTAAGGTGGATGGTAACAGGAGGCAGGGGACACAATGTTTTACCCAGGTTCGGGCCCTCTTGATGGAGGTAAAACCCTACATCCTGCTTGATTTATTATTTGATGATATGGGTATTACAAGAGTTGATCTACCACGAGATCGGAGAGGCTAAACCCTAGTAGCTAGCCTATGGTATGATTGTATGTTGTCCTACGGACTAAAACCCTCCGGTTTATATAGACACCGGAGGGGGCTAGGGTTACACAAGGTCGGTTAGGAGGAGATATACATATCCGTATTTCCTAGCTTGCCTTCCACGCCAAGTAGAGTCCCATCTGGACATGAGACGAAGTCTTCAATCTTGTATCTTCATAGTCCAATAGTCCGGCTGTCCAGAGATCCCTAATCCCGGACTCCCTCACCGACTATCGGCAAACCCCCACCTCGCCTGCCGCGCGATGGCTGAGTTAGAGAAACGACGAGGTTGAAGAGATTGTTGTAGCACGAACTCCAAGTAATATGGTTTCAGATGGAAGTCGTGCTGGTGGCGTGTGCCGTACTCCTGGACGTGAATGCTTGTTCTGGCCCATGCCACCCTACTACTCCTACTACTTAATTATAGTAGTAGTAGTAGTATCGAAGATTCGAGGTGCTGGTTACGTACAGGGAACACATTAACATATGGCCCACCTCACACTGTGGCCAAATTTCCTAGAGTCTGTAGAAGGTTAAAAAGTGTTCTTTGTGAGGATGGGTGGCTGGTCT
Source organism: Triticum dicoccoides (assembly GCF_002162155.2). Taxonomy (NCBI): domain Eukaryota; kingdom Viridiplantae; phylum Streptophyta; class Magnoliopsida; order Poales; family Poaceae; genus Triticum; species Triticum dicoccoides. The sequence continues at coordinate 303,525,612 of NC_041380.1, read as the reverse complement.
CAAGTTTAAAACTTTTTTATTACATATGTAGACGTAGAGATAGTGCAGCATGTGAAGCTAGTACAAGTAGTGTACTATTGTTGATTGGCCTCATCCGATAACCTGTTGCAATGCACGTACAATTATGTATTCGGAAAATATTTTTTTGCCTCATCGCAGCACCCACTCAGAGAAGCGACTCGAAAGCCATTCATAAATTTAGTAAGTTTATCACAGGCATATCATTTTATTACATACAACAGGTCATCAACCCACTACGACAACAAGGATACATTATAAATACTAAAGTTTTCATCACACAACAAATAACAAGCAATGAAATGAACTTCAACTCAACCAATCCTCGGCGTTGGAAACGCTTGCTTTGAACCACAAGTGATTCTCTAGGAAGAGCCAGCTACTGTTAATCTCGAGACCAACGCAGGACTGATCATCCAGGCTGAAGCGGCCTACTATACCACGACCAGGGTAGGGAACCACCGCAATGTCCGACGTATAGATACAGTTGCTTCTCATAAATGGTAGTAGTATTGAGTAACATCAGCAGTGGGCTGTATACAGACAAGAAGGGGTGATCCATCGGAATTAGTTGCCAGCCGCCAGTGAGCATATGGCCCCTGCTCGTCCTCATGCTCGTGATCATCACCATCGTCATCTCCCCCTTGGTTATAAATATTTTCAAGTATAGGTGGTGGAATGTTCACAGGACCTTGGAAACACAAGAAGAATGTTAATTAGTAGAGAAGGGAAACTTGCTAACTCGCATGCATGTGGATGAAACAATTATAATTACGGTGGAAGGCAAACGTACTGAAACTACGATGATCCCATGCAAAAACAGTGCCACGAGTGGTGGCAGCAAACACAAGACCCTCGTATTGAATTGCATCACAGTACACATCCATGTCTAGAAACTGATTTTTGAGCAATATCCATCCAGTCGAACCATGAAGGACGGCAACAAGCTTGTCTAAGATAGCAACAACTTCATAGTTCTTGTAATTCCAAGACCGGTTGCGAACTCGACAAATTGCTATCTTCCGCAGACGACAGTCACCATGATCGTATTTGAACGTACGTAGATCATCTATGTGCTCTACCTCAGGGCACTCTGAGATTTTTGGAAATGGAATCCGCTGACGAGTGTACACATTCACAAGTTACCACTCGCAATTGTACCCAATATAAACAACCCAATCTCCATTTGCGCCAGCCCAGGCCTTACCCTGAAGCGATGGCGTCTTGACATCACACATATCGTTATCAAGTGGCATCAACTTGCACAAGGCGAGGCCTCCGTCGTCCGCGCCCATGCGAACAGGCTTATAGCGAAGAATATAAGGGAGATCAAACCGCTCCTAGACCCTTGGGTTCCTTGTAATGATGTTATTAGTTGAGTCAAGAATGGTCTTGAACGAACCTGCCATGCTAGCCAAGGTGATGACGTCGCACCGATCAATGAGTTCCCCCACCACGTCATCTTTCAGAACAGGGCAAGAATAATGGGGTCGTTTCTGGCTTGTTCCCTCCATGGAGAAGACGATCAAACAATGGCAGAAGGAAGGGTGAAGGCAAATGGAGGAGGGAGGAAGAGTGTGCCACAACAGTTCCAAATCAATAGGGAAAGGTGAAGAGTCGATGGACGGTTGCTAGTTTGCCACGCTTCACGAAGAGGCGCCCCGGACTACACATCCTTTCGTAAATTGTACAAAAGGAATCGCCGTCGTCTCACTGACATGTTGGAACGGGAGCACATGTCAATGAAACATGGTGTGCAATTTCTCGTGCAAAATGCAATCTGGACGCGTTGGCCTGAGGTGCCGCATTAGTTATCGACCTTTATTTAACATATAATCTGAGTGTATAAATCCTGTGGTAATCACATGTGAGCGGATATATAGGTGGGCTAGGTGGGCAGGCGGCAACAATCTAAGTGCTAAAAGAGTTTATCTCAAAAAAAGAGTTGATCTAATGCTTGGTTTTCTATGGATTTTCCAACTATGACCATTGGATAGAGTGAATCAATGGCTTACATTCAAAGTTATTCTCATACTATAGAATGGTATAGGAACGTGGAGAGATTTGGTTGATTTTATATCGCTGGATAATATAAAATATTATGAGTGCAGACGCTCCACCCTGAGGTTTGTTGCTCCTTCTCGGTCATCGGGAATCTATGTTCTTCCACTCTTTCGTATAAGACAAGAGCTTTGTTCATCCTTTTGCCAACACGCGGGACATCTATATGTCTCCATTTTACAAAATCATACAATACGCCTCCATGACACGCGGGACATCTAGCATCAAGGTGGAGTGTTATGCAAGAAAATGGAGATATGAAGTACGTAAGTGAGTAGTGCACTTCGATGGCACCTAGTACTACTACGCAATATTTTTTCTCCTCGATGGCACGTGAATAGTGCACGTACTCAATGACAGAGCATGGGATGGTAGCCATGGACATGGTCGGCCCTTTTTGAAGAGAGTACTAATAAATAACTTCGATGTGTCCTGTCAACTCACAGGACAACGAGAAGCTTGCTTACTATGCCTTCTCCCTCGCCAATGCGTACGCGGTGGCTCGTAGCATGAGGAGAAACTTTTGCTTACAAGCGGTGGAGGTGCAGCAGTTCATTTGGTATCAGATTTCCAGAAGTACTATTGTAGTACCATCATTATTGTTCGACTTCCGAAAGAGGAGAAGAGCCAAGCGCAAGGTCACCTACTAACCTAGTACAGTACTACTATAGCCAAAGCTGGTCCACCTTTTTAGAGCATGGTTAATTAATATAGGCGGCTCTTGCAGTGGCATATCATTTAAAGCAAGTACTCTCTTTGTAGGAACAAAGGAAGTGAAACAAAAGTTGGAGTGGATGCTAGATTGCCAATTAAAACATGATTACAAAGGAAAAAAATCCTATAGCAATCTATCCTATGAATCAAACGACCAACATAGGAAAATGATGAGGGGGGGGGGTCTCTCCAACAGTGTTCCTCGGCTCACACCAAGCATCACGGTGGTCGAACTTGGAGTCATTCATCTGGTACACGTGGCATCTCAGATCTGGATACAAGGTGACGCGACCTCTCACTTCCTCCGCCATTTGAAGCGGTGCGCCGGTGGAGGGCTAGCATACTCCAATATTAGGTTGGCTCTATGTGATGTGGCAACTTCATATACTCACCGGATGCTGGCTATACTACTACGGTACTCACACTCCAAGAAGTGACTCAAAAACCATTCATAAATTGAGTCTATGACATGCATTTGCAAATATACCATTCATTACATACAACAAGTCATCAACACACAACGACAACGAGGATACATGTTGGATTATAGATTATTTCCAACAAAACATTGGAGTAAATACTGAAGTTTTCATCACACAACAAATAACAAGCAATGAAATGAACTTCAACTCAACCAATCCTTGGTGTTGGAAACGCTTGCTTTGAACCATAGGTGCTCTGGGAAGGACCAACTATTGTCAATATCGAGAGCAACACAAGACTGATCATCCAGGCTGAAGCGACATATATCAGGACCAGGGTAGGGAACCACCGCAATGTCCGAGGTATAGATACAGCTGCTTCTCATAGATGGTAGTAATGTTGTGTCAACAGCAGCTGGATCGCCTTTCACCATTATTGGATAGTTTTGTCTAAGGAAGAGCGAGTTTTCTCCAAGACTATCAATACTGAACCAGGGAGAAGGTGTTGGCGCTAGCACACTAGTAATACCCTGCAACGGGTGTTGGAATAGGTCCGGAGAGGGCGACCATGGTAGACAACACCTGCTCCCTCAGTAGTAACAATCACAGTGCACTATATACAGACAAGAAGAGGTGATCCATCGGAATTAGTTGCCAGGCGCCACTGAGTATATAAGTTATGCTCGTCCTCATGCTCGTGATCATTACCATCGTCATCTCCCCCTTGGTTATAAATTTTTTCAAGTATAGGTGGTGGAATGTTCACAAGACCTTGGAAACACAAGAAGAAGGTTAATTAGTAAAGGGAAACTTGCTAACCCGCATGCATGTGGAAGAAACAATTATAATTACCGTGGAAGATAAACGTACCGAAACTACGAGGATCCCATGCAAAAACAGTGCCACGAGTGGTGGCAGCAAACACAAGACCCTCGTATTCAATTGCATCATAGTACTCATCCGTGTACAAAAGCTGATTTTTGAGAAATATCCATCCAGTCGAACCACAAAGGATGACCACAAGCTTGTCAAAGATAGCAACAACTTCATAGTTCTTGTAATACCAAGAGCGGTTGGGAACTCGACAAATTGCTATCTTCCGTAGACGACAATCACCATGATCGTATTTGAACGTACATAGATCATCTGTGTGCTCAACCTTAGGGCACTTTGAGATTTTTTGGAAGTGGAATCCGCTGACAAGTGTACACATTCACAAGTTCCCACTCGCAATTGTACCCAATATAAACAACCCAATCTCCATTTGCACCAGCCCAGGCCTTACCCTGAAGCAATGGAAGGACATCACACGTATCGTTATCCAGCCGCATCAACTTGCACAACGCGAGGCCTTCGTCGTCTGCGCCCATGCGAACAGGCTTATAGCGAAGAAGATAAGGGAGATCAAACCGCTCCTGGACCCTTGGGTTCCTTGTAATGATGTTATTAGTTGAGTCGAGAATGGTCTTGAACGAACCTGCCATGCTAGCTGAGGTGATGACTTCGCATCGATCAATGAGTTCCCCCACCACGTCATCTTTCAGATCGGGGCAAGAATAATGGGGTCGTTTCTGGGTTGTTCCCTCCATGGAGAAGACGATCGAACAATGGCAGAAGGAAGGGTGAAGGCAAATGGAGGAGTGAGGAAGAGCGTGCGACAACAGTTCCAAATCGAGAGGGAAAGGCGAAGAGTTGATGGACGGTTGCCAGTTTGCCACGGTACACGAAGAGGCGCCCCGGCCTACACGTCCTTTCGGAAATTGTACAAAAGGACTCGCCGTCGTCTTACTGACATGTTGGAACGGGACCACATGTCAACGAAACATGGTGTGTAATTTTTCGTGCAAAATGCGATCTGGCCGCGTTGGCCCGAGGTGCCACATTAGTTATCGACCTTTATTTTTTAATGGCGTGCTGTTCAGTTTTGAAGCACAACTAACTGGTACTTTTTGCAGAGAAAATATAAACTACTCTACCACTACTCCACCTCTAGTACTAGAAGTATAAAAAAGATATATATACTGGAGCTTCAGAGCTTTCTTGCTAAGGGCTGCCCACTTGCTTCTCACACTATCACCCTCTCCCCAGATCTAAAAAAGACAGCCTCTATCTCCCTCCTCACCGGTGGTCACAGATCCGCCGGGGAAGAAAAGGACGTGGAGCGTTGACGCACTCGTCATCGGCGAGCGAGGTCACGCACTGACGACAAGGCCGTCCTCTCAGACCTAGCGCCCGCGCGGGGTAGCCTCCATCCCCAAGCTCGCCGCCGTAGTGCATGCAGAGGACGACGACCACGAGCGAAGCCACTTCCCGCCGACCCTCAGGTATGTTACCTCTTTTCGAACCATACCCTTGTTCTATTGCCCCATCTGCCACGTTGCTGCATGTGGATCTTTTTCCACTCCACCATCTTCCCAATTTCCTATCCTCTACTCTGCTGGTCACGCAGACGAAAACCTTAATTTGCACTATTAAAGGAAACCCTACTTCATGCAGACTAATCCATGTCTGGGTTGAATAAGGAAAGGAAGGGAGACTGTATTGTCCAAGAGAGTAGGCATCGAATCCGCATCTAGGTTGAAAACGGGAAAATCGGTAGCTAAGGAACGAGTCTCGTGTCGCTTGGTTGAAGAAGGGTAGAAAGGCATGACAACGCAATAAAGAATGACCAGGTCGATCGGTTTGTTGTCCTTATATAGGAAAAAGGTGGCTAAAGAGAACAAAAATGGGACGTAATCCACATATGCTGCCTGGTATTTGTTGCTCTGGGCAACCATACCTCCCTCACCACTCTATTCGTCCGTGGAGGTACATCGTACTGGTGCGCCCACTGTCCGAATGGGTCTCCCATGCTCTTATTCCCACTTTTTTGCTGTTAGTATAACGCCAGCGGTAAAGTCAACCAATGCTACTGCTAAAGTGATGCCACATTTAACTAATGCCGCACTCAGTCTAATGCCACCGATAAATTTAAGCAATGCCATTTAATGTCTCTGGATTATTTCAGGGTTAGCTGTTGATTGTGGATGTATTAAAGATTTTTCAGCGAAGGCATTGTAATGTTGTTGCATAGCCAGTATACCGACAATGAAACTTGTTACTACCTTCAGATTTTTGCACTGTTAATGCTTATAGATTACATACCTCACTTTCATGAGATAAGTCAATTTTTTTGTACAGTGTCAACTAAATGCCAGGCGCTGATGTCATTTTATTTTGGTTAAACTACACAAAAAATTATGAAGACAAGAGGAAAGGTCAAGAGTGGGCACCTCCTCCTTTGGCTATTGTATTGATTAGTTCGATCAAGTTTTTATGTTTGATCGATTATCAAGATTGGGATAGCAATTTTTCATGTCCACTCGAGTTTGAAATGATATTTACCTTGAAGGTACATGGTTTGCAATTTTTTAATACTGTCATTAGTTAATAATGCTAGTTACCTTCAGACTTTTGTATACCAATGCTGAAACTTGTTACCTTTATATTTTGTATTGTTAATTATTATAGAAATCTTCCAGTGCTAGAGCTTATGGAAATCTGTTCAGTAAAACCATTGTATTGTATCCTGTAATAAAATAACTACTCTATTGTTGCACTAGCCACTGGATTAGTGTATATTTGTACTATTCTAATGGTGTTGCATTAGCGTATGGACATATATAAAGTGTGGCAAGCTTTCCCAGATATGTGCTCAACAAAACTACTACCTGTTTTTCTAAATACTGGACGTTTGGGTACTTTAAATTGAACTGCGAAAACGTCTTATATTAAGGAACAGAGGGTGTAGAGTTCACTCAAATTATCCCGATAAAGCTAGTCATACCTTTGTTAAAATTAATGTTCATTATGTTATCGGAGGAGGTCTGTATGTTTGTCTCTAATGCATGTCGACTACATACCTGACATCATGATGTAATGTTAAGTCATTTCCTTTTGTATAGTGTCACTGAATTGTCAAGGCGGTGATGGCATTTTATTTTAGTTGAACTGCACAAAATATGCTTAAAAGAAGAGGAAAGGTCAGGAATCGATCATTCTTTCAGAAATAACTATATATGCCTTTTTGACATCAGCCGATATTGCCTTATTTATTCCTTCAAACAGGTGGTTAGAAACAGTCTTGCTACGTTTTCCCATTAAGAAATTGGAATGCTTATATTTGTGAGTCTATGCTTCAACTAGTGCCACTTTTATAGTAATCACAATTTCAATATCTATGCAAACAGGGATGCTCGATTCTAGTGGAACTGCACAAAAAGTCCAACTGTTTCAACATTAGGAGCATGTTTTCTTCCAAACCTTTATATCCAATTGGTGGCACTATGAGCTGTTCATTATGAAGGTACATGGTTTGCTACTATCTTGCTACTCTTTTTGTACTGTCATTAGATAGTAATACTAGTGGTTTGCATGTGAATTTATTGGCAGGGTGGACCCACATTAGACGTGCGGGACATGATTCATTGATTGGATGCTCAATTTTGGTTGTATCAATATCACCTCTTCCATCACTGTGAACATGGATATCCTTGGTATGATGAAGAATAGGCGCTATATTTCTGCTCTGAACCAGCAAATCAATTCAGTGTGAAATTGTCCAGGGCAAAACATGACTGTATCAAATTGTCCAGTGCAAAACATGACAGATGCTAAGCGGAAGAGACATGTTTAAACCGAAAATACAAGGTGGGGTATACGTTTACTAGCTGCTTGATATTTGTGCAGACAGAGATGTCTGCCCGTTGCTATTTGGCAAACACACAAAGTGACTGCAATTTTGGTTGAACTGCACAAGAGAATAGTATAGTCACTGCATGCAATGTCATTTGAAAATAGACACGGAAAGATTGGATAGTCACTTCGTGGACTGTAGAAAAGTAGTACTGTACTATTTATTGGCCAACACTAGGTGCTTCATTGCTTTGATGTTATTATAGAATGGGCATCATTTTGCCTAAGTTAAAGTTTTATTCTGAAAATAGTCTCGTCGTGTGATCGAGAGCAGACCAAATGATATTGCAGTGGATGTTCCTCCATCATGTGTGGTTCATTCTCATGGTTCCAGCTGTTTGTGAAACCACTTACGTTTGCAAGAGGAATTGTAGACTTCACAAACAAATTTGTCTTTCAGTCCGTACTGCATGTTGGCCAAGAGAAGCATCCATGTTAGTAGGAAGAATAGATGTTTTTCTAGATCTTTGCTTTTGGAGCTACATTTTTATATATGATCTGTGAATCATTAAGATGTATTAACATGTTGATCTTATGTATGGGAATCATACTAGTTGGTTTTGAATTTGGGCTACTAATGTGAACATATTACAATGTCAGGCCTGTGAGTCTCGTGTGAACATTTTGAACGGATCGACTCTTACTGTTGTGCACAACATGATCCTTATTTCAGTGTTCTCAGTGTTTACAAGTTACTAATAGTTCCTTATTTCTGTTCGCTCAGTGTTTACAAGTTACTGGTCGATCACTAGCTAGACTACTAATGCGCTCCTGGCAGTTTTAGTTCCGACGCAAGATCTGAAGTGGTAGTTTTTTGAATAAAAATGCCTACCTCTGAAGAAACTGACAAGCTGCTCTGAAGAAAATGCCATGCGAATATGAAGAGACTGCCAGCAAAAACGTTCGCAAATGCCTTATCTCCCAGCGAATGTTCATCAGCTAATGCGATCGTACACGTACACCATCCGACCTACTCGATCCTACGCGTACACTATCCGACCTACTCGATCCTACACGGATAAATAGTGGATCACGCACGTACTACCTCCTTTCCGGTTTGTAGGGCTCAATTCAAGAAACGACCTACTCGATCCTACACAAATAAATAGCGGATCACACACGTACTACCTCCTTTCCGGTTTGCAGGGGCTTAATTCAAAAATCTAACCAACCAAGGTAGATGATGAGTGGTGGAATCATTTTTGACAAGGAGGGAGTACCTCATCTGGATGATTCGAGTGCACTTGTTTGACCATCATGCCGGCGTGCGACCCAGCACGGACGGGACGCACCACTGACAGGACAGGACGGCACAGTCATAATTTCAGTTTTTCTAGTTTTCCATGGCAAGCTGGCGCGCTAAGCCATGCCTGCTTATGCATTGAATTCCGATGACCGCGATGACTATCGTGTTTCCCGTGACACGCTAGTTCGCCTACCTTCCGCCTATAATTACTGTTTCCTACGCTTCTCCGGTGGCACCATCACCCAACTCTCCCTATCCTCATAAACCCCACCGGCCTGACGTCGCTCGCCACTTATCCTTGCTCTCGCCACGTCCGCCATGCCCCCGCCCGTCCATGATAGGCGACACCGGAGGCGGTTACCGCCGGAACTAGTTTTCGGTTTTTCACCGGAAGGAAGACGGAGGGAGGAGGCATTCTATCGGTCTTTAGATGGCAATGCGGACTATGAGGAGTTGTTGGAGCGCGACTGCCTGGCGGAGGAGCAGCGTATTGCTGATTTGCGCCGCCAGCGGGACATGGAGCAGCAGCGGACCGACGCTCTGAGTCGCGAGCAGAGCGCCCGCAACTGGGCTGACTACGTGGAGGCCGACGTCCGGCAAATAGCCCTGGAGGCTGTCGGGCACGCAAGCGTTCGCGACGCTGATTTTTACTACCAGCTCGTCAAATGGGTTTCCCGCTTAGAAGCCGAAGCTTCAGTGGACCAGGCCGGCATGGAAAGGGCCAACGTGCGCGAGCAACGCACCCTAAGGCGTGGCGGAGGATGCCGGTGCCGGCGTTTAGCGTATACCGCAGATGGCGGTCGGCATCATCTAGTTAGCTAAGAGTAAGTTAGTACTTGTACGCTACTAGAGTATTAGTGGGAGTAGATAGTTAACTTGGCTATGATGGTTATCAACGTGGAAGTTCAGTACTCTATATGTGGATCAGACCTGTTACTTTGCTCTGAATGTTGAACTTTCTGTTTGAACGTATGGAATGGGCTGTTATTTTTTAAATGGGTTGTATTTGTCCTCCACGGGTTTAGAGGCTGACTTGTGGGCCTACCAAGTTGACGCGTACACAATCATGAGATGATTGTACATGGTGAGGATGACAGCAAGGACCACCAAGGTCATGGCAGTATGCAAGCAAGTGCCTCCTTATTTCAAGTCAATAAAAAAATGGCTCATCCTACTGGATTTCTGACATCTGGGTCCCATGCCATTGTCAACGTAGTCAATAAACGAGAGAATTGCACAACGAGCGGTAGACACCAGGGACCCAACAGCTCGCCCAGTTATTTTTGTTTTGGGTTAATTTGATAAATGCCACTCCAAATTTGGTGTTTCTGAGAAAGGCCACTGCAATTTCCAAACTTTGCAAAATGCCATTTCCAGTGGCATTTTTCAAAGTCTGGAGTGGCGTTTTTCATAGTTTGCAAATTGCAGTGGCGTTTTCCAAAGTTTGCAAAAATTGAAGTGGCATTTTTCAAACTTTGGAAATTGCAGTGGCATTTTTATGAATCGCCATAATTGGAGTGGCATTTATCTAATTTGTTTTCGAGACGGAAGCAGGGTGTCAACTGGGCTGTGCGGGGCACTATGGCCTATCTAGACAGCCTTCTCTTTTATGTTTAGCACAGACCAACCCAATAGTTTTTTTTCTTTCTAAAAATGGCTAGCCCAGTTTTTTGTGATTTGCCAAGTAAGTCGCTTTTTCAGGCCTGTTGGGCCGTAAATCTTTCAAGACGGGGAGAGCTTCATTCGGCTGGCCAAGAAAATGGCCTATCAGTAATGAGAAATGGGATGTACATTTTTAAAACACATCAAACCGGCAATTAGTTTCAAATTTCCTTTTTTCATTTTGAGATTTTAAATCGCATTGATTTTTATGCGTGGACAATTTGTTGGATTTTATATTGATATACATTTATTTTTAAAATCAGTTTGAATGTGACTCGAAATTTCGGGATTAAAAACAGTTCGGACCGCACCGAAATATGCAAAATTTCGTATAATTTTTTAACCGTGGCCACAATATGGGCTGTAATGCTAACAAAAAGAATATGGGCTCCAAAAAACCTTAATAATTAGCAAATGGGCTGTAAATTATTAGAAATAATGGCGGATGGGTTGTATGCTGTTTTCCACATATTTGAGGCTTTCCTAAAAAAAGGTTGACGCACAAGCCATTGTGCCTCTTCCTGCTCCAGCCGCTCAAACAAGCGCCGGTGGGACTGCCTACTCCCTCCTCCTCGCGACCGGTTGTGCTGCCGCGCAGGCCTCACCGCCCCATCATACTCCCATCACTGGCCTAGTCATCCCTCTACTCACCCACACCTGCTGTTATTCTCTTGCGACGGCAGACGGACCAGTAAACCCTCGTACAGTCGTACTCCCCTCCGCATGGGAAACAACTGCCGAGTCTTCCATGGCTCCGTGTCATTCCCTTCCTAGGCCTCGCCCTCATCCACCGCCCTGGTGCTCTCGGCGCGGCCTAGTCAATGTGGTCAACGACCGACATGCATCTGAAGTGGACTGTATGTGGAGAGGCTGATAACTGGGTCCACAGCCGCACGCAAGGAAATGCCTCCTTATTACGCGCAAAATAATGATTCCTCCACCTGACAGCTCGGACCCACCAGCTATATCTTTGCACGCAAGGAAATGTCTCCTTATTACGCACAAACAATGAATACTCTCCCTGCTAGCTGGGACCTAGTATAGTGGGAGGCTGACTTGTGGGCCTACTAAGTTGATGGGGACGAAGGGCTTTGTCAACTTAGTCAATATGCACGATTCTAGCTCTAGTGACCGTATGATGTCCATCCAACGGCCGTGGTGCTTCTTCAACCTCTGGTCTTCTTGCTCCAGCCGCCCAAACCAGCGCCGGTCGTGCCTCGTGCTCCTGCCTCCCGTGGTCGGCTGCGACGCCGCGTAGGCCTCACCGCCCCCTACTACTCCCACCACTGGCGAGGCCATCCCTCTAATCACCCACACCCCTTGCTATTCCGCGGCGACGGCAGCCTCACACCGCAGAGAACCAGTGAACCCTCATACTCCTCTATGCGTGGGCATCCACTGCCGCGTCTTCCCCGGCTCCGCATCGTCCCCTTCCTAGGCCTTGCCGTCGTCCACCACCCTGGTGCTCTCGGCGCGGTGTGGTCAACGTGGTCAAGGAACGGCTTCCATCAGACGTGGACTGTACGTGGAGAGGCTGATAGCTGGGTCCACGGCCACATCAAGGAAGTGCCTCCTTATTACGCAAAAAATAATGATTCCTCCACCTGACAGCAGGGACCCACTGGACGGGCAACCGTATTTCGCGAAAAAAAAATTCCCCCCTGACTGCTGGGACCTACCAACCACATCTTCGCACGCAAGGAAGTGCGTCCGGGCAAAAAAAAGATTCGCCCCCTGACTGATGGGACCCACCAACTACATCTTCGCACCCAAGGAAATCTTGACAGTCGGGACCCACTTGGTCGAAGCGTGACACGTCCATTTTGCTTCATGCTTTTATATCGATATTTATTGCATTATGGGCTGTTATTACACATTATGTCACAATACTTATGCCTATTCTCTCTTATTTCACAAGGTTTACATAACGAGGGAGAATGCCGACAGCTGGGATTCTAGGCTGGAAAAGGAGCAAATATTAGAGACCTATTCTGCACAGCTCCAAAAGTCCTGAAACTTCAAGGAAGACGTTTTCAGAATATATAAAAAATACTCAGCGGAAGAAGTTCACCAGGGGGGCACACCCTGTCCATGAGGGTGGGGGGCGCTCCCCCTACCTCGTGGGCCCCCTGGTGGACCTCCGATGGCCATCTTCTTCTATATGGTGTCTTTCGATGAGGAAAAAATCATAAGCCATCTTCCCGAGCGAAACTCTGCCGCCACGAGGCGGAACCTTGGCGGATCCAATCTGGGGCTCCGGCAGAGCTTTCTGCTGGGGAAACTTCCCTCCGGGAGGGGGAAATCATCGCCATCATCATCACCAACGCTCCTCTCATCGGGAGAGGGCAATCTCCATCAACATCTTCATCAGCACCATCTCCTCTCAAAACCCTAGTTCATCTCTTGTATCCAATTCTTGTCTCCAAGTCCAGGATTGGTACTAGTTGGTTGCTAGTAGTGTTAATTACTCCTTGTAGTTGATGCTAGTTGGTTTAATTGGTGGAAGATCATATGTTCAGATCCTATATGCATATTAATACCCCTCTGATTATGAACATGAATATGCTTTGTGAGTAGTTACGTTTGTTCCTAAGGACATGGGAGAAGTCTTGCTATTAGTAGTCATGTGAATTTGGTATTCGTTCGATATTTTGATGATATGTATGTTGTCTAGCCTCTAGTGGTGTTATGTGAACGTCGACTACATAACACTTCACCATTATTTGGGCCTAGAGGAAGTCATTGGGAAGTAATAAGTAGATGATGGGTTGCTAGAGTGACAGAAGATTAAACCCTAGTTTATGCGTTGCTTCGTAAGGGGCTGATTTGGATCCATATGTTTCATGCTATGGTTAGGGTTACCTTAATACTTTTGTTGTAGTTGCGGATGCTTGCAATAGAGTTTAATCATAGGTGGGATGATTGTCCAAGTAAGGACAGTACCCAAGCACCGGTCCACCCACATACCAAATTATCAAAGTACCAAACGCTAATCATATGAGCGTGATGAAAACTAGCTTGATGATATTCCCATGTGTCCTCGGGAGCGCTTTTCTCTATATAAGAGTTTGTTCAGGCTTGTTGTCGGTGTCAAAACCGGCAGATCTCGGGTAGGGGGTCCCGAACTGTGCGTCTAGGCCGGATGGTAACAGGAGACAGGGGACACTTTGTTTTACCCAGGTTTGGGCCCTCTCGATGGAGGTGGTACCCTACTCCTGCTTGATTAATATTGATGATATGGGTAGTACAAGAGTAGATCTACCACGAGATCAACGAGGCTAAACCCTAGAAGCTAGCCTATGGTATGATTGTTGTGTATGGAGTTGATTGCCTATGGACTACAACCCTCCGGTTTATATAGACACCGGATAGGGTTAGGGTTACACAGAGTCGGTTACAATGGTAGGAGATCTTGAATATCCGCATCGCCAAGCTTGCCTTCCACGCCAAGGAAAGTCCCATCCGGACACGGGACAAAGTCTTCAATCTTGTATCTTCATAGTCCAGGAGTCCGGCTGAAGGTATAGTCCGGCTACCCGAACACCCCCTAATCCAGGACTCCTTCAGTAGCCCCTGAACCAGGCTTCAATGACGACGAGTCCGGCGCGCAAATTGTCTTCGGCATTGCAAGGCGGGTTCCTCCTCCAAGTCCTTCGTAGAAGATTTGTAAACACCAAGAGTAGTGTCCGGTTCTGCAAAATAAGTTTCCACATATTGCCATAGAGAGAATAATACTAACACCAATCAAATCTGCTGACGCATTACGCAGTGCGCTATCACACTATGGCCAAGTCCTTCACTCGAATTGTTTTTACTTTTCCACCTCAGCATGTTTGCGAGGCGGCTTCCTTGGCACGTCTTGTCAAAGCAGAGATTGTGTACCCTTTTTACGGGTTTCTCATCAATACGGACATGGGTAACCCTAACCGCGCCATTTACCATGGTGCTTGGGAGGCAAGCGAGTTTTATTAGGCAGGTGGGGACGCACAACCGCATCCGCCCATATAAGGGGATAAGGATCCACCTTTTTACCTACGCCTTCTTCCTCCTTTTCCTATCCATCTCCTGCGCACTCGAGCTCCAGCGCCCAAGCCCGCACATCCCACTCCAACCTTCTCCAGCAATGTCCGGAGCGGGAGGCAAGTGGATGGTCTCCTCCGTCACGGAGGGCCATGTCAAAAAGCTAAGGAAGGCCGGATACTTATCCAAAGACATCGCGCACCGGCTTTCCGAGGAGGGGCAGCTTCTCCCCACCCCAAGGCGCCACGAGAGGGTAGTATTCCTTCCCCACTTCGTCCGTGGACTGGGTTTTCCACTTCACCCATTCGTCCGGGGGCTCATGTTCTACTACGGCCTGGATTTTCACGATCTGGCCCCGAACTTCATCCTCAACATCTCGGCGTTTATCATCGTGTGCGAGGCCTTCCTCCGTGTCCGCCCCCATTTCGGCCTCTGGCTCAAGACTTTCAACGTCAAGCCCAAGGTGGTGCGCGGCAACCAGGCGGAGTGCGGAGGCGCCATGGCGGGCAAGATTGCCAACGTCCTATGGCTCGAGGGCTCCTTCGTGGAGACCCTAAAGGGGTGGCAATCCGGGTGGTTTTACATCACCGAGCCACGCGATCCGAAATGGACCGCAACCCTCGAGTTCCGATCCGGACCCCCCACGCGGCTTATGTCCTGGAAAGAGACGGGCCAATCGTGGGGTGACGAAAAAGAGGTGACCGGATTGCAAACATGCATCCAGTCCCTGGTGAACAAGCCAATCCGGCTTGTTAATGTAATCCAGGTTATGCTCGTCCGCCGGATCCTCCCGTGCCAACAACGGGATTTTAATCTGTGGGAGTTCGTCCCGGCGCAGCACCAAACCCTTAACAGGCTCTTCGACACGACGTATGAAGACATCTGGAAGGTGCTAACCAAAGGCGCCGAGGCTCCCTCATCCGCTTCTGAGGACCACGGATACAGCTCAGAGCGTCACGCTAGCGAGGTAAGCTATTTTCACCTTTTACAGGATGTTCAGCTTTTTTCATAGTTTAACTCTATGCGGGATCTAAACTCCCTTACCAATTAACTGTCCAGCTCCGCCGCCCGAAGACCCAGCCCCAGCTCTACTAGTGAAGCTGCTGGCTCCGGCACCTTATGTGGTGCCGGAAAAGAAGGCTAAGAAGAAGAAGACCACGGGGACTCGAAAGAGTACCCGCAACGTGGTGTTGTCGGACTCGTCATCCGACGAGCCCGAGATGCCCTCCTCCCATAAAAATGAGGAGGAGGAGGAAGAAAGCTCTCCCCCCCAGCGGAGGGAGGAAAGAAAAGGAAGGCCGCCCCAAGGGGGAAGGCCGAAGGGTCCAAGAAGAGGAAGACCCCTCCGCCGGACTATGCCCCTGACGCCGATGAGGACAAAGAGGAGTGGCCGGACAGGGCCAGGCATCCGGCGAAATCGTAAGTGTTCAGATACCAGAGTAACTCATGATATTCCTTTTGTTGCACAACTTTCCCTAATGTCGAATATAATCATGCAGCCCGCCCCGGGCCAAACTCAACGAGTCGTCGAGCGGCTCCCTGGATTCATAGGACGTGAACTCAGTTCTACCTGTTGTCTCCCCCCGCACTGCGGATGACGCCGAAATGGCATCGCAACGAGCTCCGGGGCAGGAGGAGGTGGTCCTGGAGGAGCCGCAAGGCGACCTCCCGGACTCCAGGAGTAAAGGGGACAAGACCCCCCAGGGCTCCAAGTCCGGTTTTGAGCCGGACACCGTGCCGGAATCTTCAAGGATTCCGGACCGCGGCAGGCGAACTCCTTCTGAGAGGAGCAAGCCTTCTGAGCCGGCAGCCTCTGTCCAACCAGAGGCGCCGGACAATCTGCTGGAGGTGCTTGAAGGCGCCTCCATCGACGAGGAGCACCGTACTATTATGAGTAGGTGATCCAGAAGGTTCAGTCCGCCAAGAGCAGACTGACTGAAGCTTGCGCTAGCCTTCTAACAGGCTTCGAGGTAAGTAAAAATATGTAAAAATATTACCGCATAAACAGTATCCCCTGATGCTCTGTTTGGCGTTCGGAAAGAAAAGCCGAATAGAGGATCTAGTAAATTTAGCAGGAGTCTAACAAAAAGAGTCAATATGCGTATGCAGGCTTCGCTGCTATCCACTGCCGCACTGACTGTGGAGGTGGGTGTCCTGAAGCAGGACCTCGAGCAGACCGAGCAAGAGCTCAGCCTTGCCAAGCGGCAGCTCGAGGAGAAAGAAGGTAAGAAATACCTTACAGAAAAAAGGTGCCTATAGAGAGGCGCGATTGCAAAAAATAACAGGATTGTACTGCTTATTGTAGGGGGCACGACTGAGGTGGCGACCCTCAAGCAGGCGCTATCTGAGGCTGAAAAGAAAACGGCCGCGGAGCGCATCGAGCGAGAGAAACTTGGGGCTCAGGTCGGCGAGGTGCAGCAAGAGCTTCAGGCTCTCATGAAAAAACATGAGAGTTTGGAGCTTGAGTCAAAGACCCAAGCGTCCGAGCTCGCGGCGGCCCTTGAGACTGCCAAGTCTGCCAAGGCCGAAGCCCAAAAGGCCCTCCAAGAGTTGGAGGAGGTGAAAAAGATAGCAGCAGGTAAGGCATTCTTCATGCAAAGCAGAAATATAAAAGTAAACTACTTGTTACTTACCCGAATCCGGAGCTCTCCAGGGGCATTCGCAGATCTTCCCCGCAGCGTATCCGACGCCGCCGCGTTCTACCGAGCTGAAGAGGGCAGCTCGACGGAGAAGGTGTTTTGGTCTCAGTATGCTGAGGCCGGACACCCTGTGCCCTTGAGCGACCAGCTGAAACAGCTGGTCGAGCTCCACAAGGTGGCCGAACAAGCCATGAAGGGCTTCATAGTTCGACTGTGGCCCGGAGAGGCCCTGCCTGGGAGCTACTTCGGGCTGGTGCGGCGGCTGGTGGAGGCCTGTCCAAGGCTCGAGGTCATCAAGCACTCCGTCTGCATCGAAGGTGCCCGTAGGGCCCTTGCCAGCGCAAAGGTGCACTGGGGTAAGCTAGACGGTGAGAAGCTTGTGAGGGACGGGCCGCCGCCGGGGAAGGAGCATCGCAAGCCCGAGAACTACTATAAGGATGTTCTTGCGGGTGCCCGCCTTGTGGCGGATGAATGTACCAAGGATGTAATTTTTGAATGAACTCGCTCGAATTTATCCTGTGCGCTGAAAACTTGTTCATATGCGCTAAGCAATGCTTATTGAATTTAAAATATTATTTTCTGTGCGGTCGTTTATCAAAAATTGAGAGATGGCCAGTCGTCGGCTTCTGCCCCCATGCCACTGGTGCTGGGGTGTTCGGTGATAAACCTGTGCGCTCTTTTTCCCATGTTTGGGTCCTTCGAGGGAGGCGCTCAGCACGATGAACCAGGCAATCGGACTATAATGCTTGAACACTCTCACTTAGCCATAGAACTTTATAATTTTAAATTTCGGCGAAGCCCCTAGTTCAAAAGACCGAGTTCGGGGCGCTATCCACGCCTGGGCTGGGGTTATCCAGGTCCTCGCTCGAAGCGGCATAAGTCTTTAGGGACCCGATGAACCTCTCGAACAGCGACCGGTCTCTCACCTCATCATGACAGTCAGTTTTAGCTTTCTCCACTGAGGTGCTTAACCCAGCTCAACCGGGGCACAATCGCAGTGGTTCTCCTAGTGCTACATGAACATATCATGGCAAAGCAAGGCATGGCATGAAGCTACTCAAATCATACAACAAAAGTCCCTTACTGACCATAAGCCAAAAGGGATCAGAAAATACAATGGCAACCCTGTGAACATAGCAACTTTCATTAACAGATTCAGACTTAGCAGAAAACTGGAGCATGGCAAAACAGATAGCAAGTAGGCATGTTTACGAGCTTGATGCACTCACCACAAGGCATTGCATGACAAACTAAGCATACACCCAGCAAGTAGACATGGCATAGAAGCTAAACATGGGAAGAACAACCTCATAGCATGCACGGATCAACTACAACAACCTCGGCAAAAATGCTTAACACGTAAACATTCTGCCAGGAACATTGTATAGCAAAAGTAGAGCTCCATTGAGTCAAGCTAGGGTGCTCCATAATTGCAAACAAAGACATGGATGGATAGAGCACAACAATATCTACAAAACATCCTTATTGATTATGCTCAAAAGATGCATGGATCACTCTGTAGCAACATGAATACATGGCATAAAAATATAATCAGGAAAATGACTTAGAAGATTTCTAAATCCCTGAAATCAGCAACATCACGAGAGCTACTTTGCATGCTTGTGCTAGGCACCACAAAGATCACAAAAATACATGGCATACACCCCTGTAAAGATGGCATGGCATACTTCAAAACTCATGTAGGGCTCAAGTTCATAGGAGGCACACATTAAACATGGAAAAAATGACAAATGTCCAATTACTGATAAGAATCTGAAACTAATATAAACTAGCACTCTTGCAACAGCATTTAGGGCATCAAGATGAACTCAAATGAACATGGTGCAATGGAATGAAATGAATTACTCGTCGAGACGAACAATTTGATATGCTACGTGCCCAAAACGGAGCCACAGATGGAGAGTTATGACATCATGAAGAATGCCAAAAATTACTAGGACAGAGGCAAAATTAGGTCAACCTCTTAGTTTCCAGATCTGGATCGGGATCGCATGGAAAACGAGGATCGCCGGAGTTGGGAGGCGCGGCGGCCAGAGTCGTACTTGGGGGCGCCAGAGTTGGCCGGATCGAGCGGGACCGGCTGGATGCGGAGCCGGGGCGGCGCACGGCAGCGAGGGGCGACGAGGCGCGGCAGGGCGGCGGTGGAGCAAGCTCGGCGGGCGGCGGCGAGCTCCGGCCGGAGACGTGCGGCGGCGGGGCCGACGCCGGCGAGAGCAGGCGGGCAGCACGGCGAGGGCGGCGTGAAGGCAGGCGGCGGCGTCGGGTGGATGGGCCACGGGGGCCCGAGTTAGGCTCGGCGGGCCTCGGCGGCGGCGGGTCGGCGATGGTCACGTGGCGGCGCGGGATAGGCTGAGGCGGCGGGGCGGACGAGTCCCGTCCGCTCCGGACGTGTCCGGCGGCGCGGGGAGCGGATTTTTTAGGGTTTGGGGAGGAAGAGATCCGTAATTTCGGAGGGGGTCTATATTTATAGGTGGAGGGAGCTAGGAGGCTCCAAATTGTGCATGGTTTTCAGCCACGCGATCGTGATCGAATGGCCTAGATGAAGGAGGGGGTTTAGGTGGGTTTTGGGCCACTTTGAAAGGGGTGTTGGGCTGCAACACACACGAGGCCTTTTCGGTTCCTCGGTTAACCGTTGGGGTATCAAACGAAATCCAAATTGCACAAAACTTGACAGGCGGTCCACCGGTAGTGAACCAAGTCCGCTTGGCAAATCTAGGTCCAATCCGAGAACATTTAACACCCACACACGAAAAGAGGTAAATGGAAACACCGGATGACATAGGAGCGCTGGAATGCAAAACGGACAACGGGGAAAATGTTCGGACGCATGAGATGAACACGTATGCAAATGTGATGCACATGATGACATGATATGAAATGCAAGACACGCAAGCAAATGACATGGCAACCACATCAAATAACTGGAAGACACGTGGCGCAACGGTCTTGGGGCGTTACAACACTCCACCACTATGAGAGGATCTCGTCCCGAGATCTAGAATGGCACCGGAGGAAAAAACAGAGGAGAAGGAGAAGAGGTAAAACAAAATTGCTTCTTTGACAAACGCGTGAAACCACGAACCTTGAGAGGTTGGACAACTTGAAAGAAAGAAAACAACGAAGATGAACGAGATTGAAAAGCTCTGATAGAAAAGAGGAACAAGGAACATTATGAGAACCTTGAGGGTTGAAAGACATGAAACAAGGGCTTAATGAACCAAAATAATATGAAACCACACCATTATAACGAGATAGCCAAGGAACAAGAATGACATAATTTGACAACACTCTGGTTGAAACGAGATGTACAAGGAACGATAAAGATCAATTACAACAACTCTCCGGTTAAACAAGATAGAGAAGGAATTAGAATGGTGTAATTTGGACAGCACTCCGACTGTAAATGGAAGGAATAGAACATGATCTTGACAAGATGAGAGGATACTTGAAAAGAGGACACGACGCTCCGGTTAAAAGGATAAGCATGAAAAGAACATGATCCTCACCATTCGAGATGATGATTGAAAAGAGCAACATTACAATGCCTCCGGAAGAAATGAAAGAATGGAGTGAATGAACGGAGGGAAACACGACCTTGGGAGAGCACGCTTACGACAAATGCTGGAACGGAGTCGTTGGATTATCAACAACGAAAGGATAAGCTTTAAATGGGCTTATGGAGAACATCTCAAAACTGAGGTGAAATTCTGCCACTAACGGAAATGATAGATTGGATTGAGGTCAACAAGGAGACGAGAAACTATCTTGCCCGTAGGATAAATGAAGAACTTGGATCATTTATAAGCACCAAAATAGTAACAATCCTTAGGGAAAGCTTTAGGTGAAATATAACCCAAGATAATCCCAAAGAAGATATTGATTGGTTGAGAAGAAGTCTTGAGCGAAAAGAAAAATGATGGATTTAGATATGTCATTCCTGAAAACATGTGAATCATGAAACACGAAGGGAAAATAACAACAATGACATAACACCACCTCAAAAGATGAGATATGAAAGAATTGCACTTCGAATTTCAAGATGAAGAAAAAATTGATCTCCTCTGAAAAGAATCTTGATGAGCACTTCGAGAAAGAATTAAATCCTTGATGAAACATCATGTAGAGCCTCCATGAAAAACTCCGGTAGTAAAGGAATAACAAAGGAAAGAGAAGTTGACAACACAAGGTGAAGACTTGCAATGATTAGATGGAGCTTCGCGATGAGATAAGTGAAAATTTGGAACTCCGGATTAAAGATAAAGCATCTCAAACTGAGAATGTGATATGATGAACCACTGGAATAAGGAATTGAATTCACTCGATGAAACAAGAATAAGAATTACATTATGCTTATCCTTCACCAATTAAATTGATGACAAGCAATGGATTGCAAACAACTTATCCTCGTTGAAAGGATTAAGATAGATATAGCGCAAACTTTAGAAGGTCTTCAACGATTCACCGGTAGGATTGGAACAATGAATGAATTGATATGATAGCCATGGAAGAGAATCTTGAGCAAACCACCATATGAATTGAAAAAAAATGAACGAAGTAAAGGGATGAATCACCAGTAATAATTTGAAAACGAACAAAGATACTTGGGGAAATTTAGATACAAGAGAATGAAGAGATCATGAGCTGATTAGATAATATTTGAATGATGCACCGGCAAGATTTGGAGAATGATAGCTAAAGGCTGAGAATGAATAAGTCTTCTGAAATGATGGGCTCCGGGGAATCAAATTGAAAAGAATCTTGAATTGCTCCGGATAGGTGAAAAGAATTGTCACAATCGAAAATAATTATGAGAGGATGGCATCAAGCTTGAATCATGAATCTTTGAAAGAACGGGTAAGGATTTAAGAGGAACTCTTCTTCAGTCTTCAAAGTCCGAGAATGACGACGAGAAACACCACCACGAATTGTTGAGGCACTCCGGAATGAAAATTAGAAAAGGTTGAACCAATGATGAAAAGAATGTGAAAGAACTTCGAGAAGGCATTTGACTGATGAGAATTCATTCTTACGTCAAACTTTAGAAGATTTGAGAATAACTCCGGGAAAAATTAGAAGAGTCAGGTAAGATCTTGGGAAAAGACCTGTGGGTTAGGGCCCACTCAAAATAAAACACCGTTGAATGATTACTTAAAAAAAGGAGATAATACCGGTTGAATTAAATGGCTTGTATGAGATAACAATCTCGAAAGAGCTTGAACGAATGCATAGTGGAAACGCGATCTTCAAGATATCTTGAGCACTCCGGAACGATTGAATAGCGAGAGGTGGATGATTAAGAGGTGCACCGGCATGATAAAACTTTTGAAACGTGCAAAGGATATGATCGACAAAGTTTGAATTAAAACCACCGAAGAAGAAAAGAGAATGAAGAATAATGAACTAGTAGAGCATCTTCAAGAGGACCACCGGGTAAGAACACTAAAAGAAAGGAATGAAGAGACTTCACATCCATAAGATGGATACTTGATTACGAAATCCGAGTTCTTCAAGAAACAAGGGTGGGAGGGGAGGAAAAACAAAGGCAACTTGGGATGGAAGAAAATTGCACTGTTGAGAAGAACTGATAATTGAACTTGCGGATGTTGAAAAGATCGGATCCACTTGAAGAGAAACACGCCGGTTGAAAAGGATTGACATGACAATCTCGATGATCATGACGGGTTAGCATTCCCAAAGAAATATGAGAACACCGCTTAGAAAGGTTATGTAATCAACACTTGACTTCGAAGCAACTCGAATACCACAACTCAAAACAAACAAAGGATTGGCTCGCAGAATAAGCCGGAAATACCCGCGTGATCCGAATTTTTTTTTCGTGAAATTTGAGGAGAGAAGAGTCAAAACTCTACGTCAGGATGCCTCACCAGAGCGACGAAGGGACTGAGGAGTAAAAAGAATCCTACTCTCTGATATATATAATCCTAAAAGACTCAAAACATTTTTCTAGACTCAACAACGCCAACAATTCGATCAAGCAGGGGGCTCCTAAGTCGGGGAAGGCTCTGATTACCAACTTGTAACACCCACGATGCGGCTATATCTCCCATGTGTCGGAGCACGACTTAGAGGCATAACCGCATTGTAGGCATGTCGCAAGAGGGGTAATCTTTACACAACCCATGTACTGAATAAGATAGAGATACAGAGACGGCTTACAATCACCACTTCACACAATACATAAAAATAGCATTACATCATCCAGATACAATCAAGGTCTGACTACGGAACCAAATAAAGAAAGGCAACCCCTGATGCAAAAGATCACCGATCGACCCCAACTGGGCTCCACTGCTGATCAACTGGAAAATGAAACAAGACTACGAACACGATCTTCTTCGAGCTCCTCCTTGAGCTCAATTGCGTCACCTACACGATTATCGTCGGCACCTAAAACTGGTTTTGGAAGTATCTGTGAGTCACAGGGACTCAGCAATCTCACACCCTTGCGATCAAGACTATTTAAGCTTATGGGTAGGAAAAGGTAGTGAGGTGGAGCTGCAGCAAGCACTAGCATATATGGTGGCTAACATACGCAAATGAGAGCGAGAAGAGAAGTCAAAGCACGGTCGAGAAACTACAAAGATCGAGAAGTGATCCAATAACTACTTACGCACAAGCATAACTCCAACACCGTGTTCACTTCCCGGACACCGCCGAAAAGAGACCATCACGGCTACACACGCGGTTGATGTATTTTAATTAAGTCAAGTGTCAAGTTCTCTACAACCGGACATTAACAAATTCCCATCTGCCCATAACCGCGGGCACGGCTTTCGAAAGTTCAAACCCTGCAGGGGTGTCCCAACTTAGCCCATCACAAGCTCTCACGGTCAACGAAGGATATTCCTTCTAGCGGGAAGAACCGATCAGACTCGGAATGCCGGTTACAAGACATTTCGACAATGGTAAAACAAGTCCAGCAAAGCTGCCTGATGTGCTGACAAATCCCGATAGGAGTCGCACGTACCTCATTCTCAGTGCAACACCAGATGAGACTAGCTACGAGTAAAACCAACCCTCAAGTTTCCCCGAGGTGGCCCCGCAGGCAGCTCAGTTCGGACCAACACTTAAACAAGCACTGGCCCGGGGGGGTTAAAATAAAGATGACCCTTGGATTGGCCGACCCAAGGGAAGGGTAATAGGCAAATGTAAAACCAAGGTTGGGCCTTGCTGGAGGAGTTTTATTCAAGGCGAACTGTCAAGGGGTTCCCATTATCACCCAACCGCGTAAGGAACGCAAAATCAAGGAACATAACACCGGTATGACGGAAACTAGGGCAGCAAGAGTGGAATAAAACACCAGGCATAAGGCCGAGCCTTCCACCCTTTACCAAGTATATAGGTGCATTAATTAAATAATAGATATTGTGATATCCCAACAATAATCATGTTCCAACAAGGAACAAACTCCAATCTTCATCTTCACTTGCAACTAGCAACGCTATAAGAGGGGCTGAGCAAAGCGGTAACATAGCCAAACAACGATTTGCTAGGACAAGGTGGGTTAGAGGCTTGACATGGCAATATGTGAGGCATGATATAGCAAGTGGTAGGTATCGCAGCATAGGCATAGCAAAAGAGCAAGCAACTAGCAAGCAAAGATAGAAGTGATTTCGAGGGTATGGTCATCTTGCCTGCAAAGATCTCCGAGAAGACGAAAGCTTGATCCTCGTAAACGAACTCAACGGGTCCTCGAACACGAACTCGTCTCCCGGCTCTACCCAAATCAAGAACACAAGCAAAGGGAACAGCAATCAACCACGTTGTAATGCGCAAGCAACATGATGCAAAACATGGCATGATATGCGGGAAGTAATATGCAATGCATATGCATGCTTTGGATGAGAAAGATTGTCCTAGGCCTCAACTTGGAAAACTAAGAGTGCCGCTGGAAAGATGAGTTGATTTCGGCCGAAATCGATATAAAGATCACCGGAATCGGATGCATGGTTTGCAAAAGGCAAGCAAAACAATAAAGACATAAAGCTGCGATTAACAACACGAGGCCATCTAAATGCATCAAGAACAACAAGCTACTGCAGTCTAACATAATAAAAAAACACATGGCAGTGATCCACTCAAGATGCTTGACAAAAGATGAACACTGAGCTACGGCCAATTCACTCAATAGCAGGATCAAACAAGCATGGCAAAAGTGCAAAAGATAACAGGTTACAGACTTAGTGAAATTAACATGTCAGGGATTTAACATCAGGAAGCAAAGTTTTGAGCAAGATAAAAATATGCTATAGGAACATATCATGGCAAAGCAAGGCATGGCATGAAGCTACTCAAAGCATACAACAAAAGTCCCTTACTGACCATAAGCCCAAAGGGATCAGAAAATACAATGGCAACCATGTGAACATATCAACTTCCGTTAACAGATTCAGACTTAGTAGAAAATTGGAGCATGGCAAAATAGATAGCAAGTAGGCATGTTTACGAGCTTGATGCACTCACCACAAGGCATTGCATGACAAACTAAGCATACACCCAGCAAGTAGACATGGCATAGAAGCTAAACATGGCAAGAACAACCTCATAGCATGCACGGATCAACTACAACAACCTCGGCAAAAATGCTTAACACGTAAACATTCTGCCAGGAACATTGTATAGCAAAAGTAGAGCTCGATTGAGTCAAGATAGGGTGCTCCATAATTTCAAACAAAGACATGGATGGATAGAGCACAACAATATCTTCAAAACATCCTTACTAAGCATGCTCAAAAGATGCATGGATCACTCTGTAGCAACATGAATACATGGCATAAAAATATAATCAGGAAAATGACTTAGAAGATTTCTAAGTCCCTGAAATCAGCAACATCACGAGAGCTACTTTGCATGCTTGTGCTAGGCACCACAAAGATCACAAAAATACATGGCATACACCCCTGTAAAGATGGCATGACATAATTCAAAACTCATGTAGGGCTCAAGTTCATAGGAGGCACACATTAAACATGGCAAAAATGACAAATGTCCAATTACTGATAAGAATCTGAAACTAACATAAACTAGCACTCTTGCAACAGAATTTAGGGCATCAAGATGAACTCAAATGAACATGGTGCAATGGAATGAAATGAATTACTCGTCGAGACGAACAATTTGATATGCTACAAGCCCAAAACGGAGCCACGGATGCAGAGTTATGACATCATGAAGAATGCCCAAAATTACGAGGACAGAGGCAAAATTAGGTCAACCTCAGTTTCCAGATCTAGATCAAGATCGCACAAAAAATGAGGATCGTCGGAGTTGGGAGGCGCGGTGGCCGGAGTCGTACTTGGGGGCGCCGGAGTTGGCCGGATCGAGTGGGACCGGCCGGATCCGGAGCCGGGGCAGCGCACGGCGGCGAGGGGCGACGAGGCGCGGCAGGGT
>NC_041380.1:303421281-303498356 GCF_002162155.2 Triticum dicoccoides | reverse complement strand
CGAGCTCGGCGGGCGGCAGCGAGCTCCGGTCAGAGACGTGCGGCGGCAGGGCCGATGCCGGCGAGAGGAGGCGGGCGGCGCGGCGAGGGCGGCGTGAAGGCAGGCGGTGGCGTCGGGTGGATGGGCCGCGGGGGCCCGAGTTGGGCTCGGCGGGCCTCGGCGGCGGCGGGTCGACGACGGTGACGTGGCGGCGCGGGATAGGCTGAGGCAGCGGGGCGGACGTGTCCGTTCCGCTTCGGACGTGTCCTACGGCGCGGGGAGCGGATTTTTAGGGTTTGGGGAGGAAGAGATCCGGAATTTCGGAAGGGGTCTATATTTATAGGTAGAGGGAGCTAGGAGGCTCCAAATTGAGCACGGTTTTCGGCCACGCAATCGTGATCGAACGACCTAGATGAAGGTGGGGGTTTAGGTGGGTTTTGGGCCACTTTGAAAGGGGTGTTGGGCTGCAACACACATGAGGCCTTTTCGGTTCCTCGGTTAACCGTTGGAGTATCTAACGAAATCCAAATGTCACAAAACTTGACAGGCGGTCTACCGATAGTGAATCAAGTCCGCTTGGAAAATCTCGGTCCAATCCGAGAACGTTTAACACCCGCACATGAAAAGAGGTAAACGGAGACACCGGAGGACATAGGAGCGCCGGAATGCAAAACGGACAACGGGGAAAATGCTTGGACGCATGAGACGAACACGTATGCAAATGCGATGCACATGATGACATGATATGAAATGGAAGACACGCAAGCAAATGACATGGCAACCACAACGAATAACTGGAAGACACGTGGCGCAACGGTCTCTGGGCGTTACAGGTTATGTATGGAAACTAGTAATATTGTCTTGCTCTGTCCCATACTTTCTAGGTTGCTGATAATGAGACTCCCATAATTTTCAACAGATGAGGTTCAAGTTGGATAGCCAAGATGATGCAACCAGACAAGCTTGCACCCATGTTTTCAGGTCTGCTCTGCGATAGTATCGGTATAACTTGAGGAAAACTCACTTTGAAGGCAAGGCTAACAGTGAACTTTCCCAAACATCTCCAGTGGAAAATATATCGGATGAAGACTGGAGGGGCCTTGTTAAACACTGGTCTGATTCGAAGTATCAGGTACATTATATATATGTGATCAGATCACATGTCAAAGTCCTATTTATGCATGTGCCACACAAATCTATCTTCTTGTTGGTGAACTGTTCAAAGAACAAGGCCAACCGTACGAAAGTGAAATTCCAACAGACGACAGGATCTCGTAGCTATATTGCACACTGCGAGGCTCTTGTAATTAGCTGCTATTTCACTCTTTTCGCAGTACCATATTATCAGATCTATATTGACTTGCTCGAAATGCAGAGGAAAGCCCGCAAGGACCAAAAAGTACCTGAACCAAATGCCGTGGAAATCTTCAAGGACTGTCACACCAGCAAGAAGAAGGGCATGACTACACCAGTCAAAGCCGCTATTGTAAGTCCTTAATCCTCATGCCTTTTAACTACTACTTACTCTTACTTGTGCCTTGAACTGCATGGTTTGCAGCCAATGTCTATTACTCTTTTCAATTTTATACACAATTGTCTTAGCGTATCATTGCACCTTAGAAGGTTTAAAAGAGAGGAGTGATGTTCCTTTGATCTTGACCCGTAATCTAGTTCCGTGCTGGACTTGCCCACACAACATTACAATTGCCTGTTTGTCTGTTCTAAATTTTTTTGTGATATGAATGATGTCATACTATGCTTACCGTATTATAAACTTCGTCTCTTTATCCTTAGCCCTCAATACAATGTGAAGAAATAGACAATACATTAGCGATGGTACATGGTCATATGTTTGGAACCTGGTTTTATTATGTACTTTGCAATAAAATACAACTAATATTTTACATGGGTTCACCAGAATAAGTTCTGTATATAGACCAAAGCTATTTTGTTTGGTTTTGTTGCCTCCTTAATATCTTCTATTCTGGTACTACTAATGTAAAACCTCAACTTTTCAGCGAGCTATGGAAAAAAGGTGGAACCGCCACCTTCGGAAGGTGGCGAGGAAACTATCACCACAATGTCAGCTCTTGCTGTAGTGGGTCAGTACATGTCCACTAACTGTGCCAAAAGCACATTCCTGCGTAATACTAGGTTGGTTGTTAAGGCAATATCGTCCAAACTGCCTCATGATCAAGATATGCAAGCTCAAAGCAATGTTGTATCTGCGCTCCAGACACAAGTCCATTCCCTAACAGAGACCCTTTGTGAAACAAGGAGAAACATTGCTCAATGTTGTCAAGATATGCATGGTTTTGAAACCAGACTATCAGACATTTGCTATGTTGTTCAGGAGCCTAGGGGAAATGAAGGCGAGGGTTATGGTGCTCCATCGGACAATACATCATGAAAATGTAATAGTCAGGTCAAATGAACTGAACTTCTGGTGGTGCATTTATCTGCTAGACTGTTAAGTTTTATGCCAACCTTCCTTTTGTTATATAGTTGTAATTTTATTTTGGTGCGATACAAAATTTATTCTTAATGTGCAGCCACCGGCTGAAGAAAATAACAAGCCATTTTTGTATAGTGTAGGGTGTTCCCTATATTTGCACTGGTGGTGATCTTTGATGCCGAGTGGATGTAATCTGTGCAATCGCCTTAATAGCCTAGCGTTAGTTTCGGCCTTATTTATTTCCTAGTCTTCTTTTTCCCTGGTTTGCTAGTGGCCACAACTACCATTGGCTATATACGGGCCGTAGGATCCATGGGTCTCCTACGGGCCATCGATAAATGGGCCTGTAATCGGTGGGCCTCGGGCCGTCGGATAAATGGGTCTACATGGGCCTTAATCGGGCATAATTGGTATCGGCCCAGCACGGTAACAGGCCGTTAATAGGACATAGGACAGCAAGGGCTTAATTCTGTCACAGGCATAATGGGTCGTTAATGGGCCAGAATATAGGACGGGCTAGAAACAGCGCAACGGGTTAACAGGATAGAAACGGGCCGACTCTTGCCATGGGCCGAATTTGGCCCATTAGGGTAACAGGACAGTAACGGACCGACTCTTGCCATGGGCCGAATTTGGCCCATTAGGGGAACATGCCACTAACGGGCCGGAAGTAATCGAGGGCCGAAATGGAGCCCAAGAACGTATGGGCCGTCAATAGGCCGAAAGCTAACACGGGCTGGAAATGGCCCATGTAAATCACGGGCCGTTAACGGGTATAAAGAAAATTACTGTTCATTATTGGCTAGAGTCACCGTGGGCCTGAAGATGGCCGAAAAATACGAAGGCCTCATATGGGACGAAAGACGTCATGGGCCATACATGGGCCGAAAGTGAAATGGGCTGGTGTTATATTTGACGGCCCACATGACGTTGTTGGGCCGATTTCCTTTAGGGCCTAACGGGTCGTGAGTTAACGGGCCGTAAAATGGGATATTTGCGAAGAGACCATTAATAGGCTTTTCATGGGCCAGCCCGTTAACTTTTGACCAAGTCAAATGGGCTGGCTTTGTAAGCTAAATGGGCCAGTGGTGGGACGTGGCACGTGTCGACATACCATAGGCACCTATCTGACCCACTGACGAGCTGGCACGTGTTTCATTCGGCCAATAAGAATTTTACACGTCGAAATTTCCAATTGGTCGGGGGTGTTAATGGGTTATCAGATCCAAAACCCGACCCGATAGCTTAACGGCGTTCCGTTATGGTGGATGCCACGTGTCGGTCACCCTTGATGAAAGCACTTCTGTGACGCGCGATTTATCGTCATGGAAGTGGACACTTCCATGATGATAATTTTGGTAATGTCATGGAACACTTCTACAACAGCACAGGTATGACTATCTTGATTCTGTCATAAAATCATCATGGATGTACATGCATGACAAAAAACGCGACCTACTATGACAAACATGTATCACCACGGAAGTGTATTTTTTTTGTAGTGAGGTCTCTCTCGCACACTATGTATGATTCTCTAGTCCAAGCTAGATATCTTGGGTGCACTCATTGTACGCACACAAATTCCTTGGCTCGTTGCCGGTAACTCTCTCACGCACCACTCTATTGTCTCGAAGCTCTCCCCTCTCTCTCTCAAACTCTCCATCTACCTGGGTCACACATACACATGCATATGTCACTCGCACTCAATAGGCCCATCTAAAACTCTATCTCTCTCCCTCATTCTCTCTCCATCTCACACGCACACACACACACACAATCTCATGCCTAGCTAGCCAAGTATATGGTCTCTCACTCAATTGTAGGCACACGCAATCCCCCCTATATGTATATGACTAGCTAATCTTAGTCTCCATCACAAAGATGTGCATGGTCTATCTCGATTTCTCTCGGGTCATCTTTCTATCGCGCACGCACCTCCCTCGATCTCCCACCCATATAGTCCCCTCACGATCTCGAGGGGATCTCTCTATCACAAACACACCCTCTCGCCCTCCCCATGCGCCCATGTTCTCCATGTGTCCCTCTCGACCTTTGTTCCTTGTTGGCCAGACCTCTATTGCACATGTGCTATAGGGGTGTCTCTCTCCGTTGCAAACAATCACACACTAGCTATCTTCATGTATCTCCTCACCTCGCTTTTCTATCTCGGAGATGCAAGCGTGAGATGTTCGCCTAAGAAACAAAAAACACACTCTCTCTCTAATTTATTGTTTGTTGTCACTTTCTCTTTCACACACATACTCTTTTTGCACACTTACTCATTCTCCTTCACATGCACTTGATCTCTCTCGACTTAGGAACTCTCCTCGGTCCATAGCATATTGATTTATTGAAAAGTCAAACATCACAAAGTTTGACCATGTACGTGGAGAAAAACAATTACATCTAGAACGGCAAACATATACCACTAGATTCACCATGAGATGTAGTTTAGTATGATGTATCTTTGGCATTGTAGATATAAATAACATTTGCGTAAACCTGATCAAAATTTCCAAAGTTTGACTTCTAAAAAATTTACATGCACTGCATTATCGAGCGGATGGAATATCTCTTTCCCCCTCTCAGCTATCTGATGCACCACTCAGCCTTATCGGGGCTCCTCAATCTCTCTCAAACTTTATATCTCCCTGGTTCACACATACACATGTCTCGCTCGCGCTATACATATAGACCCATCCAACACTCTCTGCCCTTGTTCTCTCTATGTGACACGCACCCCCCTAATAAGTACCATAATCCCTCACTCCATCATAGGTGCAAGCACTCCCCCCTAAGTATGATCATCTCTCACTAGCCATCAGGAACACACGTATTGTCTCCTTCCATCCATACGTCTATCTCGATATCTCTCGGGGTATCTTCTATCACACACACACCTTGTCACTCAATCTCCCACCCATGTAGTCCCATCACGATATGTAGGGGATCTCTCTATGACAAACATACACTCTCTCCTCCCCATGCCTGCATTTTCTCCATACGTCTCTCTCGATCTCTCTCCCTTGTTTTTCAGACCCCTCTTGGCCACGTGCTATGGGTCTTGCTCTCTCGGTTGCAAACAACCACACACTATCTCCTCACCTTGCTTCCGTTATCGAAGATGCATGTGTGATATGTTTCCATAAGACACACACGTTTTTTCTCGACTTTTATCGAGTGTTGTCCAAGTCTCTTTCACACATGCACACACACTTTTTTCACTCACTCTTTCTATTTCACTCTCTCTCTCTCTCTCTCTCTCTAGTTAGGGACTCTCTCACGTCCATAAGCATATGGATGTTTTGAAAAGTCAAACCTCAGAAAAGTTTGACCAGTTATATGTGGAGAAAACATTTACATCTAGAACGATCATTAGATTCATCACAACATGTACTTACTTCATACTATCATTTATCTTTGGTATTGTAGATATAAGTACTTTCTTTATAAACTTGGTCAAAGTTTCAAAAGTTTGACTTTTTAAAAAATGTTGGAATTACATTATCGAACGGAGGGAGCAGCTCTTTCTCTCTCTCTGCTATCTCTCACGGGCCTCCCCTCTCACTCGAACACTCTATACTAACGGATTATACACTCACTGTGTCAGCGTATATTGTTTACTTGACCGGTCAACCAGTCCACATGCTGCCTTGTCAGCTCGTGTTCTGTATCTTCATGTGCTGGCCCATGTGGCAGTGCGTGAAAAGAAGTAAACTAGAGGCCCATCTGACACGCGGTGAAGTAAACAAAGTTGAAACCACTCGGGGTAGCACCCCGCACGCTAGTAAATTGAGGGCGCATTGAGGACACACTTCTTCCGCGTGAAGGACGCACTCGCGCACAATTCACCACCACGCGGCGGCATGCACAGAAGGACGCACTCGCGCACACCCAGCACACAACACACACCAGCACATGTGTACATCGGCGTCGCCGCCGGTTGAGATGGACGGCGAGGCAGCCAACAAGCGGAGGCGGCTCAAGCCAAAACCGCATCCGGCAAGCCTAGACTTCATCAACAGCCTCCCCGACGACATGCTGCTCGTCATCACCGTCCTCCTCCCCACCAAATCTGCAGTGTGGACCGCCCTGCTCTCCCGGCGGTGGCGCCCCCTCTGGCGCCGCGTCCCCCTCAACCTGACCGTCGATGGCTGCCTCTGTGATGGGGATTGCAAACGCGTGGCCGCAGTCTCCAAGATCCTTTCATCGCACCCTGGGCCAGCCAGACGCCTTGACATCCGCATGTTCAGTACCAACTGCTAGGTCCAACCCAAGTTCGATGAGTGGTTCTTATCCCCCACCCTAGATCAGCTCGAGGAGCTCAACTTTGAAGCTGGACGATGTCGCTCTCTGCCGCCGTCCGCGCTCCCCCTCGCGCCAACGCTGCGCCGCGCCAGCTTCAGCTCCTGCTATCTTCCCCAGATTAATGTCGTGCCCGCCCTTCTTCTCCCTCAACTCAAGCAGCTTGACCTCTTCGATGTTGTCATCTCGAAGAAGGCTATGGAGCACATGCTTCGCAGCTGTACGGCGCTCGAGTACCTTCGTCTTGAGCAAATCAACGGGTTCATTAGCCTCCACATCACCTCGATGAATCTCCGGTGGATTTATGTGTCTTGCTGGCCCCGCAACAAGAAATCAATTGGGAAGTGATCACTCTAGCTGTTCCATGTTATGGTCATTCAGAATGAGTCTTACCTTGAGAGATTGCTTGTATCGGATCTAGAAGGTCCAACAAAAATCAGGGTCATTGACAGCGTTGGTGCACTCGTCTGCCAAATTATTCAAACTCTTTATTGGATCTGTAATCGTTCAGGTACAACACTCATCTTCTTCTCCGTCTTCTTGAAATTCACATTTTTAAATTTCTTCTTGATGTATTTACGACCGTCTTCCAGAAAATGATTCCCACAAGCTTGACCCAGTCTATGCACACAATGAAAATCTTGGCAATAAAATCTATCAGCCGCAATCTGGATCAAGTTGTTGGATTCCTTACATGCTTTCCATGCACGGAGAAGCTACTCATCGAGGTGAAAATTCTTTCCTATTAGTAAATGGTAATCACAACGTAGCTCAATTTTTCATAATTTTCCCAAATTACGATGACAAGTGTAGTGTTCAAAACTGCATCTATGCACTGCACCGAAAGAAAGTGTTTTTAGTATATTTTTCTCACGTGATCACCTGCATCGTTTTGTTGTTGTACTACTATAGTAGCCTAGGCTAGTGATAGTGGAAAG
The DNA here is from genome assembly GCF_002162155.2 of Triticum dicoccoides. Taxonomy (NCBI): domain Eukaryota; kingdom Viridiplantae; phylum Streptophyta; class Magnoliopsida; order Poales; family Poaceae; genus Triticum; species Triticum dicoccoides. Next base: position 303,490,679 of record NC_041380.1, on the reverse strand, counting down.
TAACTTAGACTACTCCAGTAACTCTATGGTTACCCTAAGAGCAAGTACTACCTCCGTCCTGGTTTACCCTAAGAGCAAGTACTACCTCCGTCCTGGTTACCCTAAGAGCAAGTACTACTCCAGTAACTTAGACTACTCCAGTAACTGACAAAATGTTAATGCATGTCTCTAAGAACTATATCGTTGGATTCGTATTTGAACATAAGAACATAAGTTCAAATGGTGTAATTTTGGGTGACATGCATTGGCATTTTCTTACGTAAATCTATGGTCAAAATATTATACTAAATAAGAGGTAGTACAAAAGTGGGCTATAACGACCCTCCACTATTTAGGCCAAAACACGTGCCAAATTCACTTGTGATGCATTTGGCATCGATGCCCCTCCATTGCTCACCTGATGCCCCAATCTGGATAACCTACTTTGCTCCGGTGCCAAATTAACTCACGCAATGAAAAAACACTTGCGTGGGAGAGAGAGAGAGGACTGAGGCAATAAAAAAACACTTGTTTGGGAGACTGAGAGGCTGGTGTAGTTGGTTTGATTGATTTGTTTATACATGTGGGTCTGTGTGCACAGTGGTGCCAACTCTCTTACATCGCGAGAGTGGTGCCAAAATCTTTTGATTTGACATCGATGCGTATTATGTGGCATAATTTTGTGAAATATGGCATCGGCCACATAGTGGAAGGCAACAAATGCCCAAGCTCTTCACGTACTCCTAGGTAAATGAGACGAAAGAGAAAGAGAGAGAGAGAGAGAGAGAGAGAGAGAGAGAGAGAGAGAGAGAGTGAAAAAATATCACTAGCCAGCCACCCCCATCGTATGAGCGAATAATATTGGTACCTCTTGATGACACAACAATCTTATACAGCTAGCTGCTCTAATGTTCTCTTCTTTTGCAGATAAAATGAAAGTGAAAAATGTGCTGCACTATAACAATCTCATCGAATGCCTTGATCTCCATCTTACAGAAATTGATTTGATCGACTACCGAGGCAGCACATCAGAGATTAAATTGGCCAGGTTCTTTGTTCTAGATGCAAGTGTGCTCAAGGTAATGAGGTTTGGCATTCTCTGACGCGACAATGAATGGCGTGCTGATCACCGCAAGCGTCTAAGCCTAAATGACAAAGTCTCTGCAGAAGCTGAATTTGTTTTTCAAACATCAAGTGGCCAGAGACTCGAAAACTTATTTGCCCATTAGTGACTTGTCAGGGCGGTGGATTATTGTTTGTACGATAATAATGCATCCACCTAAAGTAACGAAAGTTCTTATGTAAACTTCCTAGTAATTCCCTCTTCGTAGGTGCAACATTACTCCTAACATTTGTAATATCAGTTTGAAACTTGTAATATTGCCGTGTCCTATTCCTGCGTTTTCAAAATCCTGCGAATCAAATAGGTCCTGAGTTGGTGATGATGTTGTGCCTGCCATCTTTCACCAATAGCCGTCGGATCTAGATCTGACGCATACAAACCAAACTTCTCCAGTTTTGCAAAAAGATGCCCGCACTTGTTCCCTATTTACAAACAACTCCTTGTCTCTCACAATCAGCCTTATCTCCTCCCCACCACATCTAGAAGGCCATGGAAAATCTGGCGTGATGGCCGCTGCCGGCGCTGTCCACCCCCCAATCTTGGTGTTCCGTGCAATGCACGGGCATCTACACATGGGAAATTTTGTCAAACACGGCTAGTTGTAAGCAGGCTAGGTCTACAGCTATGGTGATAGTGACTGCAGACGGTGAGGCTGACTATGGTATGCCTGCCACCCTCAACGGCCTCTATGGTGACAACCTCTTCGACGCACTGGTGGGCCAGCGACTACCCGCCGTCGCGCCGGAGAATGTCAACCTCGAGGTCGCGCTCGCCGCGCAGCGCCTGGCGCAGCAAGACACCATCGACATAATCACCCACGTCTACGCGCAAAACGTCCACAAGGACTACTACATGCAAGAGGAGGACGATAGGACGCTAGCCTTCTTGGACCGCAGGGCAACCTTGGACGGCATTGTTCAGAAGAACATTGAGCTTGCCGCCAACGTCGCTGCTCCTCACACGTCGGTTGGTGACCCAGTGCACTAGCGCGTGAGGATGTCGTTGATGGATCCGTATGTATCTTTATCTTTCTGTCAAATCCACGTAGTAGTATATGGTACTACTAGTAATTATCTTACCTTTTGCATCAACTTCATAATATTCGTACGTACTCCATGCATGAACCGCTCCAGAACCAAACTTCTCATTACTCTAGGGAAAATCGTTATTTTTCTATCTATCGGTCACGCCATGGAGCAGAACCAAATTTTACAAGTTACAAGTTCAAAAGGAAAAGCCTTCCATGTTCGCGTCGCACCCCCACACGGTTGGTCCGACACACCGCTCAAGGGGGAATGCATTGTTGTGTTGCATTTTCACTTACAAGTGGGACCGCAGTTGAGCAAACTGACTATTGGCAAACCCCCACCCCGCCACCGCGCGATGGCTGAGAAAACAAGAGGGAGAAGAGATGGCTATAGCATGGACTCCAAGAAAATTGGTGTCGGATGGGACTCATGTGGGTGGCGTGTGTAGTACTGCTAGACATGAATGCTAGTTATGGCCCATGCCACCCCACTATATCGAGGTGCTGGTTACGGTGAACAAATTTCTTGGAGTCCGTGCTCAGCCCTCCTCTATCTCTCTTCTCAACCAGCTAGCAGACGTGTGGAGCCCATCGTATGTTTGCTCATATGTGGTCCCACATGTCAGTGAAACGCAAGAGGACCCACTGAACCTGCACATCTTTCACCTCGACGTGCTGGTGATGAAAACAAATCCAATAAAGATCTTCGGTGGCTGCTTTTGGAGTTACTTAAGAGTAGTAATATTCTATTTACAGTTTAACCCAAGATGCACATCACGTGGCTTCAACTACCACTTTATTTTCTTGCATGACACGACCTGGATGCTGGATGTCCCACGTGTCAGCAAAAGGAGGAAGAACTCGACCAAATCTTCGGTTGTGCTCTCAGATTAGACTAGTTGTGCTAACTTAAAATTTTATTGTGTAGAATGGATGCAAGTTTTGATATTGGGAAGAAGAGTACAACGATATATTGATAGAGCGCAATTTTAGTAGATGTCCTAGTACTTTTAGCTAGCATAGAGGCTAGAGATGAGACTAGTGCACTAGTTGATAGAATAGAGGCTAGACACATCTACTTCTTTACACTCGAAAAGGAAAGAAGCAAGCAAGATCGAGCCTCCGCAGATCAACAATGAATGCATCGAGAAGGCACTAATCCAACTTATAGGAGCAGTTATGGAAGTTGGATATCTTCTAAAATGTATTCTTGTAGTTCTTGTTTTCTTTGGTCTTGCTTTTCTAGTCAAAATTTTGGTGATGTATTTCCATATACCAAAAAATCAATGATGAAAAAAAGATATGTGTTTGCAAAGAAAAATGTACACGGCCGGGATGCGTCCACGCGTTCGGCGCACGGGCACCACATCCGAAAATTGGCCCAGACATGACCCCATTGCCCTACCCAAACAGACAGAATTCAGGCAAAACGAAGGTCCGTTTGGGGTCGTGCATTGGAGTTGGCCTTACAAGTGGGACCGCAGTTGAGGAAACCGACTGTCGGTGTCAAAACCGGCGGATCTCGGGTAGGGGGTCCCGAATTGTGTGTCTAAGGCGGATGGTAACAGGAGGCAGGGGACACGATGTTTTACCCAGGTTCAGGCCCTCTTGATGGAGGTAAGACCCTACGTCCTGCTTGATTTTATTCTTTGATGATATGGGTATTACAAGAGTTGATCTACCACGAGATCGGAGAGGCTAAACCCTAGAAGCTAGCCTATGGTATGATTGTATGTTGTCCTACGGACTAAAATCCTCCGGTTTATATAGACACCAGAGGGGTCTAGGCTTACACAAGGTCGGTTACGAAGGAGGAGATATACATATCCGTATTGCCTAGCTTGCCTTCCACGCGAAGTAGAGTCCCATCTGGACACGAGACAAAGTCTTCAATCTTGTATCTTCATAGTCCAATAGTCCGGCCAAAGGATATAGTCCGGCTGTCCGGAGACCCCTAATCCCAAACTCCCTCAGTAGCCCCTGAACCAGGCTTCAATGACGATGAATCTGGCACGCAGTGTTGTCTTCGGCATTGGAAGGCGGGTTCCTCCACTGAATACACCCCAGAAGAATCTGAATACAAGGATAGTGAGGGAGTCCTGGATTAGGGGGTGTCCGGATAGCCGGACTATACCTTCGGCCGGACTACTGGACTATGAAGATACAAGATTGAAGACTTCGTCCCGTGTCCGGAAGGTACTTTCCTTGGCGTGGAAGGCAAGCTTGGCGATACGGATATGTAGATCTCCTACCATTGTAACCGACTCTGTGTAACCCTAGCCCTCTCCGGTGTCTATATAAACCGGAGGGTTTTAGTCCGTAGGATGAAGAACAATCATACCATAGGCTAGCTTCTAGGGTTTAGCCTCCTTGATCTCATGGTAGATCTACTCTTATACTACCCATATCATCAATATTAATCAAGCAGGAGTAGGGTTTTACCTCCATCGAGAGGGCCCGAACCTGGGTAAAAACATCGTGTCCCTTGTCTCATGTTACCATCTGCCTAGACGCACAGTTCGCGACCCCCTACCCGAGATCCGCTGGTTTTGACACCGACATTGGTGCTTTTGTTGGGAGTTCCTCTATGTCGTCACTTTTAGGCCCGATGGCTCCGCCGATCATCAACGATGATGCAATCAGGGTGAGACTTTTCTCCCCGGACAGATCTTCGTATTTGGCGGCTTTGCACTGCGGGCCAATTCGCTTGGCCATCTGGAGAAGATCGAAAGCTACGCCCCTGGCCGTCAGGTCAGATTTGGAAATTTAAACTACACAGCGGACGACCACGGAGACTTGATCTTCGACGGATCTGAGCCGCAGCCGAGCGCGCCGCACTGTCCCGGTGGGCATGATCTAGCTCTGCCGCCAAACAGTGCCCTGGAGGCCGCACTTGTGTCCGCTCCGTCCCTTGGCTCGGAGCCGACCACACCAATCGAGGATTGGTGGTTAGACACCGCCTCGGGGGCTGCAATCTCTACAGCGATCAAGTCGAACACTAGCCTTGTCCTCCGCGAAGCCCGTGACTCCAAGATGCCGGACTCCTCTCCGGACTCCGATCCCTCCGTGCCCCTACCGATCGAATCCGATTGGGCACTGATCATGGAGTTCACCGCCGCAGCCATCTTTCAGCACTCGCCCTTCGGCGACATTCTGAATTCACTCAGGTCTCTCTCTTTGTCAGGAGAGTCCTGGCCGGACTATGACCGGCAGGATTGGGATGTGGACGACGAAGAAATTCGATGCCCACCCACCACCCACTTCGTAGTCACTGTCGATAATTTAAACGACGTGCTCGACTTCGACTCCAAAGACATCGACAGTATGGACGACGATGTAGGAGATGAACATGAACCAACGCCTATAAGGCACTGGACAGCCACCTCATCTCATGATGTATACATGGTGGACACACCCAAAGGAAGCGACGACGAGGAACACAGGGATGCAACGAGGGATCGTTCACTCGAAAAGCAATCAAAGCGGCAACGTAAGCGCCGCTCCAAGCCCCGCCTCGGCAGAGACAGCAACCATACAGACCCAGCCATAGAGTAGGACGAGCCGGCGGACGACGAACATGCCTTCGAGCAACCGTCCGAATAGGGCAACTTGGATAAACAAACTGAACCCCCCGTCCCCGGTGAAAACAACAGTCCGGACGACCTTACGCCGGATAGGCTCATGGAGGAGAAGAACCTCCACAAAAGGCTCGTCGCCATTGCGCGTAGCCTGAAAAAGCAGAAGCGGAAGCTCAAAACTGCGGAAGATGCACTCAGAATCAGATGGAGCAAAGTACGCAACACCGCAAACAAATATGGAGGCAGTCGCCGCACAAAAAGCTACCCAAAGCGAAAGCTACTGCCTGAATTTGACGAGGAGGCCTTAGAACCCCCGCAATCAAAAAATAGGAAAGCCACCCGGTCGGATAGACGACCGCATGGCCAGCATGGAGCGGCAAGCGGCGCCGCACACAAGCCGGCACGCGATCCACCAAAGGATCTGCATCAAAAAGATGGCCCAGCCAGATCTATCTACGGGCCGAGAAAGCAAGCTCTAGTAAGCAATGCAACACAACAAATATCCGAACATCACGGCACACCCAAATACAGGGGTGCCGCACACCCCCTATGTTTCACCGATGAGGTGCTGGACCATGAATTTCCAGCAGGATTCAAGCCCATAAACATAGAGGCGTACGACGGAACAACAGACCCTGGGGTCTGGATCGAGGATTATATCCTGCACATACACATGGCCAGAGGAGATGGCCTCCACGCCATAAAATACTTACCCCTCAAGCTTAAAGGGCCATCCCGACATTGGCTCAAAAGCCTTCCTGAAAACACCATTGGAAGTTGGGAAGAGCTTGAGGATGCTTTCCGGGCAAATTTTCAAGGGACCTATGTCCGCCCTCCGAATGCAGATGATCTCAATCACATAACTCAACAGCCTGGAGAGTCAGCCCGGAAATTCTGGAACAGATTTCTGACTAAAAAGAATCAGATAGTCGACTGTCCGGAGGCCGAAGCCCTAGCAGCTTTTAAGCATAACGTTCAAGACGAATGGCTCGCCAGACACCTCGGCCAAGAAAAGCCAAGAACAATGGCCGCATTAACAAGCCTCATGACCCGCTTTTGCGCAGGGGAGGACAGCTGGTTGGCAAGATGTAGCACCAGCGACCCAAGTACATCCGAAGTTAAGGATGGAAACGGAAAACCCCGACGCAGCAAGGACCAGCGCCGGAATAAGGGAAACAGCCCAAAGAGCACGGCGGTCAACACCGGATTCAAAAGCTCGCGGCAGAATCCGAGAAAGCCGCCCCTCAAGGATAATAGGGACGAGCTATCCAACTTAAACAAAATCTTGGACAAGATATGTCAAATACACAGTACTCTCGGGAAGCCTGTGAACCATACCCACAGAGATTGTTGGGTTTTCAAGCAATCCGGCAAACTCAACGCCGAACACAAGGGGCTCGACACACCAAGTGAGGACGATGACGAACCCCACAAGCAGAGCACCAGGAAACAAAAGGATTTCCCACAAGAAGTCAAAACAGTAAACTTACTTCACGTGACGAACAGAATGGCACCAACAGAGATACGCGCCATACGGCCTATCCCAAAGGAGCCTCACCAATGGTTGTTAAAACCGATCACCTTCGACCATCAGGATTACTCTAGAAGTATCCGGAACGCAGGCTGGACTGCCTTGGTATTAGATCCAATAATCGGCGGACTCCACTTTATAAATGTCCTGATGGACGGCGGCAGTGGTCTAAACCTGTTATACCAGGACACAATCCGCAACATGGGGATAGACCCAACAAAAATTTGCCATAGCAAAACCTCCTTTCAAGGGGTAACGCCAGGCCCGGATGCCCGTTGCATGGGTTCTCTCTGGCTAGAAGTTATGTTCGGCTCCCCCGATAACTTCCGTCGCGAACAGCTAACTTTCCACATCGCCCCATTCTCAAGTAGCGATCAAGCACTGCTGGGATGCGAAGCTTTCACCCGCTTTAACTAAATACCGCATTATGCATCTCTTATGCTTAAGATGCCCGGTCCATGAGGCATCATCTCATTAAAGGGAAAACATTGAGTGTTCCTCCCGTGCGGAAGAGAGTGCGGCTGCCTTGACAGCCCCACAATAAAGCGGCTTCACCAGCCAAAGCACCTAACTAGGTCGTCAAGACCACGAACACGGCTAGACGAGTCCGGCATAAACATACAATTGATAAAGGCTTAATAGCCGTATACACCTATACTAGGGGCTCCGCGCATATAAAACAAGAGATAATAAAGCTCAATTTTACCCATTTCGATCTATACTTTGTTTATTTAGTATAACTCATGTTCGGCATGATCTTTCTTAAACTAAGTTCCTCTCTTTTACAGATAAACACTGTGCTACGCCCATCCAGGATACGGCACAACGGAGACATACGCGCATACGTGCAGCAGGGACCCGTTCCAAGGATTCTTTTCAGATTAAGACCCTGCGTAAACCTTTTTTACTGTCTCTTGTTGATACACATCCCCTGGTTTCCTTGTATAACCAAGGAGGAGGCTGGCGTTTTGGCATGTGGCCACGTCAGAGTTTTGTGCGTACCTGGACACTAGGGGCTTATTACTAAGGGCGTTATCCCGCCCTCATAAAGACCGAATAACTTAGGGAGTGTTCGGCATCACGAGTTTGGCCTTATATGCATCAACTCCAAATCATGTCTTTGGTCAAATGTTGGGTTTGCCCGGCTCTTGTGTTTTGCTACCTTACGTTCCGCTCTATCGGCTAAGGCGGCACCAGGAGAACTACTGCGATTGTGCCCCGGTTCGGCCAGGCGAGCACCTCAGTAGAGAAAGCCGAAAACTGACTGTCAGGATATAGCGTGAGACTGGTCAACCACTCGATGACTTACCAGAATCTTTAGGATTCCTCCGCATTAACGAAGGGCTGCTTCCTGGCCAGGCACATACGCGCCCCGAGTTCGAGCGAGCACAGGCGCCACCAGGGGCTATATAAGTAGCCTCACTGTCAAACTCCTATGGCAAAGTGAAAGTGATAAAGCATCATAGTCCGATTGCCTAGTTCGCTGCGCTATCACCTCCTTTGTAGGACCAAGACATTGGATCAAGTGTGAAAATGCGCCTTTTGCAAACACCCCCACATTATGTGCATTGGGGCTGAAGCCGACGACTGCCATCTTTCAGATTATATATACATATATGTTAAACGGCCGCACAGGAGGTATTATAATACTTGCAGGCACAAGTATAAAAAGCTTCTACAATTTATCAAAATATTGTTTTACAATAATATTTGCTATTCGAATATAGTATCCATCGAGCACCGCGTCTCTATTAAACGAGCGCCTTGCAGAACTTCCTGAATATAGTGCTCGGCAGGTACTCGGCTTCCATCTGAGTCTGGGGATGCAACAGCGGTGGCCTCCATTTCCGCCCAGTATGTCTTAACACGGGCAAGAGCCATCCGCGCACCCTCTATGCACGCTGACCTCTTCATTGCATTGATATGCGGCGCCGCACCAAGGAACTGCTGCACCAAGTTGAAATAACTTTTCGGCTCTGGCCTCTCTGGCCAAAGATGACTCATGACATACTTCATGGCGAGTCCGGACAACCTATTTAGCTCGGCCCATTCGGGCAAACGATTGGCTAATGACAGTGGACGCTCCGGATTATGGAACTGCGACCAAAAGAGCTTTTCCACTTGGCGATCTTCTTGATCTCGGAAGTGTTCGATCGCATCTGCGACACTCGCTGCCAAATCCAGATAGCTGTCTGCCGTACTCCACATCCGGTCTAGCGGAGCATGTTTAGGATCACAGAACTTCCTCCGCAGCATAAAGGGCTTTCCAGCCGCGATCTCTCCGGCCTGACGCAGCTCCTCCTTCATAGCTCTCATCGCAGAGCGAGCATCCTTGGCATCGGCAACGGCCTTCTCCAGGTCCGTCTGTTCCGCCCGATCTTCTTTTTCAAGAAGCTTGCAACGGTCAGCAGCGCTCTTCAGCTTCATAGCCATCTCGGCCATTTCCTTCTTGCTTCAGCAGTGAGCAGCCTGTTTGGCTTTCAGCTCTTCAATTGCCTTTCCGGCAGCCGCATCACTTTTCCTGGCTTGCTCCTTGGCTCGGGCAAGTTCCGCCCAAAGATTCTCCATGGCAGCAGCACCATCTGCATCAAGCACACACATTGTAAGATGCTGGCATAAAGCTCCTCCTACCAGGTGCTGCCGGAGTAATTACATACCTTATGCCTCGTCAAGCCGCTTGTTGACAAGCGCGATGTCGGCATCTGCCACGTCAAGTTGCCGCTTTAGCTCGGCAAATTCATCAGTTCGGCTGGCCACCCGACACTTCGCCACCTACGTATGAAGGCAGCATATTAGACCTGGGATTATGATCCTCTGCGCGCCGTCACTTTTGACAATGCACAGAGTCTCAGGGGCTACTATGTACACAGGGCGCATCTTATTTATGCGCAACTGTCCAAAAAGGGTACATTATTTCGCGTACCTCAAAACCTGTCAGTAAACTCCTGACGGCCTCGTGCAATCCGCTCTCCGCGGATGAAATCCTCTCAATCACCGTACCCATCAATGCACGGTGCTCCTCTGAGATAGATGCTCGCCCTAGTAGATCCTTCAGCTCCTCCGACCGCGCACCAGACGGTGCCGAACTCGTCCGATGGCCATTTTCGAAGGCCGGACGCGGAGGGCTTTGGGGGGGCATATGACTACCTTCCGGCCCTGCCAGATTCAGAGAAACCCTCCGTGACGATACCTCAGGGTCGCCCGCCTCGCAAGGCGGTACGGCAGGGGGAGGCATTCCACTCTCCATCATCTCCGGAAGAAGATCCCCCGAAGACGAGCTCTGCTGAGAAGGGCTAAGGTCCGAGCTACAAGGTAAATTTTCGATTACTCTTCTCGGATATAACGCAAGTATTTGTCTCATTTCTGAAAAAGAAAAACTCCTCTCTACTTACGGCTCGGTGGAGGGCTGATCCCCTTGAGGGCATAATTCAGCCGAAGTATCCCCCGGCGCAGGATCCTCTGACGAAGATTTCTTCCCCCGAGTCGTCAGAGTCGGTCCTCTTCTTCCCCTGAGGAGAGGATTTTTTGATTCCTCTCTTCCGTACAACCTTCTTCGAGGAGGCTGTAGCTTCCTTGTCCCCTCCCTCGCTTTCCTCCGAAGGCACAACCTCCAACATCCTGACTAGCACGGGATCCGGCGTGGTCTCGGGGAGGTAGGTCGGACACCTGATTAGCTTTGATTTTGCTATCCACTCATGTTTAAAGGACAGTTCTTTTAGGGGAAATTTTATGATAAATATACGGATAGCGAGTCTGGGCACAAGGCTACTTACTTGAGTATCCGGGCGATTGCAGCTCAGGCCTACGTCCTCGGTCAAGTCTGGACACATTGCTTGTGATCCGAAGAACAATTTGTACATCTCCACGGGCGTTGCGCCCATGAAATGCTGGAGAGCTCGTGGTCCCTTCGGATTGAACTCCCACAGGCGAAGGGGGAGACGTTTGCTGGGCAAGGTTCGGCGGATCAACATGACTTGCGTCACCACGACCAGGCTAATGTCTCTTTCTAAGAGATCTTGAATGCGGCCCTGCAACAAGGGCACGTCCTTGGATGGCCCCCAGTCCAGTCCTTTATTGACCCATGACACTAGCTGTGGTGGGGGACCCGAGCGAAAGGCAGGTGGCGCCACCCACTTGGTGCCCCTGGGAACGGTGATGTAAAACCACTCTCGTTGCCATAAGCTGGACTCCTCTTGAAAAGAGCCCTCAGGCCATGGAGCACCAGCATTCTTGCTTATAAAAGCACCTCCGCACTCCGCGTGCCGTCCCTCGATCATCTTCGGCTCTACTTTGAAGGTCTTGATCCACAGTCCGAAGTGAGGAGTAATACGGAGGAAGGCTTCACACACGACGATGAATGAGGAAATATGGAGGATGGACTCCGGAGCTAAGTCGTGAAATTTCAGCCCATAATAAAACATGAGCCCCCTCACGAAGGGATCCGTCGGGAAGCCTAGCCCCTGAAGGAAGTGAGACATGAACACCACACTCTCACCAGGCTTGGGAGTGGGAATGACCTGCCCTTGAGCAGGCAGCCTATGCCAGATTTTGCCGGTCAAGAACCTGGCCTCTCTCAACTTCAGCACGTCCTCCTCCGTGACGGAGGTGGGCATCCATCAGCCTCGAAGGTCGGAACCGGACATTGTCGAAGGTCCGAAGCGCCTGAAATCTAGAGCCTTGGGTGTTGGAACTCGAGGCGAAGGACGAACTCGTTTGAGATTGAAAGAAAGGAGTAAGGCCTTGGTCTCTTTATAAGAGGTTGAATACCAAGGGCCCTCCCCGTGACCGTTTGGGACTCACCTTTGATCGAGAAAACATACCAACGGGTACAACTGGGTTACCCACGCCCGTATTGATGAGAATCCCAGAATAAGGGGACATGATCTCTGCTTTGACAAGACGTGCCAAGGAAACCACCTCGCTAAACGCGCTGAGGTTGGACAGTAAAACGATTCGAATAAAGACTTGGCAGTGGTGTGATGTCACGCTACGGAATATGTGGCTAGATTAGATTTGTGTAAATATTATTCTCTCTATGGCAATATGTAGAAACTTATTTTGCAGAGCCGGACACTACCTTTGTGTTCAAAGTCTTCTATGAAGTACTTGGAGGAGGAACCCGCCTTGCAATGCCGAAGACAATCTGCGCGTCGGACTCGTCGTCATTGAAGCCTGGTTCAGGGGCTACTGAGGGAGTCCTGGATTAGGGGGTGTGGAGATAGCCGGACTATACCTTCGGCCGGACTCCTGGACTATGAAGATACAAGATTGAAGACTTTGTCCCGTGTCCGAGGGACTTTCCTTGGCGTGGAAGGCAAGCTTGGCGATACGGATATGTAGATCTGCTACCATTGTAACCGACTCTGTGTAATAATAGCCCTCTCCGGTGTCTATATAAACCGGAGGGTTTTAGTCCGTAGGACGAAGAACAATCATACCATAGGCTAGCTTCTAGGGTTTAGCCTCCTTGATCTCGTGGTAGATCTACTCTTGTACTACCCATATCATCAATATTAATCAAGCAGGAGTAGGGTTTTACCTCCATCGAGAGGGCCCGAAACTGGGTAAAAACATCGTGTCCCTTGTCTCATGTTACCATCCGCCTAGACGCACAGTTCGGGACCCCCTACCCGAGATCCGCCGGTTTTGACACCGATAGATAGTATCCGACCCTGCAAAATAAGTTCCACATACCACCGCAGAGAGAATAATATTTCCACAAATCTAATCTGCTGACTCGTTCTGTCAACGTGACGTTTTATCATGGCCCGGTGATTATTCAAACCATTTCCTTTAACTAGCCCCGCACATAACGCGAGGCAGTTTCTTGACACGTCTTGTCAAAGCAGAGATCGTGTTCCCCTTATCACGGGATTCTCATCAATACGGGCGTGGGTAACCCAACCGCGCCATGATTACGGCGCTTGGGGATAAGCGAGTTTTACCAGGCTAGTGGGGGCGCAAAATTTCGGCCGCCCTTATAAAGGGATAAAGTTTAACCTTTCTCTACCCACGCCTTCTTCCTCCTTGCTCATCCATTCTTGCGCACTCAAGGCCCAACGCCCAAGTCCGCATCTTTCTCCTCAACCTCCTCCAAACATGCCCGGAGCGGGAGGGAAGTGGATGGCTTCCTCCATTACGGAGGAACACATCAAAAATCTGCGCGTAGCCGGATACTTAGCCGTGAATATCGCGCATCGGCTGCCCGCTGCGAGGCAGATCGTCCCTACCCCGGAAATTCATGAGAGGGTAGTTTTCCTCCACCACTTCCTCCGTGGACTGGGGTTTCCCCTTCATCCATTCGTCTATGGTCTCATGTTCTACTATGGGCTGGACTTTCATGATCTGGCCCCGAACTTCATACTCAACATTTCGACGTTCATCGTCATCTGTGAGGCCTTTCTCTGCGTCTGCCCCCACTTCGGTCTATGGCTGAAGACCTTCAATATCAAGCAGAAGGTGGTGGGCGGCCAACAAGCAGAATGCGGCGGAGCCATGGTGGGCAAGATGCCCGTTGTTATATGGCTCGAAGGCTCCTTCGTGGAGACCATAAAGGGGTGGCAATCGGCGTGGTTCTACATCACCGAGCCGCGCGACACCAACTGTGTGGCTGCCCCCGAGTTCCGATCCGGATTCCCTACACGGCCCACTTCCTGGAAAGAGAAGGGCCTGTTGTGGGGTTCATCGGTAGAGCTGGACGGACTCCAGAAATGTATCCGGAACATGGCAAGCAAGAAACTCAAGCTTGTGAACATAGTCCAGGTCATGCTCGTCCGTCGGATCCTCCCGTGTCAACAACGGGACTTCAACTTGTGGGAGTTCGACCCGGCCCAGCACCAAACTCTGAGAGAGCTCTTCGACACGACGCACAAGGACGTTTGGAGGGTGCTGTTCAAGGGCGCCGAGGTCCCTCCCTCTCTCGGTAAGTTCTATACATCTGTTAGGATATTTATTTCTCCTAGCTTAACCATGTGCAAGGTCTAAGCTCCCATGCCTTTGACAGCACTGGGTGGAGGCATCGGAGCAGATCAACTGTCCGGCCCCTCTGCCCGAAGGCAATGCGGATGCTCTCCTGACGGAGATGCTGACTCCGGCTTCTTACAAGGTGCTGGAGAAGACCAAGAAGGCCAAGGGAACCCGAAAGAGTTCCCGGCACCAGGTGATATCAGACTCATTGTTCGATGACTCCTCGGTGCACTCCTCCCACGAAGACGAGGAGGAAGATGAAGAGGCTCCCCCTCCAATCAAGGGAGACAAGAAAAGGAAGGCCGCCCCAACTAGGGGGGGCGAAGGGTCCAAGAAGGGAAGGACTCTCCTTCCGGACAATTCCACCATCGCCGCCGGAGGCGAAGACGAGTGGCTTCTCAGGGCCAAGCCCCTGGCGAAGTCGTAAGTATTCGGATACCAGAGTAACTCATAGCATTCCTTTGTCGCACTGCTTCTCCTAACGCTGAATTGTGATTATGCAGGCCGCCCCGAGCCCGTATTGACGTATCTTCATGGGACGGCTCCCTGGACTCGTCGGATATGGATAGCGATCCACTTCCGACCGCCACCTCCCCTTGCCCTACGGACAACGCCGAGGTGTTGTCTCAAGAGGCACCGGGTCGAGGGGAGATAGTCTCGGAGGCGCCTCAAAGTGACCTTCCGGACTCCGGGAGAAGAGGGAGCAAGGCCCCCGAGGGCTCCGAGTTCGGCCCTCAGTCGAACACCACGCCGGAACCTCCAGTGGTTTTGTACTCGGGCAGGTGGCCTCCTTCCAAGAGGGGCAAGACGCATGTGCCGGTGACCTCTGTCCATCCAGAGGCACCGGACAATCTGCTGGGAGCGCTTCGCAGCGCTTTCATCGACGAGGAGCACCGCACTATTATGAGTGCAGTGGTCCAGAAGGTTCAGTCCGCCAAGAGCGGACTGACTGAAGCCTGTGCCAGCCATCTAACAGGCTTTGAGGTAAGTATTTAAAATATACAAAAAATATTACCGCATAGACAGTAGCCCCTGATGCTCTGTTTGGTGTTCATAAAGAAAAGCCAAATAGAGGATCAAACAGTATCGCAGGAGTCTAATATAAGTATGTATGTATGCGTATGCAGGCTTCGCTGCTGACCTCTGCCGCACTGACTGCGGAGGTCGCCGTATTAAAGCATGACCTTGAAGTGTCCTAGAAAGAGCTCGGCCTTGCTAAGAGGCAACTCGAGGAGAACAAAGGTAAGTAGTACCTAGTCTATGGATATATAAAAAGAATGTGATTGCAAAATGACAGGATCACCATAAATTTGCCAGGGGCCACGACCGAGGTGGCGACCCTGAAGCAAGCGCTATCCGAGGCCGAAAACAAAGCAGCCAAGGAGCGCACTGAGCGGGAAAGGCAGGAGGCTCGAGTGGGCGAGGTGCAGCAAGAGCTCCACGCTCTCGTGACGAAGCACGAGGCGTTGGAGCTTGACTTGAAGACGCGAGAGTCCGAGCTTGCCGCGGCCCTCGAGAGCGCAAAGAATGCCAAGGCCGAAGCCCAAAAGGCCCTCCAGGAGATTGATGCGATGAAGAAGATAGCGGTGGGTAAGGCATTCTATATGCAAAGCAAGCATGTGAAAGTAAATTACTTGTTACTTACCCAAATCCGGAGCTCTCCAGGAGCATTCGCAGATTTGCCCCGCAGCGTGTCGGATGCCGCGAAATTTTACTGGGCCGAGGAGGGAAGCTCGACGGAGAAGTTGTTCTGGGCCCAGTATACCGGGACCCAACACCCGGTGCCTATGAGAGACCAGCTAAAGCAGCTGGTCGAGCTGCACAAGGTGGCCGAACAGGCCAAGAAGGGCTTTATAGTCTGGATGTGGCCTCGCAACGCCCTTCCCAACAGCTACTTCGGCCTGGTGAGGCGGCTTGTCGATGCCTGCCCACGGCTGGAAGTCGTCAAGCGGTCCATCTGCATCGAAGGTGCACGCCGGGCCTTCGCCCGTGTGAAGGTGCAATGGGCCAAGCTGGATGCCGTGAAGCTGATTAAGGAAGGGCCACCGGAGGGCAAGGAGCATCGCCACACCGAGATGTACTATGAGGGTGTCCTGAAGGGTGCCCGTCTCATAGCGGACGAGTGTACGAAAGATATAATATTTGAGTAAACTTGCTCGTGTAATCCTGTATTTATGAAAACTTGTTCATATGCGCTATGCAACGCTTGTTTGAATTTAAAATATTACCTTATGTTCGGCTGTTTATCAAATCTGAGAGATGGCTAGTCGTCAGCTTCTGCCCCCATGCCACGAGTGATGGGGTGTTCGGGATAAACCTGAGCACTCTTCTTCCCATTTTTGGGTCCTTCGAGGGAGGTGTTCAGCACAACGAACAAGGCAATCGGATTATGATGCGTTATTACTCTCACTTAGCCATAGAATTCTATAATTTTAAATTTCGGCGAAGCCCCTAGTATTCGGAAAGCCGAACTTGGAGCGCGATACACGCCTTAAGACGGACAGGGACGACTCCTCGCTCTAAGCGGCATAAGTCTTGAAGGACTCGAAAACCTCTCGAACAGCGACCAGTCTCTCGCCTTATCATGACAATCAGTTTTAGCTTTCTCTACTGAGGTGCTTAGCCCAGCAGAACCGGGGCACAATCGCAGTAGTTCTCCCAGTGCTACCTTAGCCGATATAGAGGAACGCAAGGTACCAAAACATGGGAGCCGGGCAAACCCAACTATTGACCCAAGACATGATTCGGAGCTGATGCATATAATGCTATAAGTTCAGGGTGCCGCACTGTCAAAAGTGTTCGAACTTCTCACGCCGTATTATGGGGTATGCTTAAGCCCCTAGCGTATTGGCCGTGCCAGAGTGTACGGGTGCTTGATGTCATGAATGAACATATATATAAAAAGAAGAATGCAATAAAAGCCTTAATGCAATGCATTGTTTATTCAAAAATGTGCGTTAAAGCAGAATGATATAGGTAGTGCGATAAGCAAAAAGTAGGATTATGTCCCCTCCAAGGGCAAGCTGAGGAATAATATTAAAGCAAGTATTTCACTCGTTATCGTAATCCACCTGGGAGTTCCGTGGTGTGATGTAGCTTTCTGCCTCCTTGGTTGCTGCATCATGTGTTCGGCAATCATGCTGCCAGACAGGGTTTCCAGAGATTAATGTCTTGAAAGAGAGAAAAATAACAAAGCACAAAGCCCCTAGTGCGGTTTAAGCCGCGTCTTGGGGCGTGCCGTAGTCGTGCCCCCTTCCCCGCCTGTGCCCATGGTATTTTTAATGCGTAATTACGTACGCGTGGCACGGGTTTCACCGTTTGGCTAGGACCGGGGTGGGGGCCGCATTGCTATGCGAGCTTGGAACGTGCCAGGCGGTCCAGTTGTTGATTACTCCGGGCGCGCTTGAAGTTGTCCGGGTCCTTAATCGCCGAACTAGTGGATTGCCTTAAGAGGCTGCTTTGTGCTTCCGCTGCGAGGGCCGTAGTGTGCTCCTCCGTTCGGAGAGAGCTCTCTGTGTTTCCATTAACTGTAATGACCCCCCGAGGTCCTGGCATCTTGATCTTGAGGTATGCATAATGCGGTACCGCATTGAATCTCGCAAATGCGGTTCACCCAAGCAGTGCATGATAGCCACTGCAGAACGGGACTATATCAAAGATTAACTCTTCGCTTCGGAAGTTATCCGGAGATCCGAAGACCACTTCCAGTGTGACTGAGCCTGTGAAGTGGGCCTCTACACCTGGTATGACGCCTTTAAAGGTCGTTTTTGTGGGATTGATCCTTGAGGGGTCTATACCCGTTTTGCGCACTGTGTCCTGATAAAGCAGGTTCAGGCTGCTGCCGCCATCCATAAGGACTCGAGTGAGGTGAAATCCGTCAATGATTGGGTCTAGGACTAGTGCGGCGAATCCGCCATGACGGATACTAGTGGGGTGGTCCCTGCGATCGAAGGTGATCGGACAGGAGGACCATGGGTTGAACTTTGGGGCGACTGGCTCCAAGGCATATACGTCCCTGAGCGCATGCTTCCGCTCCCTCTTGGGGATGTGGGTTGCGTATATCATGTTCACCGTCCGCACTTGTGGGGGGAACCTCTTCTGTCCTTTGGTATTCGGCTGTTGGGGCTCCTGATCATCATCGCTATGTGGCCCCTTATCTTTGTTTTCGGCAATTAACTTGCCGGCCTGCTTGAACACCCAACAATCCCTGTTGGTGTGGTTGGCTGGCTTGTCGGGGGTGCCGTGTATTTGACATGAGTGATCGAGTATACGGTCCAAACTGGACGGGCCCGGAGTGCGTCTTTTGAATGGCTTTTTCCGCTGACCAGGTTTAGAGCCTTTGAATCTGGCATTAACTGTCGTATCCTCGGTATTGTCGTTGTTAATGCGGCGCTTATGTTTATTGTGACGTGACCTGCTATTGCCATCCTTGGTATCCGAAGTACCATGGTTCTTTGATATGTTATTACTGTGAGCCAGCCAGCTGTCTTCTCCCGCACAAAAGCGGGTCTTGAGTGTCGTGAGAGCTGCCATAGATTTCGGCTTTTCCTGACCAATGTGCCGGGCTAGCCACTCGTCACGGATGTTGTGCTTGAAAGCTGCTAGGGCCTCTGCATCCGGACAGTCGACGATTTGATTTTTCTTTGTTAGGAAACGTGTCCAGAATTGCCGGGCCGATTCCTCTGGCTGCTGAATTATGTGGCTCAAGTCATCAGCATCTGGTGGTCGCACATAAGTGCCCTGAAAGTTGTCGAGGAACGCGGCTTCCAGATCTTCCCAACAGCCAATGGACTCTACTGGCAAGCTATTGAGCCAATGTTGAGCTGGTCCTTTGAGTTTGAGTGGGAGGTATTTAATGGCGTGTAGATCATCACCGCGTGCCATGTGGATATGTAGGAGGAAATCCTCGATCCATACCGCAGGATCTGTTGTGTCGTCGTATGATTCTATATTTATGGGTTTGAAACCCTCTAGGATTTGATGATCCATTACTTCGTCTGTGAAGCATAAGGGTGTGAGGCGCCTCTGTACTGGGCTATATCGCGAGCAGCTCCAATGAGTCTTGCCCGCTGTGCTCGGCCTGGCCGGATTTACTTTTAATGTATCCGGTGTGCCGATTATCATCTCGCGTAGTGGCGCGCCCTCGTGATCCATAGATCGATCTTGCATGTTTTGCTTTGTCCTCTAATACGTCTCACAGGTCTGGCATATTTCCCCATGCCTTTTTATTTGAATGGCGTCGGGGTGCGGGCTGAGCTTTTGGCTGGAATACCTCTCTGTCGCGGCCACGAGGTGGCCGGTCAGCCGCGTCGTACGCTTCTTCCTCCAGTCGGGGTGGCAACCTGCATTTTGGGTAACTCTTGGAGGGGCGTTCGAGTTTATAATCCTCGGCCGCCAGGACTTCAGTCCATCTGTCAGCTAGCGGATCTTGATCAGCTTGAAGCTGATGCTACTTCTTCTTAAGGTTATTTGCCATGGCTATAAGTTGGCGCTTGAAGCGCTCTTGTTCGACGGGATCCTCTGGCACGACGAATTTGTCATCGTCGAGGCTTGCCTCGTCTTCGGAGGGAGGCATGTAATTATCATCCTCCTCATCTGCCGCTCTCTCAGGAGGGCTGGCCTCTCCATCCTCCTGCCCTATATCGTGCTGGAGGGGATTATTGCCATCTTCGGCACTATCCGGCGTGCTATTATCTCTTGTGCCGGTATCACCACTTTTGCTTTGGCGGGACTTAGAGCGGCGCCGCTGACGTTGGCGCTTGGGTTGCTTCTTGAGGGGTCATCCTCCGCTGTCTCGTCGCCATTGCCTTCTTTGGGTGTGTCTACCATGTATATATCGTATGATGAGGTGGCTGTCAAGTGCCCTGTGGGCAGTGGTTCCTCTTCGTCTCCCGCATCGTCGTCCATACCATTGATGTCTTCGGAGTCAAAGTCGAGCATGTCGGTTAAGTCATCGATAGTGGCTACTAAGTGGGTGGTGGGTGGGCAGCGAATTTCTTCGTCATCCGCATCGCAATCCTGCCAGACATAGTTCGGCCAGGATCCTCCTGACAAGGAGAGAGACCTTAATGAGTTCAGTATGTCGCCAAAGGGCGAGTGCTGAAAAATATCCATGGAGGTAAACTCCATGATCGGCGCCCAATCGGGTTAGCTAGGAACGGGCGCAGGCGGTTTGGAGTTCGTGGCCGGAGAAGGATCCGGCAGTTTGACAACATGGCTCTCGTGCAGGGTAATGTCGATGTTCGGCTCGATCGCCACTGAGGATAAGGCCTGCGTGGCGGGGTCCATCCACCCATCCATGGACGGCGCAACTGGCTCAGAATTGAGGGCCGGAGCGGCTGCCGGTGCGATCTCCTGAACACTGTCCGATGGTAGAGCTAAATCGTACTCATCGTGACCGTGTGACGCACAAGGCAGGGGCTCGAATCCGTCGAAGATCACGTCTCCGCGGATATATGCCGTGTAGTTTAAGCTTCCAAACCTGACCTGGTGGCCAGGGGCGTAACTTTTGATCTGCTCCAGATGGCCAAGCGAGTTGGTCCGTAGTGTGAAGCTGCCGAACACAAAGATCTGTCCAGGGAAAAAAGTCTTACCCTGGACTGCATCGCTATCAATGATCTAGGAGCCATCAAGCCTAACGGCGATGACACAGAGGAACTCTCAATGAAAGCACCAATGTCGGTGTCAAAACCGGCGGATCTCGGGTAGGGGGTCCCGAACTGTGCGTCTAAGGCGGATGGTAACAGGAGGCAGGGGACACGATGTTTTACCCAGGTTGATGGAGGTAAAACCCTACATCCTGCTTGATATATTCTTTGATGATATGGGTATTACAAGAGTTGATCTACCA
Source organism: Triticum dicoccoides (assembly GCF_002162155.2). NCBI lineage: Eukaryota > Viridiplantae > Streptophyta > Magnoliopsida > Poales > Poaceae > Triticum > Triticum dicoccoides. Next base: position 303,469,625 of record NC_041380.1, on the reverse strand, counting down.
CGAGATCGGAGAGGCTAAACCCTAGAAGCTAGCCTATGGTATGATTGTATGTGGTCCTACGGACTAAAACCCTCCGGTTTATATAGACACCGGAGGGGGCTAGGGTTACACAAGGTCAGTTACAAAGGAGGAGATATACATATCCATATTTCCTAGCTTGCCTTCCACGCCAAGTAGAGTCCCATCTGGACACGAGACGAAGTCTTCAATCTTGTATCTTCATAGTCCAATAGTCCGGCTGTCCGGAGACCCCTAATCCCGGACTCCCTCACCGACTATCGGCAAACCCCCACCTCACCTGCCGCGCGATGGCTGAGTTAGAGAAACGACGAGGTTGAAGAGATTGTTGTAGCATGAACTCCAAGTAATATGGTTTCAGATGGAAGTCATGCTGGTGGCGTGTGCCGTACTCCTAGACGTGAATGCTTGTTCTGGCCCATGCCACCCTACTACTCCTACTACTTAATTATAGTAGTAGTAGTATCAAAGATTCGAGGTGCTGGTTACGTACAGCGAACACATTAACATATGGCCCACCTCACACTGTGGCCAAATTTCCTGGAGTGTGTACAAGGTTAAAAAGTGTTCTTTGTGAGGATGGGTGGCTGGTCTCAAGTTTAAAACTTTTTTATTACATACGTAGACGTAGAGATAGTGCAGCATGTGAAGCTAGTACAAGTAGTGTACTATTGTTGATTGGCCTCATCCGATAACCTGTTGCAATGCACGTACAATTATGTATTCGGAAAATATATTTTTTGCCTCATCGCAGCACCCACTCAGAGAAGCGACTCGAAAGCCATTCATAAATTTAGTAAGTTTATCACATGCATATCATTTTATTACATACAACAGGTCATCAACCCACTATGACAACAAGGATACATTATAAATACTAAAGTTTTCATCACACAACAAATAACAAGCAATGAAATGAACTTCAACTCAACCAATCCTCGGCGTTGGAAACGCTTGCTTTGAACCACAAGTGATTCTCTAGGAAGAGCCAGCTACTGTTAATCTCGAGACCAACGCAGGACTGATCATCCAGGCTGAAGCGGCCTACTATACCACGACCAGGGTAGGGAACCACCGCAATGTCCGACGTATAGATACAGTTGCTTCTCATAAATGGTAGTAGTATTGAGTAACATCAGCAGTGGGCTGTATACAGACAAGAAGGGGTGATCCATCGGAATTAGTTGCCAGCCGCCAGGGAAAGAATAACGGGGTCATTTCTGGCTTGTTCCCTCCATGGAGAAGACGATCAAACAATGGCAGAAGGAAGGGTGAAGGCAAATGGAGGAGGGAGGAAGAGTGTGCCACAACAGTTCCAAATCAATAGGGAAAGGCGAAGAGTCGGTGGACGGTTGCTAATTTGCCATGCTACACGAAGAGGCGCCCCGGCCTACACATCCTTTCGTAAATTGTACAAAAGGAATCGCCATCGTCTCACTGACATGTTGGAACGGGAGCACATGCCAATGAAACATGGTGTGCAATTTCTCGTGCAAAATGCGATCTGGACGCGTTGGCCTGAGGTGCCGCATTAGTTATCGACCTTTATTTTTCTAACATATAATCTGAGTGTATAAATCATGTGGTAATCACACGTGAGCTGATATATAGGTGGGCTAGGTGGGCAGGCGGCAACAATCTAAGTGCTAAAAGAGTTTATCTCAAAAAAAGAGTTGATCTAATGCTTGGTTTTCTTTGGATTTTCCAACTATGACCATTGGATAGAGTGAATCAATGGCTTACATTCAAAGTTATTCTCATACTATAGAATGGTATAGGAACATGGAGAGATTTGGTTGATTTTATATTGCTGGATAATATAAAATATTATGAGTGCATATGCTCCACCCCGAGGTTTGTTGCTCCTTCTCAGTCGTCGGGAATCTATGTTCTTCCACTCTTTCGTATAAGACAAGAGCTTTGTTCATCCTTTTGCCAACACGCGGGACATCCATATGTCTCCATTTTACAAAATCATACTATACGCCTCCATGACATGCGGGACATCTAGCATCAAGGTGGAGTGTCATGCAAGAAAATGGATATATGCAGTACGTAAGTGAGTAGTGCACTTCGATGGCACCTAGTACTACTACGCAATATTTTTTCTCCTCGATGGCACATGAATAGTGCACATACTCAATGACAGAGCACAGGATGGTAGCCATGGACATGGTCGGCCCTTTTTGAAGAGAGTACTAATAAATAACTTCGATGTGTCCTGTCAACTCAGAGAACAACGAGAAGCTTGCTTACTATGCCTTCTCCCTCGCCAATGCATACGCGGTGGCTCGTAGCATGAGGAGAAACTTTTGCTTACAAGCGGTGGAGGTGCAGCAGTTCATTTGGTATCAGATTTCCAGAAGTACTACTGTAGTACCATCATTATTGTTCGACTTCCGAAAGAGGAGAAGAGCCAAGCGCAAGGTCACCTACTAACCTAGTACAGTACTACTATAGCCAAAGCTGGTCCACCTTTTTAGAGCATGGTTAATTAATATAGGCGGCTCTTGCAGTGGCACATCATTTAAAGCAAGTACTCTCTTTGTAGGAACAAAGGAAGTGAAACAAAAGTTGGAGTGGATGCTAGATTGCCAATTAAAACATGATTACATAGGAAAAAAATCCTATAGCAATCTATCCTATGAATCAAATGACCAACGTAGGAAAATGATGAGGGGGGTCTCTCCAACAGTGTTACTCGGCTCACACCTAGCATCACGGTGGTCGAACTTGGACTCATTCATCTGGTACACGTGGCATCTCAGATCTGGACACAAGGTGACGCGACCTCTCACTTCCTCCGCCATTTGAAGCGGTGCACCGTTGGCTCTATGTGATGTGGCAACTTCATATACTAACCGGATGCTGGCTATACTACTACGGTACTCACACTCCAAGAAGTGACTCGAAAACCATTCATAAATTGAGTCTATGACATGCATTTGCAAATATACCATTCATTACATACAACAAGTCATCAACACACAACGACAACGAGGATACATGTTGGATTATAGATTATTTCCAACAAAACATTGGAGTAAATACTGAAGTTTTCATCACACAACAAATAACAAGCAATGAAATGAACTTCAACTCAACCAATCCTTGGTGTTGGAAATGCTTGCTTTGAAACATAGGTGCTCTGGGAAGGACCAACTATTGTCAATATCAAGAGCAACACAAGACTGATCATCCAGGCTGAAGCGACATATATCAGGACCAGAGTAGGGAACCACCGCAATGTCCGAGGTATAGATACAGCTGCTTCTCATAAATGGTAGTAATGTTGTGTCAACAGCAGCTGGATCGCCTTTCACCATTATTGGATAGTTTTGTCTAAGGAAGAGCGAGTTTTCTCCAAGACTATCAATACTGAAACAGGGAGAAGGTGTTGGCGCTAGCACACTAGTAATACCCTGCAACGGGTGTTGGAATAGGTCCGGAGAGGGCGACCATGGTAGACAACACCTGCTCCCTCAGTAGTAACAATCACAGTGCACTGTATACAGACAAGAAGAGGTGATCCATCGGAATTATTTGCCAGGCGCCACTGAGTATATAAGTTATGCTCGTCCTCATGCTCGTGATCATTACCATCGTCATCTCCCCCTTGGTTATAATTTTTTTCAAGTATAGGTGGTGGAATGTTCACAAGACCTTGGAAACACAAGAAGAAGGTTAATTAGTAAAGGGAAACTTGCTAACCCGCATGCATGTGGATGAAACAATTATAATTACCGTGGAAGACAAACGTACCGAAACTACGAGGATCCCATGCAAAAACAGTGCCATGAGTGGTGGCAGCAAACACAAGACCCTCGTATTCAATTGCATCATAGTACTCATCCGTGTACAAAAGCTGATTTTTGAGCAATATCCATCCAGTCGAACCACGAAGGACGACCACAAGCTTGTCGAAGATAGCAACAACTTCATAGTTCTTGTAATACCAAGAGCGGTTGGGAACTCGACAAATTGCTATCTTCCGTAGACGACAATCACCATGATCGTATTTGAACGTACATAGATCATCTGTGTGCTCAACCTTAGGGCACTCTGAGATTTTTTGGAAGTGGAATCCGCTGACAAGTGTACACATTCACAAGTTCCCACTCGCAATTGTACCCAATATAAACAACCCAATCTCCATTTGCACCAGCCCAGGCCTTACCCTGAAGCAATGGCAGGACATCACACGTATCGTTATCAAGCCGCATCAACTTGCACAAGGCGAGGCCTTCGTCGTCCGCGCCCATGCGAACAGGCTTATGGTGAAGAAGATAAGGGAGATCAAACCGCTCATGGACCCTTGGGTTCCTTGTAATGATGTTATTAGTTGAGTCGAGAATGGTCTTGAACGAACCTGCCATGCTAGCTGAGGTGATGACGTCGCACCGATCAATGAGTTCCCCCACCATGTCATCTTTCAGATCGGGGCAAGAATAATGGGGTCGTTTCTGGGTTGTTCCCTCCATGGAGAAGACGATCGAACAATGTCAGAAGGAAGGGTGAAGGCAAATGGAGGAGTGAGGAAGAGCGTGCGACAACAGTTCCAAATCGAGAGGGAAAGGCGAAGAGTCGATGGACGGTTGCCAGTTTGCCACGGTACATGAAGAGGCGCCCCGGCCTACACGTCCTTTCGGAAATTGTACAAAAGGACTCGCCGTCGTCTTACTGACATGTTGGAACGGGACCACATGTCAACGAAACATGGTGTGTAATTTTTCGTGCAAAATGCGATCTGGCCGCGTTGGCCCGAGGTGCCGCATTAGTTATCGACCTTTATTTTTTAATGGCGTGCTGTTCAGTTTTGAAGCACAACTAACTGGTACTTTTTGCAGAAAAAATATAAACTACTCTACCACTACTCCACCTCTAGTACTAGCAGTATAAAAAAGATATATATGCTGGAGCTTCAGAGCTTTCTTGCTAAGGGCTGCCCACTTGCTTCTCACACTATCACCCTCTCACCAGATCTAAAAAAGACAGCCTCTATCTCCCTCCTCACCGGTGGTCACAGATCCGCCGGGGAAGAAAAGGACGTGGAGCGTTGACGCACTCGTCATCGGCGAGCGAGGTCACGCACTGACGACAAGGCCGTCCTCTCAGAACTAGCGCCCGCACGGGGTAGCCTCCATCCCCAAGTTCGCTGTTGTAGTGCATGCGGAGGATGACGACCACGAGCGAAGCCACTTCCCGCCGACCCTCAGGTATGTTACCTCTTTTCGAACCATACCCTTGTTCTATTGCCCCATCTGCCATGTTGCTGCATGTGGATCTTTTTCCACTCCACCATCTTCCCAATTTCCTATCCTCTGCTCTGCTGGTCACGTAGACGAAAACCTTAATTTGCACTATTAAAGGAAACCCTACTTCATGCAGACTAATCCATGTCTGGGTTGAATAAGGAAAGGAAGGGATACTGTATTGTCCAAGAGAGTAGGCATCGAATCCGCATCTAGGTTGAAAAGGGGAAAATCGGTAGCTAAGGAACGAGTCTCGTGTCGCTTGGTTGAAGAAGGGTAGAAAGGCATGACAACGCAATAAAGAATGACCAGGTCGACCGGTTTGTTGTCCTTATATAGGAAAAAGGTGGCCAAAGAGAACAAAAATGGGATGTAATCCACATATGTTGCCTGGATATTTGTTGCTCTGGGCAACCATACCTCCCTCACCACTCTATTCGTCCGTGGAGGTACATCGTACTGGTGCGCCCACTGTCCGAATGGGTCTCCCATGCTCTTATTGCCACTTTTTTGCTGTTAGTATAACGCCAGCGGTAAAGTCAACCAATGCTACTGCTAAAGTGATGCCACATTTAACTAATGCTGCACTCAGTCTAATGCCACCGATAAATTTAAGCAATGCCATTTAATGTCTCTGGATTATTTCAGGGTTAGCTGTTGATTATAGATGTATTAAAGATTTTTCAGCTAAGGCATTGTAATGTTGTTGCATAGCCAGTATACCAACAATAAACTTGTTACTACCTTCAGATTTTTGCACTGTTAATGCTTATAGATTACATACCTCACTTTCATGAGATAAGTCAATTTTTTTGTACAGTGTCAACTAAATGCCAAGGCGCTGATGTCATTTTATTTTGGTTAAACTACACAAAAAATTATGAAGACAAGAGGAAAGGTCAAGAGTGGGCACCTCCTCCTTTGGCTATTGTATTGATTCGTTCGATCAAGTTTTTATGTTTGATCGATTATCAAGATTGGGATAGCAATTTTTCATGTCCACTCGAGTTCGAAATGATATTTACCTTGAAGGTACATGGTTTGCAATTTTTTAATACTGTCATTAGTTAATAATGCTAGTTACCTTCAGACTTTTGTATACCAATGCTGAAACTTGTTACCTTTATATTTTGTGTTGTTAATTATTATAGAAATCTTCCAGTGCTAGAGCTTATGGAAATCTGTTCAGTAAAACCATTGTATTGTATCCTGTAATAAAATAACTACTCTATTGTTGCACTAGCCATTGGATTAGTGTATATTTGTACTATTCTAATGGTGTTGCATTAGCGTATGGACATATATAAAGTGTGGCAAGATTTCCCAGATATGTGCTCAAGAAAACTACTACCTGTTTTTCTAAATACTGGACGTTTGGGTACTTTAAATTGAACTGCAGAAACGTCTTATATTAAGGAACAGAGGGTGTAGAGTTCACTCAAATTATCCCGATAAAGCTAGTCATACCTTTGTTAAAATTAATGTTCATTATGTTATCGGAGGAGGTCTGTATGTTTGTCTCTAATGCATGTCGACTACATACCTGACATCATGATGTAATGTTAAGTCATTTCCTTTTGTATAGTGTCACTGAATTGTCAAGGCGGTGATGGCATTTTATTTTAGTTGAACTGCACAAAATATGCTTAAAAGAAGAGGAAAGGTCAGGAATCGATCATTCTTTCAGAAATAACTATATATGCCTTTTTGACATCAGCCGATATTGCCTTATTTATTCCTTCAAACAGGTGGTTAGAAACAGTCTTGCTACCTTTTCCCATTAAGAAATTGGAATGCTTATATTTGTGAGTCTATGCTTCAACTAGTGCCACTTTTATAGTAATCACAATTTCAATATCTATGCAAACAGGGATGCTCGATTCTAGTGGAACTACACAAAAAGTCCAACCGGTTCAACATTAGGAGCATGTTTTCTTCCAAACCTTTATATCCAATTGGTGGCACTATGAGCTGTTCATTACGAAGGTACATGGTTTGCTACTATCTTGCTACTCTTTTTGTACTGTCATTAGATAGTAATACTAGTGGTTTGCATGTGAATTTATTGGCAGGGTGGACCCACATTGGAGGTGCAGGACATGATTCATTGATTGGATGCTCAATTTTGGTTGTATCAATATCACCTCTTCCATCACTGTGAACATGGATATCCTTGGTATGATGAAGAATAGGTGCTATATTTCTGCTCTGAACCAGCAGATCAATTCAGTGTGAAATTGTCCAGGGCAAAACATGACTGTATCAAATTGTCCATTGCAAAACATGACAGATGCTAAGCGGAAGAGACATGTTTAAACCAAAAATACAAGGTGGGGTATACGTTTACTAGCTGCTTGATATTTGTGCAGACAGAGATGTCTGCCCATAGCTATTTGGCAAACACACAAAGTGACTGCAATTTTGGTTGAACTGCACAAGAGAATAGTATAGTCACTGCATGCAATGTCATTTGAAAATAGACACGGAAAGATTGGATAGTCACTTCGTGGACTGCAGAAAAGTAGTACTATACTATTTATTTGCCAACACCAGGTGCTTCATTGCTTTGATGTTATTATAGAATGGGCATCATTTTGCCTAAGTTAAAGATTGTATTCCGAAAATAGTCTCGTCGTGTGATCGAGAGCAGACCAAATGATATTGCAGTGGATGTTCCTCCATCATGTGTGGTTCATTCTCATGGTTCCAGCTGTTGGTGAAACCACTTACGTTCGCAAGAGGAATTGTAGACTTCACAAACAAATTTGTCTTTCAGTCCATACTGAATGTTGGCCAAGAGAAGCATCCATGTTAGTAGGAAGAATAGATGTTTTTCTAGATCTTTGCTTTTGGAGCTACATTTTTATATATGATCTGTGAATCATTAAGATGCATTAACATGTTGATCTTATGTATGGGTATCATACTAGTTGGTTTTGAATTTGGGCTACTAATGTCAACATATTGCAATGTCAGGCCTGTGAGTCTCGTGTGAACATTTTGAATGGATCGACTCTTACTGCTGTGTACAACATGATCCTTATTTCGGTGCTCTCAGTGTTTACAAGTTACTAATAGTTCCTTATTTCTGTTCGCTCAGTGTTTACAAGTTACTGATCGATCACTAGCTAGACTACTAATGCGCTCCTGGCAGTTTTAGTTCCGACGCAAGATCCGAAGTGGTAGTTTTTTGAATAAAAATGCCTACCTCTGAAGAAACTGACAAGCTGCTTTGAAGAAAATGCCATGCGAATATGAAGAGACTGCCAACAAAAATGTTCGCAAATGCCTTATCTCCCAGCGAATGTTCATCAGCTAATGCGATCGTGCACGTACACCATCCGACCTAGTCGATCCTACGCGTACACTATCCGACCTACTCGATCCTACACGGATAAATAGCGGATCACACACGTACTACCTCCTTTCTGGTTTGCAGGGCTCAATTCAAGAAACGACCTACTCGATCCTACACAAATAAATAGCGGATCACACACGTACTACCTCCTTCCCGGTTTCCAGGGGCTTAATTCAAAAATCTAACCAACCAAGGTAGATGATGAGTGGTGGAATCATTTTTGACAAGGAGGGAGTACCTCATCTGGATGATTCGAGTGCACTTGTTTGACCGTCATGCCGGCGTGCGACCCAGCACGAACGGGACGCACCACTGACGGGACAGGACGGCACAGTCATAATTTCAGTTTTTCTAGTTTTCCATGGCAAGCTGGCGCGCTAAGCCATGCCTGCTTATGCATTGAATTCTGATGACCGTGATGACTGTCGTGTTTCCCGCGACATGCTAGTTCGCCTACCTTCCGCCTATAATTACTGTTTCCTGGGCTTCTCCGGTGGCACCATCACCCAACTCGCCCTGTCCTCATAAACCCCCACCGGCCTGACGTCGCTCGCCACTTATCCTCGCTCTCGCCACGTCCACCATGCCCCCGCCCGTCCACGATAGGCGACACCGGAGGCGGTCACCGCCGGAACTAGTGTTCGGTTTTTCACCGGAAGGAAGACGGAGGGAGGAGGCATTCTATCGATCTTTAGATGGCAATGCGGACTATGAGGAGTTGTTGGAGCGTGACTGCCTGGTGGAGGAGCAGCGTATTGCTGATTTGCACCACCAGCGGGACATGGAGCAGCAGTGGACCGATGCTCTGAGTCACGAGTAGAGCACCCGCAACTGGGCTGACTACGTGGAGGCCGGCGTCCGGCAAATAGCCCTGGAGGCTGTCGGGCATGCAAGTGTTCGCGACACCGATTTTTACTACCAGCTCATCAAATGGGTTTCCCGCTTGGAAGCCGAAGCTTCAGTGGACTAGGCCGGCATGGAAAGGGCCAAGGTGCGCGAGCAACGCACCCTAAGGCGTGGCGAAGGACGTCGGTGCCGGCGTTTAGCGTGTACCGCAGATGGCGGTCAGCATCATCTAGTTAGCTAAGAGTAAGTTAGTACTTGTACGCTACTAGAGTATTAGTGGGAGTAGATAGTTAACTTGGCTATGATGGTTGTCAACGTGGAAGTTCAGTACTCTATATGTGGATCAGACCTGTTACTTTGCTCTGAATGTTGAACTTTCTGTTTGAACATACGGAATGGGCTGTTATTTTTTAAATGGGTTGTATTTGTCCTCCACGGGTTTAGAGGCTGACTTGTGGGCCTACCAAGTTGACGCATACACAATCATGAGATTATTGTACATGGTGAGGATGACAACAAGGACCGCCAAGGTCATGGCAGTATGCAAGCAAGTGCCTCCTTATTTCAAGTCAATAAAAAAATGGCTCCTCCTACTGGATTTCTGACATCTGGGTCCCATGCCATTGTCAACGTAGTCAATAAACGAGAGAATTGCACAACGAGCGGCAGACACCAGGGACCCAACAGCTCGCCCAGTTATTTTTGTTTTGGGTTAATTTGATAAATGCCACTCCAAATCTGGTGTTTCCGAGAAAGGCCACTGTAATTTCCAAACTTTGCAAAATGCCATTTCATGCCATTTCCAGTGGCATTTTTCGAAGTCTCGAGTGGCGTTTTTCAAAGTTTGCAAATTGCAGTGGCGTTTTCCAAAGTTTGCAAATATTGAAGTGGCATTTTTCAAACTTTGGAAATTGCAGTGGCATTTTTATGAATCGCCATAATTGGAGTGGCATTTATCTAATTTGTTTTTGAGATGGAAGCAGGGTGTCAACTGGGCTATGCGAGGCACTCTGGCCTATCTAGACAGCCTTCTCTTTTATGTTTAGCACAGACCAACCCAATAGTTTTTTTTGTTTCTGAAAATGGCTAGCCCAATTTTTTTGTGATTTGCCAAGTAAGTCGCTTTTTCAGGCCTGTTGGGCCGCAAATCTTTCAAGACGGGGAGAGCTTCATTCGTCTAGCCGAGAAAATGGCCTATCAGTAATGAGAAATGGGATGTACATTTTTAAAACACATCAAACCGGCAATTAGTTTCAAATTTCCTTTTTTTCATTTTGAGATTTTAAATCGCATTGATTTTTATGCGTGGACAATTTGTTGGATTTTATATTGATATACATTTATTTTTAAAATCAGTTTGAATGTGACTCGAAATTTCGGGATTAAAAATAGTTCGGACCGCACCAAAATATGCAAAATTTCGTATAATTTTTTAACCGTGGCCACAATATGGGCTGTAATGCTAACAAAAAGAATATGGGCTCCAAAAAACCTTAATAATTAGCAAATGGGCTGTAAATTATTAGAAATAATGGCGGATGGGTTGTATGCTGTTTTCCACAGATTTGAGGCTTTCCTAAAAAAAGGGTTGACGCACAAGCCATTGTGCCTCTTCCTGCTCCAGCCGCTCAAACAAGCGCCGGTGGGACTGCCTACTCCCTCCTCCTCGCGACCAGTTGTGCTGCCGCACAAGCCTCACCGCCCCACCGTACTCCCATCACTGGCCTAGTCATCCCTCTACTCACCCACACCTGTTGTTATTCTCTTGCGACGGCAGACGGACCAGTAAACCCTCGTACAGTCGTACTCCCCTCCGCATGGGAAACAACTGTCGAGTCTTCCATGGCTCTGTGTCATTCCCTTCCTAGGCCTCGCCATCGTCCACCGCCCTGGTGCTCTTGGCGCGGCCTAGTCAATGTGGTCAATGACCGACATGCATCTGAAGTGGACTGTACATGGAGAGGCTGACAGCTGGGTCCACAGCCGCACGCAAGGAAATGCCTCCTTATTACGCGCAAAATAATGATTCCTCCACCTGACATCTGGGACCCACCGAAAGGGCCTCTGTATTTCACGAAAAAATGTTACCACCGCTGACAGCTCGGACCCACCAGCTATATCTTTGCACGCAAGGAAATGTCTCCTTATTACGCACAAACAATGAATACTCTCCCTGCTAGCTGGGACCTAGTATAGTGGGAGGCTGACTTGTGGGCCTACTAAGTTGATGGGGACGAAGGGCTTTGTCAACTTAGTCAATATGCACGATTCTAGCTCCAGTGACCGTATGATGTCCATCCAACGGCCGTGGTGCTTCTTCAACCTCTGGTCTTCTTGCTCCAGCCGCCCAAACCAGCGCCGGTCGTGCCTCGTGCTCCTGCCTCCCGTGGCCGGCTGCGACGCCGCGTAGGCCTCACCGCCCCCTACTACTCCCACCACTGGCGAGGCCATCCCTCTAATCACCCACACCCCTTGCTATTCCGCGGCGACGGCAGCCTCACACCGCAGAGAACCAGTGAACCCTCATACTCCTCTACGTGTGGGCATCCACTGCCGCGTCTTCCCCGGCTCCGCGTCGTCCCCTTCCTAGGCCTTGCCGTCGTCCACCACCCTGGTGCTCTCAACACGGCGTGGTCAACGTGGTCAAGGAACGGCTTCCATCAGACGTGGACTGTACGTGGAGAGGCTGATAGCTGGGTCCACGGCCACATCAAGGAAGAGCCTCCTTATTACGCGAAAAATAATGATTCCTCCACCTGACAGCTGGGACCCACCGGACGGGCAACCGTATTTCACGAAAAAAAAATCCCCCCTGACTGCTGGGACCTACCAACCACATCTTCGCACACAAGGAAGTGCGTCCGGGCAAAAAAACGATTCGCCCCCTGACTGCTGGGACCCACCAACTACATCTCCGCACCCAAGGAAATCTTGACAGTCGGGACCCACCTGGTCGAAGCGTGATACGTCCATTTTGCTTCATGCTTTTATATCGATATTTATTGCATTATGGGCTGTTATTACACATTATGTCACAATACTTCTGCCTATTCTCTCTTATTTCACAAGGTTTACATAAAGAGGGAGAATGCCGGCAGCTGGGATTCTAGGTTGAAAAAGGAGCAAATATTAGAGACCTATTCTGCACAGCTCCAAAAGTCCTGAAACTTCACGGAAGACGTTTTCAGAATATATAAAAAATACTCAGCAGAAGAAGTTCACCAGGGGGCACACCCTGCCCATGAGGGTGGGGCGTGCCCCCTACCTCGTGGGCCCCCTGGTGGTCCTCCGATGGCCATCTTCTTCTATATGGTGTCTTTCGATGAGGAAAAAATCATAAGCCATCTTCCTGAGCGAAACTCCGCCGCCACGAGGCGGAACCTTGGTGGATCCAATCTAGGGCTCCGGCAGAGCTTTCTGCTGGGGAAACTTCCCTCCGGGAGGGGGAAATCATCGCCATCATCATCACCAACACTCCTCTCATCGGGAGAGGGAAATCTCCATCAACATCTTCATCAGCACCATCTCCTCTCAAAACCCTAGTTCATCTCTTGTATCCAATTCTTGTCTCCAAGTCCAGGATTGGTACTAGTAGGTTGCTAGTAGTGTTAATTACTCCTTGTAGTTGATGCTAGTTGGTTTAATTGGTGGAAGATCATATGTTCAGATCCTATATGCATATTAATACCCCTCTGATTATGAACATGAATATGCTTTGTGAGTAGTTACGTTTGTTCCTAAGGACATGGGAGAAGTCTTGCTATTAGTAGTCATGTGAATTTGGTATTCGTTCGATATTTTGATGAGATGTATGTTGTCTAGCCTCTAGTGGTGTTATGTGAACGTCGACTACATAACACTTCACCATTATTTGGGCCTAGAGGAAGTCATTGGGAAGTAATAACTAGATGATGGGTCGCTAGAGTGACAGAAGATTAAACCCTAGTTTATGCGTTGCTTCGTAAGGGGCTGATTTGGATCCATATGTTTCATGCTATGGTTAGGGTTACCTTAATACTTTTGTTGTAGTTGCGGATGCTTGCAATAGAGGTTAATCATAGGTGGGATGATTGTCCAAGTAAGGACAGTACCCAAGCACCGGTCCACCCACATACCAAATTATCAAAGTACCAAACGCGAATCATATGAGCGTGATGAAAACTAGCTTGATGATATTCCCATGTGTCCTCGGGAGCGCTTTTCTCTATATAAGAGTTTGTCCAGGCTTGTTGTCGGTGTCAAAACCGGCGGACCTCGGGTAGGGGGTCCCGAACTGTGCGTCTAGGCCGGATGGTAACAGGAGATAGGGGACACTTTGTTTTACCCAGGTTCGGGCCCTCTCGATGGAGGTGGTACCCTACTCCTGCTTGATTAATATTGATGATATGGGTAGTACAAGAGTAGATCTACCACGAGATCAAGGAGGCTAAACCCTAGAAGCTAGCCTATGGTATGATTGTTGTGTATGGAGTTGATTGCCTACGGACTACAACCCTACGGTTTATATAGACACCGAATAGGGTTAGGGTTACACAGAATCGGTTACAATGGTAGGAGATCTTGAATATCCGCATCGCCAAGCTTGCCTTCCACGCCAAGGAAAGTCCCATCCAAACACGGGACGAAGTCTTCAATCTTGTATCTTCATAGTCCAGGAGTCCGGCTGAAGGTATAGTCCGGCTACCCGAACACCCCCTAATCCAGGACTCCCTCAGTAGCCCCTGAACCAGGCTTCAATGACGACGAGTCCGGCGTGCAAATTGTCTTCGGCATTGCAAGGCGGATTCCTCCTCCAAGTCCTTCGTAGAAGATTTGTAAACACCGAGAGTAGTGTCCGGTTCTGCAAAATAAGTTTCCACATATTGCCATAGAGAGAATAATACTAACACCAATCAAATCTACTGACGCATTACGCAGTGCGCTATCACACTATGGCCAAGTCCTTCACTCGAATTGTTTTTACTTTTCCACCTCAGCAAGTTTGCGAGGCGGCTTCCTTGGCACGTCTTGTCAAAGCAGAGATCGTGTACCCTTTTTACGGGTTTCTCATCAATACGGACGTGGGTAACCCTAACCGCGCCATTTACCACAGTGCTTGGGAGGCAAGCGAGTTTTATTAGGCAGGTGGGGACGCACAACCGCATCCGCCCATATAAGGGGATAAGGATCCACCTTTTTACCTACGCCTTCTTCCTCCTTTGCCTATCCATCTCCTGCGCACTCGAGCTCCAGCGCCCAAGCCCGCACATCCCACTCCAACCTTCTCCAGCAATGTCCAGAGCGGGAGGCAAGTGGATGGTCTCCTCCGTCACGGAGGGCCATGTCAAAAAGCTAAGGAAGGACGGATACTTATCCAAAGACATCGCGCACTGGCTTCCCGAGGAGGGGCAGCTTCTCCCAACCCCAAGGCCCCACGAGAGGGTAGTATTCCTTCCCCACTTCCTCAGCGGACTGGGTTTTCCACTTCACCCATTCGTCCGGGGGCTCATGTTCTACTACGACCTGGATTTTCACGATCTGGCCCCGAACTTCATCCTCAACATCTCGGTGTTTATCGTCGTGTGCGAGGCCTTCCTCCGTGTCCGCCCCCATTTCGGCCTCTGGCTCAAGACTTTCAACGTCAAGCCCAAGGTGGTGCGCGGCAACCAGGCGGAGTGTGGAGGCGCCATGGTGGGCAAGATTGCCAATGTCCTATGGCTCGAGGGCTCCTTCGTGGAGACCCTAAAGGGGTGGCAATCCGGGTGGTTTTACATCACCGAGCCACGCGATCCGAAATGGACCGCAGCCCCCGAGTTCCGATCCGGACCCCCCACGCGGCTTATGTCCTGGAAAGAGACGGGCCTATCGTGGGGTGACGAAAAAGAGGTGACCGGATTGCAAACATGCATCCAGTCCCTGGTGAACAAGCCAATCCGGCTTGTTAATGTAATCCAGGTTATGCTCGTCCGTCGGATCCTCCTGTGCCAACAACGGGATTTTAATCTGTGGGAGTTCGTCCCGGCGCAGCACCAAACCCTTAACAGGCTCTTCGACATGACGTATGAAGACGTCTGGAAGGTGCTAACCAAAGGCGCCGAGGCTCCCTCATCCGCTTCTGAGGACCGCGGATACAGCTCGGAGCGTCACGCTAGCGAGGTAAGCTATTTTCACCTTTTACAGGATGTTCAGCTTTTTTTCATAGTTTAACTCTATGCGGGATCTAAACTCCCTTACCTTTGACAGGCTTGGCGGGCGGTATCCGGACCGATTAACTGTCCGGCTCTGCTGCCCGAAGACCCAGCCCCAGCTCTACTAGTGAAGCTGCTGGCTCCGGCACCTTATGTGGTGCCGGAAAAGAAGGCCAAGAAGAAGAAGACCACGGGGACTCGAAAGAGTACCCGCAACGTGGTGTTGTCGGACTCATCATCCGACGAGTCCGAGACACCCTCCTCCCGTAAAAACGAGGAGGAGGAAGAAGAAAGCTCTCCCCCCCAGCGGAGGGAGGAAAGAAAAGGAAGGCCGCCCCAAGGGGGAAGGCCGAAGGGTCCAAGAATAGGAAGACCCCTCCGCCGGACTACGCCCCCGATGCCGACGAGGACAAAGAGGAGTGGCCGGACAGGGCCAGGCGTCCGGTGAAATCGTAAGTGTTCGGATACCAGAGTAACTCATGATATTCCTTTTGTTGCACAGCTTTCCCTAATGTCGAATATAATCATGGAGCCCGCCCCGGGCCGAACTCAACGAGTCGTCGAGCGGCTCCCTGGATTCATCGGGCGTGAACTCAGTTCCGCCCGTTGTCTCCCCCCGCACTGCGGATGACGCCGAAATGGCATCGCAACGAGCTCCGGGGCAGGAGGAGGTGGTCCTGGAGGAGCCGCAAGGCGACCTGCCAGACTCCAGGAGTAAAGGGGACAAGACCCCCAGGGCTCCAAGTCTGGTTTTGAGCCGGACACCGTGCTGGAATCTTCAACAATTCCGGACCGCGGCAGGCGAACTCCTTCTGAGAGGAGCAAGCCTTCTGAGCTGGCAGCCTCCGTCCAACTGGAGGCGCCGGACAATCTGCTGGAGGTGCTTGAAGGCGCCTCCATCGACGAGGAGCACCGTACTATTATGAGTACGGTGATCCAGAAGGTTCAGTCCGCCAAGAGCGGACTGACTGAAGCTTGCGCTAGCCTTCTAACAGGCTTCGACGTAAGTAAAAATATGTAAAAATATTACCGCATAGACAGTAGCCCCTGATGCTCTGTTTGGCGTTCGGAAAGAAAAGCCGAATAGAGGATCTAGTAAATTTCGCAGGAGTCTAACAAAAAGAGTCAATATGCATATGCAGGCTTCGCTGCTATCCACCGCCGCACTGACTGCGGAGGTGGGTGTCCTGAAGCAGGACATCGAGCGGACCAAGCAAGAGCTCGACCTTGCCAAGCGGCAGCTCGAGGAGAAAGAAGGTAAGAAATACCTTACAGAAAAAAGGTGCCTATAGAGAGGCACGGTTGCAAAAAATAACAGGATTGTACTGCTTATTGTAGGGGCCGCGACTGAGGTGGCGACCCTCAAGCAGGCGCTATCTGAGGTCGAAAAGAAAACGGCCACGGAGCGCACCGAGCGAGAGAAACTTGGGGCTCAGGTCGGCGAGGTGCAGCAAGAGCTTCAGGCTCTCATGAAAAAACATGAGAGTTTGGAGCTTGAGGTAAAGACCCAAGCGTCCGAGCTCACGGCGGCCCTTGAGACTGCCAAGTCTGCCAAGGCCGAAGCCCAAAAGGCCCTCCAAGAGTTGGAGGAGGTGAAAAAGATAGCAGCGGGTAAGGCATTCTTCATGCAAAGCAGAAATATAAAAGTAAACTACTTGTTACTTACCCGAATCCGGAGCTCTCCAGGGGCATTCGCAGATCTTCCCCGCAGCGTATCCGACGCCGCCGCGTTCTACCGAGCTGAAGAGGGCAGCTTGACGGAGAAGGTGTTCTGGTCTCAGTATGCTGAGGCCGGACACCCTGTGCCCTTGAGCGACCAGCTGAAACAGCTGGTCGACCTCCACAAGGCGGCCGAACAGGCCATGAAGGGCTTGATAGTTCGACTGTGGCCCGGAGAGGCCCTGCCTGGGAGCTACTTCGGGCTGGTGCGGCAGCTGGTGGAGGCCTGTCCAAGGCTCGAGGTCATCAAGCGCTCCGTCTGCATCGAAGGTGCCCGTAGGGCCCTTGCCCGCGCAAAGGTGCACTGGGGTAAGCTGGACGGTGAGAAGCTTGTGAGGGACGGGCCGCCGCCGGGGAAGGAGCATCGCAAGCCCGAGAACTACTATAAGGATGTTCTTGCGGGTGCCCGCCTTGTGGCGGATGAATGTACCAAGGATGTAATTTTTGAATGAACTCGCTCGATTTTATCCTGTGCGCTGAAAACTTGTTCATATGCGCTAAGCAATGCTTATTGAATTTAAAATATTATTTTCTGTGCGGCCGTTTATCAAAAATTGAGAGATGGCCAGTCGTCGGCTTCTGCCCCCATGCCACTGGTGCTGGGGTGTTCGGTGATAAACCTGTGCACTCTTTTCCCATGTTTGGGTCCTTCGAGGGAGGCGCTCAGCACGACGAACCAGACAATCGGACTATAATGCTTGAACACTCTCACTTAGCCATAGAACTTTATAATTTTAAATTTCGGCGAAGCTCCTAGTTCAGAAGACCGAGTTCGGGGTGCTATCCACGCCTTTGCTGGGGTTATCCAGGTCCTCGCTCAAAGCGGCATAAGTCTTTAGGGACCCGAAGAACCTCTCGAACAGCGACCGGTCTCTCGCCTCATCATGACAGTCAGTTTTAGCTTTCTCCACTGAGGTGCTTAACCCAACTCAACCGGGGCACAATCGCAGTGGTTCTCCTAGTGCTACCTTAGCCGATATAGCGGAACGTAAGGCACCAAAACATAGGAGCCGGGCAAACCCAACTATTGACCCAAATCATGATT
This sequence comes from Triticum dicoccoides, assembly GCF_002162155.2. NCBI lineage: Eukaryota > Viridiplantae > Streptophyta > Magnoliopsida > Poales > Poaceae > Triticum > Triticum dicoccoides. The sequence continues at coordinate 303,451,220 of NC_041380.1, read as the reverse complement.
CGGAGCCGATGCATATAGTGCTATAAGTTAGGGGTGCCGCACTTGTGAAAGTGTACGGGCTTCTCACACCATATTAAAGGGTACTGAAGCCCCTGGCATATTTGCCGTACCACAGTGTACGGGTGCAACATGTCATTAATGAACATATATAAAAGAGATTATAATGCAAAAAATAGACAAAAAGCTATGCATTCTTTATAGAGAGGCTATTTATCAAAGCCGAACGATACAAATAGTGCGGTAAGCAAAAGAATGGACTATTCAGTATGTCCTGACCAAGGGCAGGCTGCGGAATTGTATTTAAAACAGGTATACCGCTCGTAACAGAGACCACCTGGGAGTTCCATAATGCGGCATGGCTTGTCTGCCTCCCTGGTTCTTGCATCGTTTGTGCGGCAGTTGAATTGCCGAGCAGGTCGTCCGAAGCATGGAGTCCTGAAAGTAACAAAAATTAAAAAAAGAATCCGGCAGCCCCTAGTACGTTTTAAGCCGTATTTTGGGTGTGCCGTTGTTGTGCCCCTTCCCGTGTGCCCATGGTATTTGCAGGGCGTAGTTATGTACGCGAGGTACTGGTTTCGCTATGTTGCGAAAGCTGGGGTTGGGGCCGCATTGCTACGCTTGCTCAGAGCATGCCAGGCGGTCCTGCTGTGGATTACTCCGGGCGCGCTTGGCAGTGTCTGGTTTTTTAATGGCCGGACTGGAGAATTGCCTGAGAAGGCTACTTTGTACCTCCGCTGCGAGAGCCGCCGTATGCTCCTCCATACGGAGGGAGCGTTCGGTGTTTCCGTTGACCGTAATTACTCCTCGAGGGCCTGGCATCTTGAGCTTGAGATATGCGTAGTGCGGCACCGCATTGAACTTTGCGAATGCGGTTCGTCCGAGCAGGGCGTGATAGCCACTGCGAAACGGGACTATATCGAAGATTAACTCTTTGCTTCGGAAATTGTCCGGGGATCCGAAGACCACGTCAAGTGTTACTGAGCCTGTACAGTTGGCTTCTACACCTGGTATAACGCCTTTAAAGGTCGTTCTTGTGGGTTTAATCCTTGAGGGATCTATGCCCATTTTCCGCACTGTATCCTGATAAAGCAGGTTCAGGCTACTGCCGCCGTCCATGAGGACTCTTGTGAGATGAAATCCGTCGATGATTGGGTCGAGAACCAATGCGGTGAAGCCGACATGACGGATGCTAGTGGGATGGTCCCTTCGATCAAAAGTGATCGGGCAGGAGGACCATGGGTTGAACTTTGGGGTGACTGGCTCCATCGCGTATACGTCCCGTAGCGCACGCTTCCGCTCCCGCTTGGGAATGTGGGTTGCGTATATCATGTTCACCGTCCGCACTTGTGGGGGAAAGCCCTTTTGTCCATTGTTGTTCGGCGGCTTGGGCTCCTCGTCGTCGCTGTGCAGCCCCTTGTCTCCGTTTTCGGCCCTTAACTTGCCTGCCTGCTTGAACACCCAACAATCCCTGTTAGTGTGATTGGCTGGCCTTTCAGGGGTGCCATGTATCTGGCACAAGCGATCGAGTATTCGGTCCAAACTGGACGGGCCCTAAGTATTCTTTTTGAATGGCTTTTTCCGCTGACCGGATTTATAGCCTTTGAATCCGGCATTGACTGTCGTGTCTTCATTGCTGTCGCTGGTAATGCGGCATTTTTGCTTATTCCGACGTGTCCTGCCACTTTTGTCCTTGGTATCCGAATTACCAGGGTTCTTTGATAAGTTGTTACTGCGAGCTAGCCAACTGTCTTCTCCCGCGCAAAAGCGGGTCATGAGTGTCGTGAGGGCTGCCATGGATTTCGGCTTTTCCTGTCCCAGGTGCCGGGCAAGCCACTCATCGCGGATGTTGTGTTTGAAGGCTGCTAGGGCCTCTGCGTCCGGACAGTCGACTATCTGGTTTTTCTTTGTTAGGAACCGTGTCCAAAATTGTCTGGCCGATTCTTCTGGCTGCTGAATTATGTGGCTTAAGTCGTCGGCATCCGACGGTCACACGTAAGTGCCCTGGAAGTTGTCGAGGAATGCGGCTTCCAGGTCCTCCCAAGAACCGATTGAGTCTGCTGGCAGGCTGTTAAGCCAATGTCGGGCTGGTCCTTTAAGTTTGAGCGGGAGGTATTTAATGGCGTGTAGATCATCGCCGCGTGCCATGTGGATGTGAAGGAGATAATACTCGATCCACACCGCCGGGTCTGTCGTGCCATCGTATGATTCGATGTTTACGGGTTTGAAACCCTCTGGGATTTTATGATCCATTACTTCATTCGTGAAGCATAGCGGGTGTGCGGCGCCTCTGTACTGGGCTATATCACGACGAAGCTCGGAAGAGCTATGTTTGTTGTGTTCGACCCGGCTGGATTTGTTGTATCCGGAGTGAAGATCATTGTCACATGCCGTAGGGCGCCTGCGCGATCCGTAGATCTATCTTGTTTGTCTTGCCTTATCCTCCAGTATGTCTCGCAGGTCGGGCGCATTTTCCCGTGCCTTAGTTGAGCGGCGTCGGGGCATGGCTTGGGTGGAGGGCCGACAGGCCTCTCTGTCGCGGCCGCGAGGTGGCCGGTCTGCCATGTCATGCGCTGGTGATGTAGGTGCTTCCTCCTCTGATCGGGGTAGCGGCCTGCGCTTCGGGTAACTCTTGGAGGGGCGTTCGAGTTCATACTCTTTGGCCGCAAGGTCTTCAATCCATCTGTCAGCTAGCAATTCTTGGGGAACTCTAAGCTGTTGCTGCTTTTTCTTGAGGCTGCTTGCCATAGCTAAAAGCCTGCGTTTTAAAACGCTCTTGTTCGGCCGGGTCTGATGGTATGATGAATTCGTCGTCATCGAGGCTTGCCTCGTCTTCGGAGGGAGGCGTATAGTTATCATCCTCGACCTCTCGGTCTGCCGCTCTCTCATGAGGGCTGGCTTCTCCATCTTCCTGTGCCGAATTTTGCTGAGGTGGGTGTTCTTCGGCGCTATCCGGGGTAGTATTATCTCTCGTGCCGGAATCACCGTTTTTGCTTTGGCGGGATTTAGAGCGGCGCCGCTGACGTCGGCGCTTTTGCTGTTTCTTGGGGGCGTCATCCCCCACTGTTCCATCGCCATCTCCATCTTTTGGAGTATCCACCATATATATGTCATATGACGAGGTGGCCTTCCAGCGCCCTACAGGTGCTGGTTCTTGTTCGTCTCCTGCATCGTCGTCCATGCCATCGATGTCTTCGGAGTCGAAGTCAAGCATGTCGGTTAAGTCGTCGATAGTGGCTACGAAGTGGGTGGTGGGTGGGCTTTGAATTTCTTCATCGTCTGTATCCCAACCTTGCTGACCGCAGTCCGGCCAGGGCTCTCCTGATAAAGAGAGAGACTTTAGAGAATTCAGGATGTCGCTGAAGGGCAAGTGCTGAAAGATGTCAGTGGCGGTGAACTCCATGATCGGCGCCCAATCGGATTCGATCGGCAGGGGCGTGGGGGGCTCGGAGCTCGGAGAGGAATCCGGCTCCTCGGAGTCACGGGCCATGCAGAGTGCAGGGCTGGAGTTCGGCTCAATCGCCTCTGAGATCACAGCCCCTGAGGCAGCGTCTAACCTCTGATCCTCGATCGGTGCAGTAGGCTCCGAATCAATGGTCGGAACCGATGTGTATGCGGCCTTCAAGGCGCTGTTCGGTGGCAGAGCTATATCATGCCCATCGAGACAGTGCGACGCGCTTGGCTGTGGCTCGAATCCGTCGAAGATCAAGTCCCCGCGGATGTCAGCCGTGTAGTTTAGGCTTCCAAACCTGACCTGATGGCCAGGGGCGTAGCTTTCGATCTGCTCAAGGAGGCCAAGCGAATTGGCCCGCAGTGCGAAGCCGCCGAAGACAAAGATCTGTCCCGGGAGAAAAGTCTCACCCTGGACCGCGTCGTTGTTGATGATCGAAGGAGCCAACGGGCCTAAAAGCGACGAGACAGAGGAACTCTAAATGAAAGCACCAATGTCAGTGTCAAAACTGGCGGATCTCAGGTAGGGGGTCCCAAACTGTGCGTCTAGGCCGGATGGTAACAGGAGACAGGGGACACTTTGTTTTACCCAGGTTCAGGCCCTCTCGATGGAGGTGGTACCCTACTCCTGCTTGATTAATATTGATGATATGGGTAGTACAAGAGTAGATCTACCACGAGATCAAGGAGGCTAAACCCTAGAAGCTAGCCTATGGTATGATTGTTGTGTATGGAGTTGATTGCCTACGGACTACAACCCTCCGGTTTATATAGACACCGGATAGGGTTAGGGTTACACAGAGTCGGTTACAATGGTAGGAGATCTTGAATATCCGCATCGCCAAGCTTGCCTTCCACGCCAAGGAAAGTCCCATCCGGACACGGGACGAAGTCTTCAATCTTGTATCTTCATAGTCCAGGAGTCCGGCTGAAGGTATAGTCCGGCTACCCGAACACCCCCTAATCCAGGACTCCCTCACTTGTCCTTTGCTACAAAAAGGATTGGGCCACCTTGCTGCACTTTATTTACTTTTGTTACTTATTGCTTGTTACAAATTATCCTATCACAAAACTATCTGTTACCACTTATTTCAGTACTTGCAGAGAATACCTTGCTGGAAACCGCTTATAATTTCCTTCTGCTCCTCGTTGGGTTCGACGCTCTTACTTATCGAAAGGACTACGATAGATCCCCTATACTTGTGGGTCATCAAGACTCTTTTCTGGTGCCGTTGCCAGGGAGTGAAGCGCCATTGGTAGGTGGAATTTGGTAAGGAAAAATTTATATATTGTGCTGAAATTTACTGTCACTTGTTACTATGGAAAGTAATCCTCTGAGAGGCTTGTTCGGGGTATCTTCACCCCGACCAGTAGAGCAAAGAGTTTCTCCTCAACCTACTGAAAATGAAAATGTTCCCTTTGAAGTTCCTTCGGGTATGATAGAAAAACTGCTAGCTAATCCTTTTGCAGGAGACGGAATAACGCATCCTGATGAGCATCTAATATATGTGGATGAAGTTTGTGGATTATTTCAGCTTGCAGGTGTACCCGGAGATGTTGTTAAGGAGAAGGTCTTCCCTTTATCTTTAACGGAAGATTTATTGACATGGTATAGGCTATGTGATGATATGGGATCATGGAACTACAAACGATTGAAATTGGAATTTCATCAGATATCCTATGCATCTTGTTCATCGTGATCGCAATTATATATATAATTTTTGTCCTCGCGAAGGAGAAAGCATCGCTCAATCTTGGGGGAGGCTTAAATCAATGTTATATTCATGCCCCAACCATGAGCTCTCAAGAGAAATGATTATTCAAAATTTATATGCTCGGCTTTCTGAAAACAATCACACCATGCTCGATACTTCTTGTGCTGGCTCTTTTATGATGAAGACTATTGAATTCAAATGGGATTTATTGGAAAGAATTGAACACAACTCTAAAGATTGGGATATCGACGAAGGTTAGGAGTCAGGTAAGATACGTAAGTTTGATTGTGTTAAATCTTTTATGAATACCGATGTATTTCATAAATTTAGCACTAAATATGGACATGACTCTGAGATAGTAGCTTCCTTCTGTGAATCTTTTGCTACTTATATTGATCTCCGCAAGGAGAAGTGGTTTAAATACCATCCTCCCATAAAAGTAAAAGTAGCTGCACCTATTAAAGTTGAAGAAAAGACTGACACTTATAATGATCCTATTGTTCCATCTGCTTATGTTGAGAAACCACCTTTTCCTGTTAGGATAAAAGATTATGCTAAAGCTTCAACTGTGGTTCGTAAAAGAAATATTAGAACCTATACACCTCCTGAACAAATTAAAGTTGAACCTAATATTGCTATTGTTAAAGATCTCTTGTCTAATGATAGTGATGGGCATGCTATTCATTTCTGTGATGAGACTGCTAGAATTGCTAAACCTTGTGCTAAAGATAAACATAGACCCGTGGTAGGCATGCCTGTTATTTCTGTTAAAATAGGAGATCATTGTTATCATGGCTTATGTGATATGGGTGCCAGTGCTAGTGCTATACCTCATGACTTATACAAAGAAATTATGCATGATATTGCACCTGCTGAGATCTGAGATAGAAGATATTGATGTCACAATTAAACTTGCCAATAGAGATGCTATTTCACCAATTGGAATTGTTAGAGATGTTGAAGTCTTGTGTGGGAAAACTAAATATCCCGCTAATTTTCTTGTTCTTGGTTCCCCACAAGATAGCTTTTGTCCCATTATATTTGGTAGACCCTACTTGAACACAGTTAATGCTAGGATAGATTGCGAAAAGGATGTTGTTACTATTGGTTTAGGTGATATGTCTCATGAATTTAATTTCTCTAAATTTCGTAGACAACATCGCGAAGAGGAATTGCCTAGTAAAGATGAAATTATTGGTCTTGTGTCTATTGTCGTGCCTCCTAGAGATCCTTTAGAACAATATTTGCTAGGCCATGAAAATGATATGTTTATGAATGAAAGAAAGGAAATAGATGAAGTATTCTTTAAATAGGAACCCATCCTGAAACACAATTTGCCTGTTGAAATCCTAGGGGATCCTCCTCCACCGAAGGGCGATCCCGTGTTTGAGCTCAAACCGTACCTGATACTATTAAATATGCTTATCTTGATGAGAAAAACATATATCCTGTTATTATTAGTGCTAACCTTTTAGAGCATGAAGAAGAGAGATTATTGAAAACTCTGAAGAAGCACCGTGCTGCTATTGGATATACTCTCGATGATCTTAAGGGCATTAGTCCCACACTATGTCAACACAAAATAAATTTGGAGAAAGATGCCAAACCAGTTCGTGATCACCAACGATGGCTGAATCTTAAGATGAAATAAGTGGTAAGAAAGGAAATACTAAAGCTCCTTGAGGCAGGTATAATTTATCCCGTTGCTGATAGTCAGTGGGTAAGTCCTGTCCATTGTGTCCCTAAAAAGGGAGGTATTACTGTCGTTCCTAATGATAAAGATGAATGATTCCACAAACAATTATTATAGGTTATAGGATGGTAATTGATTTCCGCAAATTAAATAAGGCTACTAAAAAAGATCATGACCCCTTACCTTTTATTGATCAAATGCTAGAAAGATTATCCAAACATACACACTTTTGCTTTCTAGATGGCTATTCTGGTTTCTCTCAAATACCTGTGTCAGCTGATGATCAATCTAAGACCACTTTTACTTGCCCGTTCGGTACTTTTTCTTATAGACGTATGCCTTTTGGTTTATGTAATGCACCTGCTACCTTCCAAAGATGCATGATGGCTATATTCTCTGACTTTTGTGAAAAGATTTGTGAGGTTTTCATGGACGATTTCTCTGTCTATGGATCCTCATTTGATGATTGCTTAAGCAACCTTGATCGAGTTTTGCAGAGATGTGAAGATACTAACCTTGTCTTGAATTGGGAGAAGTGCCACTTTATGGTTAATGAAGGTATTGTCTTGGGGCATAAAGTTTCTGAAAGAGGTATTGAAGTTGATAAAGCTAAGGTTGATTCTATTGAAAATATGCCATGTCCCAAGGACATCAAAGGTATAAGAAGTTTCCTTGGTCACCCGGTTTTTATAGGAGGTTCATTAAGGACATCTCAAAAATTTCTTGGCCTCTCACTAATTTGTTACAAAAAGATATACCATTTGTTTTCGATGATGATTGCGTGGAAGCATTTGAAATACTTAAGAAAGCAATGATCTCTGCACCTATTTTTCAGCCACCTGATTGGAATTTACCCTTGGAAATTATGTGTGATGCTAGTGATTATGCTGTAGGTGCTGTTCTAGGGCAAAGAGATGATAACAAATTAAACGTTATTCAATATGCTAGTAAAACTCTAGACAATGCTGAAAGAAACTATGCTACTACTGAAAAAGAATTCTTAGCAGTTGTATTTGCTTGTGATAAGTTCAGACCTTATATTGTTGATTCTAAAGTAACTATTCACACTGATCATGCTGCTATTAAATATCTTATGGAAAAGAAAGATGCTAAACCTAGACTTATTAGATGGGTTCTCTTGCTACAAGAATTTGATTTGCATATTGTTGATAGAAAGTGAGCTGAGAACCCCGTTGTAGACAACTTGTCTAGGTTAGAAAATGTTCTTGATGACCCACTACCTATTGATGATAGTTTTCCTGATGAGCAATTAAATGTCATAAATGCTTCTCATACTGCTCCATGGTATGCTGATTATGCTAATTACACTGTTGCTAAATTTATACCACCTAGTTTCACATACCAGCAAAAGAAAAAGTTCTTTTATGATTTGAGGCATTACTTTTGGGATGACCCACATCTTTATAAAGAAGGATTAGATGGTGTTATTAGACGTTGTGTACCTGAGCATGAACAGGAACAGATCCTACGCAAGTGTCACTCTGAAGCTTATGGAGGACACCATGCTGGAGATAGAACTGCACATAAGGTTTTGCAATCTGGTTTTTATTGGCCTACTCTCTTCAAGGATGCCTGTAAGTTTGTCTTATCTTGTGATGAATGTTAAAGAATTGGTAATATTAGTAGACGTCAAGAAATGCCTATGAACTATTCACTCATTATTGAACCATTCGATGTTTGGGGCTTTGACTATATGGTACCTTTTCCTGCCTCTAATGGTTATACACATATTTTAGTTGCTGTTGATTACATTACTAAGTGGGTAGAAGCTATTCCAACTAGTAGTGCTGATCATAACACTTCTATTAAGATGCTTAAGGAAGTTATTTTTCTGAGATTTGGAGTCCCTAGATATTTAATGACTGATGGTGGTTCACATTTTATTCATGGTGATTTCCGTAAAATGCTTGCTAAGTATGATGTTAATCATAGAATTGCATCTCCTTATCATCCACAGTCTAGTGGTCAAGTAGAATTGAGTAACAGAGAGCTCAAATTAATTTTGCAAAAGACTTTCAATAGCTCTAGAAAGAATTGGTCCAAGAAACTTGATGATGCATTATGGGCCTATAGAACTGCATATAAAAATCCTATGGGTATGTCTCCGTATAAAATGGTTTATGGAAAAGCGTGTCACTTACCTCTCGAACTAGAACACAAGGCATATTGGGCTATTAAAGAGCTCAACTATGATTTTAAACTTGCCGGTGAGAAGAGGTTATTTGATATTAGCTCACTTGATGAATGGAGAACCCAAGCTTATGAAAATGCCAAGTTGTTTAAATAAAAAGTTAAAAGATGGCATGATAAAAGGATACAAAAGTGTGAGTTTAATGTAGGTGATTATGTATTGCTATACAACTCTCGTTTGAGATTTTTTGCAGGAAAACTTCTCTCTAAATGGGAAGGTCCTTACGTTATCGAGGAGGTCTATCATTCCGGTGCCATAAAAATCAACAACTTCAAAGGCACAAATCCGAAGGTGGTGAATGGTCAAAGAATTAAACATTATATCTCAGGTAATCCTATAAATGTTGAATCCAATGTTATTGAAACCATAACCCCGGAGGAGTACATAAGGGACACTTCCGAAATGTTTTAGACTCCGAAAAGGAATAGGTATGTGGTACGGTAAGTAAACCGACTCCAAAACAGTTTTTAAGGCAATATTTCTCCATTTTGGAATATTTAGAAAAATAGAAAAATAAGAACCAGTCCGGAAGGACACGAGGGCTCCACGAGGGTGGAGGGCGCGCGCCCCTACCTCATGGGCACCTCATGTGCTCTCCGGACTCTGTTTTTTTGCACGATACGTATTTTGGTCGGTAAAAATTCATTATATAATCTCCCGAAGGTTTTGACTCCTGTATCACGCAAATATCCTCTGTTCTTGTTTCGAGTTGTTTCCTGTCAGGGTCGTCAAGGCCAGGCATCATGTCGTCCCCCTACTCCAACAATGGTGACAATGATGCTTGGCTAATGAAGATAGAGCTGAAGAGGGAAGAACCCATGGAGATCAACAAGGATGAATGGATCAAGAAGGCCACGGAGGATCAAGCTCCGGCAGCAGAAGAATCCTTCAACTTGATCACAATCTTCTTACCCCGACTGAGATTACTTTCAAGATGATTGAGTTAGCTCGTATACAGAACAAGTATCTTACACATGAAAATATTTTGTTGAAGGAGCATATTGTTGCACTCAAGGGCATTATCCGCAAGCTGGAGGACCTCTTACGCTCGATGTGTGACTATCCATCACCAACAACACCTCCATCTTCTTCATCAGCAAAGGAAACATAATCACATGGGTATGGGCACTCCCCTTGGCGACTGCCAAGCTTGGGGGAGTGCCCCGGTATTGTATCACCATCACTTTTATCTTTACTTTTTTTCTTAGTTCGATCCTTCTGGCAATATCTTGATCTAGTAGAATAAAGTTTTAGTATGATCTAGTTGTGAGTTTTGCTTTATGATCCTTCTACGTAATCGAGTCCGTGTGCTATATAATAAAGATTAGTGTTGAGTCAAGGGCTTGATTATTTGCCATGATCTTGAGTGAATCAAAGGAAAGAGAAAAGAATAAAAAGAAATAAAGAGTTCATATTGATCTTATTGAGAGTAATGGCTTCACATATAAAGAGTATGATGAATAAAAGTTGTTGAGAGTTGACAAACATAGTTTTGGTCATCGTTGCCATTAATAGGAAGTAATAAAGAAAGAGAGGTCTTCACATATAAATATACTATCTTGGACATCTTTCATGATTGTGAGCACTCATTAAAATATGACATGCTAAAGAGTTGACATTGGACAAGGAAGACAACATAATGGGTTATGTTTTCTTACATCTGAGATAAATTATATTGTCATGGATCCTCCAACATGTTGAGCTTGCTTTTCCCCCTCATGCTATCCAAATTCATCGCACCAAGTAGAGATACTACTTGTGCTTCCAAATACCCTTAAACCAGTTTTGCCATGAGAGTCCACCATACCTACCTATGGATTGAGTAAGATCCTCCAAGTAAGTTGTCATCGGTGCAAGCAATAAAAATTTCTCTCTAAATATGTATGACTTATTAGTGTGGGAGAAAATAAGCTTTATACGATCATGTGATATGGAAGAAATAAAAAAGACAGACTGCATAATAAAGGTCCATATCACAAGTGGCAATATAAAGTGACGTTCTTTCGCATTAAGATTTTGTGCATCCAACCATAAAAGTGCATGACAACCTCTGCTTCCCTCTGAGAATGGCCTATCTTTTACTTATATATCCTACCTTGCATAAGAGTCATGGTGATCTTCACCCTTCCTTTTACATTTTATCCTTTGGCAAGCATAGTATGTTGGAAAGATCCTAGTATATATAGCTAATTGGATGTGAGTTTTTCATGAATTATTATTGTTGACATTACCCTTGAGGTAAAACGTTGGGAGGCAAAACTATAAGCCCCTATCTTTCTCTGTGTCCGATTAAAACTCCATACCCATAAGTATTGTGTGAGTGTCAGCAATTGTGAAAGACTATATGATAGTTGAGTATGTGGACTTGTTGAAAAGCTCTTATATTGACTCTTTACTATGTTATGATAAATTGCAATTGCTCCAATGACTGAGATTATAGTTTGTTAGTTTTCAATGAAGTTTATGATTCATACTTGAAATTGTGATTGAATTATTACTCTATCATAAGAAATCATATGACAATATCCATATATGTTGTTGTTCTAAGAATGATCATGATGCCCTCATGTCCGTATTTTATTTTATCGACACCTCTACCTCTAAACATGTGGACATTTTGATTGTTATCAGCTTTCGCTTGAGGACAAGCGAGGTCTAAGCTTGGGGGAGTTGATACGTCCATTTTGCATCATGCTTTTATATCGATATTTATTGCATTACGGGCTGTTATTACACATTATGTCACAATACTTATGCCTATTCTCTCTTATTTCACAAGGTTTACATAAAGAGGGAGAATGCCGGCAGCTGGGATTCTGGGCTGGAAAAGGAGCAAATATTAGAGACCTATTCTGCACAGCTCCAAAAGTCCTAAAACTTCACGAAAGAGGTTTTCATAATATATAAAAATACTCAGCGGAAGAAGTTCACCAGGGGGGCACACCCTGCCCACGAGGGTGGGGGGCGCGCCCCCCTACCTTGTGGGCCCCCTGGTGGCCCTCGAATGGTCATCTTTTGCTATATGGTGTCTTTCAATGAGGAAAAAAATCATAAGCCATCCTCCCAAGCGAAACTCCGCCGCCACAAGGCGGAACCTTGGCGGATCCAATCCAGGGCTCCGGCAGAGCTGTTCTGCCGGGGAAACTTCCCTACGAGAGGGGGAAATCATCGACATCGTCATCACCAACGCTCCTCTCATCGGGAGAGGGCAATCTCCATCAACATCTTCATCAACACCATCTCCTCTCAAACCCTAGTTCATCTCTTGTATCCAATTCTTGTCTCCAAGTCCGGGATTGGTACTAGTAGGTTGCTAGTAGTGTTAATTACTCCTTGTAGTTGATGGTAGTTGGTTTAATTGGTGGAAGATCATATGTTCAGATCCTATATGCATATTAATACCCCTCTGATTATGAACATGAATATACTTTGTGAGTAGTTACGTTTGTTCCTGGGGACATGGGAGAAGTCTTGCTATTAGTAGTCATGTGAATTTGGTATTCATTCGATATTTTGATGAGATGTATGTTGTCTAGCCTCTAGTGGTGTTATGTGAACGTCGACTACATAACACTTTACCATTATTTGGGCCTAGAGGAAGGCATTAGGAAGTAATAAGTAGATGATGGGTTGCTAGAGTGCAGAAGCTTAAACCCTAGTTTATGTGTTGCTTCGTAAGGGGCTGATTTGGATCCATATGTTTCATGCTAGGGTTAGGGTTACCTTAATACTTTTGTTGTAGTTGCGGATGCTTGCAATAGAGGTTAATCATAAGTGGGATGCTTGTCCAAGTAAGGACAGTACCCAAGCACCGGTCCACCCACATACCAAATTATCAAAGTACCGAACGTGAATCATATGAGCGTGATGAAAACTAGCTTGATGATATTCCCATGTGTCCTCACGAGCGCTTTTCTCTATATAAGAGTTTGTCCAGGCTTGTCCTTTGCTACAAAAAGGATTGGGCCACCTTGCTGCACTTTATTTACTTTTGTTACTTATTGCTCGTTACAAATTATCCTATCACAAAACTATCTGTTACAACTTATTTCAGTACTTGTAGAGAATACCTTGCTGGAAACCGCTTATCATTTCCTTCTGCTCCTCGTTGGGTTCGACACTCTTACTTATCGAAAGGACTAGATAGATCCCCTATACTTGTGGGTCATCAAAGCGTACGTAGCGTTCATTCTGGTCGCGACGTGTCGTACTAGAGACGCGTGCGTAGCATGTACACGTACGTACAACGACCAGTGTGCAAGAAAGAAAATACGGCCATGTACATACATACGGGCGGGGTCTTGAATGCCTACTCGCGCATATGTACGGTCGGGGCTCGTGTACATGGCTGGGTCGGAACGGAGAAATTGCGTCGCCTTCGTGTTCATGGGGAGGCAACGGAATGCGTTGTGTTCATCGAGAGGCAACGGAACGTTTGGGAGCCAACCGGCTTGGACGGAACACCCGATGGAAACGAGGCCTAGCGTACCGCACAACGGAGGAAACGGCCTTGTGTTCGACCAGCCACGTTCAAAACGGGATCCTGTTCATCGGGAGGGGTCTAGCGTACCACAAAACGGTGGAAACGGACCTCCTACGGTCGAAACGGGGTCCTGTTGATTGGGAGGGGTGTGGCGTACCGCAAAATGGAGGCAACGGACTTGTGTTGGAGCGCTGTGGTCGAAATGGGGGTCCTGTTCATCGGGAGGGGTGTGGCGTACAACAAAACGGGACTCCACGGGATACTATTCATCTCCATCGTCGACCCCCTCCACCCTGCACGGGCTACTGTTCATCCACCGTCGACCTCCTCCAGCCTCCACCTGCGAATGTTCATCCACGGGCTCCTATTCATCCAGCCTCCATCGCGCGCTACTCCACCGGCTACTGTTCAACCAGCCCTCTTGATGCGGAGCATCCCATGATCATCCCCATGGACGCACCTACACCTCCAATGACACCACTTGGACTAATGAAAAGAGCCCGAGCCACGGCTATCAAAGATAAGGTGAACTCACTCCTCTTCGAACTTCCAGTTTCTATGAATGAGACATGGCTACTACCTAAGTCCGAGTTGTTGTGCATGATTAGGTACCAAGAGGACCCTCCCGAAGATGCACGTGAAGACGGACAAGTCCCCAAGTCCACGGATGGGGAGAACCAACGGAAGGAGCCAAGAACATCTCCCAGGCCCCGGACATCTGGCCATGACCTCGAGCATCCGGCCCCTGGAGCGCCATCCACTACAGCAGCCCAGCCGCCAAGCACCTACAGGTCCCGGACATCCGGCCCCGTGAGCTCGGACATCCGGCCCTTCCCGAGCCCTTGGACATACGGCTCCCAGCCCGGAAATCCGGACCCCTCCGAACCCGAGAGCAACAAATGCCACCACTCCAGCCTAGACATCCGGCCTCCTCAGCCCGGACATCCGGCGCCACGTGAAAGCCCGGACATCCGGCCCGATGCTCGGACGTCTAGCCTCCCCAGTCTGCGCACAGTGAAGGGCCGAGGCCTGTGTATCCCTTCTCCCCCCCCCTAGACTATATATACTCCACCTCTTCCAACTTTTTAGGGTTAGCAAAGGTTTAGCTCATGTTTGTGTGAGAGCTTTGCTCATCCACTTGGATACCTTCTCCACAGAGATTCGCGCCTCCACCGGAGAAGATCCTTCAAGCGGATTCAAGACCCCTTTTAGGTAAGAACTCAAGACCTCCTCACAGAGAAGACCGGCTACCTATGTATCGTCCCTAGTTGATCGTGTACCGTGTATCGTTCTATGTATCCGAGGATCTAGCACTTTTCTGACTTGTTCTTGTTCGTTTGAGTGTTCCTCATGTGTTTCCCCCTTCGTGTTCTTCACGGGATTCCGCTCCTTTCGTGAAAGATCGGACGATAAGGATCCCTACCCTACATCATCTTGGTATCTAGACCCAGGTTGGTCACAATTTCGGAGCCTCCCCATTGTGTTTCTAGCATTGGTTTGCTGTTTTTCGTCCTAATTCGAAAATTCCCCACAAAAATAGCCAAAAAAATTGTGTGATTTGTTGGTGTGTTGAGATTTTGTTGGTTTGGATCCGCGAATTTTGTGTGTTGCAGGTAGATCTAGCTTTCCTTCCACTTTTCCCCAAATTCCATCCACAAATTTCTCCGAATTTTGCCCGGATTTGACCTCTCCTCGTGAAGATCTTCGAGTCAATCCATGGATCCAGAGCCCGTACATCCGGCCCGACAAACCCGGACATCCGGCCCCTACCAGCAACAATTCCATCCACCGCCCCGTTTTCCGACCATTTTTCACCAAATTTTGTTCCGGTGCCCACCATATACCACATATACTTCCGCATACCTCCACCACTTCCACATAGCCCACCATTTTGGACCGTTTCGCTCTCCGACACATTTGCTACTTCGAGGTTTGAGAATTTGAGTTGCGGTACCGTATCCTTTTGTGTTTTGGCTATCTAGGTACGGTTCGACATCGACATCACTGCCGCTCATCTTCGCCACGGACGAGTCCTACATCATCTACGGTCCTACATCGTAATCAACAACGACCACCTCGACTACATCTTGGTATCCGTGCCACCATTTTGACACCATACCGGAAGCAAGACCGGTAACCTCATCTTGGTATTGGACATATCACTCTTGCCATTACATTGATAGACATCATAGCCTTACTCCTTTGCGTTGCTTACCCATCGAGACTAGCCATTGAGTATTGCCGGCAACGAGACTTGTGCACATTAGTGATCATACTTCCCATAGCATACATACATCATTGTTGCATATATTGGTATCATCTCTTGTGTCACAAAGTTGTCATTGCATACTCACTTTCTATATCGGTTTGTCAAGCATTGCATGAGAAAATTGCTCAAACATCAAAGAGCCAATCAAGCTTTTAAGCAAGAAGGAAAGATAAGCAAAGAGCTTTTAAGCAAGAACCATAGCATCATACAACATTAAGATTGTCATACTCGATCATCTTGGATCATATCATAGCAACACCTTGCATAGAGCATACTTGGGATAGAAGTCGTTGCATTTTTGTTAAGTAGGTTGTGCACAATTTCTTGTATCCGCCTATTGTGCAATCGTGCTAGTGTCTCTCTAGTGTTGTGCAACAAGAGCATTTTTGTGGATTCCACATTTTGGCACACCCTTGGTTGCTCAACCCCACTTATCTCTTTGCGTGTGTGTTTCCGTGTACCTTATATTGCTTGGTCTACTTGTTACATTGCATCTTGCAAATCTTTTCCAACATTATTGAAGCTCACTTACAATTGCATTAAAATTTGTGCCACCATCCTAACCAAGCTCCAGCATAAGCTTTTACTTGTGTAGGTGTGAGAAACTGACAAGAGCTAGTACCAATTGTGCTATTTCCTTGTCCTACATTGCAGTGATCATCG
The DNA here is from genome assembly GCF_002162155.2 of Triticum dicoccoides. Lineage (NCBI taxonomy): Eukaryota > Viridiplantae > Streptophyta > Magnoliopsida > Poales > Poaceae > Triticum > Triticum dicoccoides. The sequence continues at coordinate 303,434,738 of NC_041380.1, read as the reverse complement.
ATCCACTTTCAACTTCGGTCAAGGTACATTTGGTATTCGTTCTTCTCTTTCTACCACTTACAATTGTCTTGGAATGATGGATAGGCCAAGTACTTCTACCAACCCACTCTTCATGGAGAAAGATGATGACATGAACTCATTCGTCACCAAGAGTCATCTCTTTGGTGCACAACGTGCTTTGCATCAAGAGCAACAAGCCATGAGTGACCGCATCGACAACCTCGCCACCGACTTGCGACTCTCCGAGCAATGTACAAGGGACTACTTCGACCACAAGCTCGACGATCACAAGCAATAGAATGACGCAAGGATGGACGATATTCGCACTTTGTTGCTGAACTGCTCTTCTTCCACTTCAAGAAGGAGCCGTTCAAGCCGCCACTCCAACTTCACCCTCTCCGGCTGAAGTACACCGACATCGAACACTCTTCGCCGTGCCGCATGCAACAAGCATCAAGTAAGCCTCAATCCTCTACGCGACACTGACTCCCAAGTGCATCGACAACGTCAAAACCAAGAGGCCTTTGCGCTAGCACAAGAACGGCAACTCAACACAAATGATGGTAATAAAATAAAATTGTGAATGTTGTTATTTATGTACTTCATATTGTTCGTTAGAGTACCCGCCCCGCTCACAGGTTGTGTGGCGGATGGACTCGCAGATGTAGTATCCACAGAAATCATTCCCTTGTTCCTGCCACAACCACTTTACAAGAAATAGAGGTCAATCAAACTGATAAGCAGGAATGCTAAATGGTATTGATGAAACTAGCGCTTGAATCACTAGGAGATGCGCGGAATATGCTACTATAGTACTTACTTTCGGGTGTCTAAATTCCAGCTCCTTCGGCAGTCCCGGAACTGTTTTGGTGAATTTTCTCCAAACCCTGCCGGACAAAGAAAACAATTACTTGATATCAGGAAATGAACAAAGTTGCTGATATGGTGGATAATGATCGATTTAACCTACTTCTAGAGTATTTGAGTCATGTCTGCATAGTCCTGGGGATCTTTTCGTTTAGAGTCTAAGACGGTTACTACTCCCTGCTCAAGCTTAATCTCTAGGAGAATATAGTGGAAACTGCACACACATGCATAACTCATCAGTTACATTACTATAACCTTGACTAATATATAAGGGAAACCGAATACGCACAAGACAGTAACACTCACCTGAAGTTGTAATACGCACAAGACAGTAACACTCATCTTCAACAATGGGGCGTTCCCTGCTCTCAAGTATTTCAAATACATGTGTGGTGTACTGTGCCTGGCCTTCCAGGAAGGAGCATTGCCCAATGTTCATAGGCTCAAGCTAGGTTTCAATGCCCGCAAAGGACAGCAGTATGATGTTTTGCTTGCCGGCATTCAGCACTTGGTAAACCTGAAGAAGATTGATGGAATAATTGGGGCAGCCGAGGGTGCTAAGGAACCCAACAGAAGTGCCGCAGAGTCTGCGTTCAAGGACACCATTCACAAGCATTCAACGTTTCCTAGTTACGTCAATGTAAAAAGGGTAGATTGGGTTGAGAAAGAGAACAAGCCAAGGACCGAAGTTAACAGCCCATCAAGTAAATGTCATGAAGTTCTACAATAGCATGGGGTAAATGAGTACCTACCCCTCAAGCTCAAAGGGCCAGCTCGTCACTGGCTCAAAGGCCTCCTCGAAAGCTCCATCGGAAGTTGGGAAGAGCTCGAAGACGCCTTTCGGGCAAATTTTCAAGGGACTTATGTCCGACCTCCGGATGCGGACGATTTGAGTCATATAACTCAATAGCCCGGAGAGTCAGCCTGAAAGCTTTGGAACAGGTTTCTTACTAAAAAGAACCAGATTGTCGACTGTCCGGACGCCGAAGCCTTAGCAGCTTTCAAGCATAGCATCCGTGACGAATGGCTCGCCAAACACCTTGGCCAAAATAAGCCGAGAACGATGGCCGCATTAACAGACCTCATGACCCGCTTTTGCGCGGGGGAGGACAGCTGGCTAGCCAGATGCAGCACCAGCGACCCCAGTACATCTGAAGTTAGAGATGGAAACGGGAAATCACGACGCAACAGCAATAACAAACGCTGGAATAAAGAAGACAACACGAAGGGCACGGCAGTAAATGCCGGATTCAAAAGCTCTCGGCCAGGTCAAAAGCCGCCTAGAGGCACCAGGGATGAACTGTCCAGCCTCAACAAAATTTTGGACCAAGTATGTCAGATCCATAGTACCCCTGGTAAACCTGCTAATCATACCCACAGAGAATGTTGGGTCTTCAAGCAGTCCGGCAAGCTCAACGTCGTAAATAAGGGGGAGGATACATCAAGTGAAGACGAGGACGCGCCTCCCAAGCAAGACACGGCGGAACAAAAGAAATTTCCACCAGAAGTGAAAACAGTAAACATGTTACACATAATCAAGGGAAAAAACAATACGGCACTCCCAGGAAAGTATACCCAAGTGCCTATCACTAGAAGTCCTGGCACTGGTCATCTCAACCGATCACTTTCGACCATCACGATTACTCAGCAAGTATCCGACACGCAGGATGGGCTTCCCTGGTATTAGACCCAGTAATTGGATATCACTTCACAAGGGTCTTGATGGACGGCGGCGGTAGCCTAAACCTAATATATCAGGATACAATCTGCGGGATGGGGTTAGACCCAACACAAATTCGCCATAGCAATACTACCTTCAAAGGAGTAACGCCAGGCCTAGGGGCTCGTTGTACGGGCTCCCTCTTACTACAAGTTATATTCGGCTCCCCCGATAACTTCCGTGCGAGCATTTAACTTTCTACATCGCTCCGTTTCAAAGTGGCTATCAAGCACTACTCGGACGTGAAGCTTTCGCTCGCTTTAATGCAATACCGCACTACGCCTCCCTCACACTCAAGATGCCCGGTCCACGTGGCATCATTACAGTGCACGGAAATATCAAGCGATCTCTACACGCCGAAGAGAGTGAGGCTGCCTTGGCCGCCGCACACTAAAGGCGCCCGGACAAACAAAAGCATCCAATAGGTCGTCAAGACCTCAGATACAACTAATCAAGTCCGGTGCCGCTATTTATATGGAAATAAGTGGTCACACCCCTATTTGTCAATACAAGGGGCTCAACGCGCGTAGACAAGTGGCAATTTCTTATCATCTTGAATTACACATGGTTTCTTTAAAAACTATCTTTTTGCACGACAACTTTTTCACTTAACTTCCTCTCTTTTACAGACGATCATCGTGCTACACCCGTCCAGGATACGGCGCAACGGAGACATAGGCGCAGACGTGCAGCAGGGAACCGCTCCAAGGATTCTTTGTAGATTAAGACCCTGCGTAAACCTTTTTTACCGTCACTTGTTGATACATATCCACCGTTGAGAAGGATGCTGACGTCTTGGCATGTGGCCACGCCAGAACAATGCACGTACCTGGACACAAGGGGCTTCTTACAAAGGCCATTATTTAGGCCCGGTTTATACCACAAAGACCGAATACCTTAGGGAGTGTTCGGCGTCGCGAGTTTGGCCCTATATGCATCAGCTCCGAATCATTGTCTTTGGTCAAATGTTGGGTTTGCCCGGCTCCTGTGTTTTGGTACCTTACGTTCCGCTTTACCGGCTAAGGTAGCACCAGGAGAACTGCTGCGATTGTGCCCTGATTCATCCGGATGAGCACCTCAGTAGAGAAAGCCGAAAACTGACTGTCATGATATAGCGTGAGACTGGTCAACCACTCGATGACCTGTGGGAATGTTAGAATTCCTCCGCCTTAACGAAGGGCCATTTTTCGGCCAGGCATGTATGCACCCCGGAACCGGGAGAGTGCGGAGCCACCAGGGGCTATCTAGTAGCCCCACTGTCAAACTCCTATGGCTAAGTGAAAGTGCTAAAGCATTATAGTCCGGTTGCCTCGCTCGCTCTGCTATCACCTCCTTAATAGGACCAAGACGTTGGGTTAAGTGTGAACGCGTGTTTTTGCGACCACCTCCACATTATATGCGTGGGGGCTGAAGCCAACGACTGCAATCTTTCAGGTTATACACATGTATACATAAACGGCCGCCCAGGAGGCATCATATTACTTTCAGGCAAAAGTATAAAAATAGCCTTATAAAAATTTATAAAAGCATTTCGCTTACAATGAGATTACATATCACTCAAACATAATATTTTTTGAGCACTGGGCCTCTATCAAACGGGCACCCTCAAGAACTTCTTCAAAATAGTGCTCAGCAGCCTTTCGACCTATAGCAGAATCCCGCGCTGCAACATTGGTAGCATCCATCTCCGCCCAGTATGCCTTAACACGGGCAAAGGCCATCCGTGCGCCCTCTATGCACGCCGACCTCTTCATCGCATTAATGTGCGGCACCACGTCAAGGAACTGCTGCACCAAGCTAAAATAGTTGTTCGGTTTTGACCTTTCCGGCCATAACTGATCCACAACAGACCTCATGGAGAGTCCGGACAACCTATTTAGTTCAGCCCATTCGGCTAATTGGTCAGTCAATGAAAGTGGATGCTCGGGAGAATGGAATTGTCTCCAAAATAGCTGGTCTACTCCATGGTTCGTCTGACCCTGGAAGTACTTGGCCGCATCGGCAGCGCTCACCGCCAAATCCATACACACATCCTCGGAACTCCACAGCCGATCTAGAGGGGCATACCGTGGATCTCCGAATTTCCTCCGCAACATAAAAGATTTCCCAGCTACAATATCCCCGGCTTCCCGCAGCTCCTCCTTCTTTGCCCTCATAGCAGAGCGAAGATCCTTTTTCGTCGCAGCAGCCTTTTCAAGGTCCGATGCCTTCGCCTGGTTTTCTTTTTCAAGAACCCGACAACGGTCGGCGGCGGCTTTTAATTCTATAGCCATCTTGGCTATCTTGTCTCGGCTCTCGCCATGCGCGGCCTTCTCGGCTTGCAACTCTTCGGCCGCCTTCAAGGCAGCCGCATTACCCAACCTCGCTTGTTCCTTGGCTCGGGTAAGTTCTGCCCGCAAGGCTTCAATAGTGACAGCTCCATCTGCAGTCACAACATATTAAAGATGCTGGCATCATACTGCTCTTCCTATTGTGGCGTTTACCAGATAATGACACTTACCCTGTGCCTCGTCAAGCCTTTTGTTAACAAGCTCGATGTCGGCGTCTGCCACATCCAACTGCCGTTCTAAATGGGCAAACTCGCTAGTCCGGCTAGCCACCGGAGCTTCCATCACCTGCACATAGAGGCAGTATGGTTATTGCCTGGGAATATGATCCTCTGTTCGTCGTCGTTTCCGACGACAACCAGAGTCTCAGGGGCTACTATCTATACAGGGCACACCTATCATGTGCAGGACTACCATACATTCTTTTACGTACCTCAAAGCCTGTCAGTAGACTCATAAAAGCTTCATGCAATCCGCTTTCAGCTGACGATATTCTCTCCATCACCGTATTCATCAGCACACGGTGTTCATCTGAGATGGCCGCTCGCCCCACCAACTCCCTGAGAACATCCGATCGCACACTAGACGGTGCCGGACTCTTTTGTCTGCTCTCTTCGGGAGCCGGACACTTGGAGCTTCGGGGGTCAATGGGATTATCTTCTGGCCTCACCAGACTCGGAGAGGCCCTCCACGACGACACTTCAGGGTCGCCCGCTTCCGGAGCGGAGGAGTCTGGAGGAGGCGTTTCGCTCTGCATCATCTCTGGAAGAAGCTCCCCCAAAGACGAGCTCATTTGAGAGGGGCTAAGGCCCGAACTGCAAAAATATATGCAGTGGTTATCTTCTCAGAAGAAAAAGATGGCATATCTGTACTGTTAAAGTATTTCGGGTCACTTACGACTCGCGGGAGAATTGATCACCCCGCGGACTTTGTGCGGCAATGGTGCCCCCCAAGGTAGGACCCTCTGTGGGAGACTTCTTCTCCCGTTTGGAAGCTTCGGCTTCCGAATCCCAGGGCGCAGTCCTTTTCCTCTTTTGGTCGTCTTCCTTCATGGAGATGCTCGCTCCCTCGGTTAGAGTGGGCAGCATTGGGGGCCTGCGTCCGCCCGCATTATCCTCCAAAGTGTCTTCCTTCAAGGGCTCCGGGCAAGGTACGGTCTGGAGCATCTTTTCCAATACCGGATTTTCCAAACCTCAGGGAGGGGGGCCAAACACCGAATCAACTTCGCCTTTGTTAGCCAGTCCTTGTCAAAAAGCAAACTCTCAGTGATAACTTCGTAACAAAGTAGAGAAAGTATGTTCGGCCGGAAGATGCCTTACCTGTTCGGCGGTGCGGTTGCTACTCAGGCCCATGTCCTCGGTGATTTCCGGACACTCCGTCTGAGGTCCGAAGAATGACTTGTACATCTCCTCATGCGTCAGGCCAAGAAAATTTTGAATGGCACACGGTCCCTCAGGATTGAACTCCCACAGGCGAAGAGGCCGGCATTTGCAAGGCTGGACTTGACGAACTAGCATAACCTGTATCACCGCAACCAAACTGAAATCTCCATTGAAGAGATCTCGAATGCGGCCTTGCAGTATAGGCACGTCCTTGACTGGACCCCAGCTCAGACCTCTGCTGATCCATGACATCAGCTGTGGTGGGGAGCCTGAGCGAAAAACAGGGGGGGCGCCCACTTGGCACTTCTAGGAGCCGTAATGTAGAACCACTCATGTTGCCACAATTCAGACACCTCTGGGATGGAACCTTTGGGCCATGGAGCTCCCGTCATCTTGCGTATTGAGGCACCTCCACATGCTGCATGCTCCCCCTCGACCAGCTTCGGCTTCATTTCAAAGGTCTTGAGCCATAGGCCAAAGTGAGGGGTAACCCGGAGGAAGGCCTCGCACACAATAATAAATGTCGTGATATGAAGAAAAGAGTCCGGAGCTAGATCATGGAAGTCTAGCCCGTAATAAAACATCAGACCCCTGACGAAAGGATCCAAAGCAAGGCCTAGACCTCGGAGGAAGTGGGAGACGAACACAACGTTCTCGTTGGGTTCGGGGGTAGGGACAGCCTGCCCTCGAGGAGGCAGCCGATGCAAAATCTCAGCGGTCAGACATTCGGCCTCCCTCAACTTCTTGATGTCTTCTTCCGTGATGGTGGAAGGCATCCATCGTCCTTGAAGGCCAGATCCAGACATGACTGAAGGTTCGGGGCGCCTGACCTGAACTTCGGGCGTTTGAGCTTGAGGTGGGGGAAGGATTCGATTGAGCGCGAGGAAAAAAATAAAAGCCTTGTCCCCTTTATAAAGAGGGTGAATATCAAGCGTCCTCTCCATGCCCGTTTGGACTTGCCTATAATCTAGGAGTCCTAGACGCGGTGGGGTTACCCACGCCCGTATTGATGAGAATCCCGGAATAAGGGGACACGATCTCTTCTTTAACAAGACGTGCCAAGGAAACTGCCTCGCATAACGCGCTGAGATGGTACAGTAGAGCGGTTCGAATAAAAGCTTGGCCGTGGTGTGATGTCACCTACGGAATACGTCAGCATATTAGATTTGTGTAAATATTATTCTCTCTATGGCAATATGTGGAAACTTATTTTGCAGAGTCGGACACTATCTTTGTGTTCAAAATCTTCTATGAAGTACTTGGAGGAGGAACCCGCCTTGCAATGCCGAAGACAATCTGTGCGCCGGACTCGTCGTCATTGAAGCCTGGTTCAGGGGCTACTGAGGGAGTCCTAGATTAGGGGGTGTTCAGATAACCAGACTATACCTTCAGCCGGACTCCTGGACTATGAAGATACAAGATTGAAGACTCTGTCCCATGTCCGGAAGGGACTTTCCTTGGCGTGGAAGGCAAGCTTGGCGATACGGATATGCAGATCTCCTACCATTGTAACTGACTCTATGTAACCCTAACCCTATCCGGTGTCTATAAAAACCGGAGGGTTTTAGTCCGTAGGACAACATACACATCAACAATCATACCATAGGCTAGCTTCTAGGGTTTAGCCTCCTCGATCTCGTGGTAGATCTACTCTTGTACTACCCATATCATCAATATTAATCAAGCAGGACGTAGGGTTTTACCTCCATCGAGAGGGCCCGGACCTGGGTAAAACTTCGTGTCCCTTGTCTCCTGTTACCATCCAGCCTAGATGCACAGTTCGGGACCCCCTACCCGAGATCCTCCGGTTTTGACACCGACAGGCATCCCTTGAGTTCCAAGACTATGTCCTCATTTGGTGGGAACAAGTTATCGAGTGCCGAGAGGCAAGAGGTGAATCACCCATCACTACTTGGGCGCAAATGATGGATGTCATGAGAGCACGCTTTGTTCCTACCTACTACAACCGCGACCTCTTCAAGAAACTCCAACAACTCAAGCAAGGAACCAAGAGCGTTGAAGAGTAATACAAGGAGATGGAGATTGCAATGATACGAGCCAATGTCAAGGAAGATGATGAGCAAACAATGGCACGTTTCTTGAATGGACTCAATCATCCCATCAAGAAGATCGCCGACTTCCAACCATACTCAAATCTCACCGAGCTAGTGCACCAAGCTACCAAAGTGGAACGCCAAGTGCAAGATGATTTCAAGTATGCCAAGTTCTCATCCAAGTCCTACGGTTTCTCCAACAACCAAGCTTCAATGACTCCAACTCCATCTACCAAGCCTTCTACAAGCAACATCGACAAGTCAAGTTCCAAGAAAGCTTCGTCAACTCCAAGTCATCCTACTACGAGCAACTTCAAGCCAAGAGCTTCATCATCATCAAATCCAACCGATGAGACCGTCAAGACGAGTTCGTTCAAGTGTTTCACTTGCGGAGGCCGAGGCCACAAGTCCTATGAGTGCACCAACAAGCGAACCATGCTCCTCAATGACGATGGCACTTATGACTCAATGAGTGAAGACAAAATGGAAGCCCTTGAGCAAGTCACCATGCACCTGCAAGTGAACGATGAAGAAGAACAAGTCTTTTGCGATGAAGATTCAAGTCCTGCTCTCATTCTCTCCAAGGTACTGACTCTTCAGGATCATCAAGAAGAAGAGCAAAGATGCCATATCTTTCATACCAAGGCCGGCATCAATGGACGATCCGTCAAGGTCATCATCGATGGAGGAAGTTGTCATAATCTAGCAAGTGAAGAACTTTGCTCCAAACTCAAATTGCCCAAGACGAAGCATCCACATCCATACAAAGTTCAATGGATTAGCGACTCCGGCATTATCCAAGTCGTGCATCGAGTACAAGTCTCCTTCAACATTGGCGCCTATGAAGACACTTTGGAGTGTGATGTCGTTCCAATGACTGTTTGCCACCTTCTACTTGGACGCCCATGGCAATTTGATAGAGGTGTGATCCACAACGGCCGAACGAACCACTACATCTTCAAGATGAAAGGAAAGGAGTATGTACTTCGCCCCATGTCTCCTAGCCAAGTGATCGCCGACAAACAAACCACCCATCATGGAGAGAATAGTGAGAGAGCGACCCACCATGAAGAGAGTGAGTGCCACAAACCCAAATCGAGTGCCTCCATGATGAGCGAAAAGAAGAACCTAGTTCTATTTGCCACCAAACGTGAGATAAGAGAAGTGTGTGAGAAACCATCTAGTGTGATACACTATGTCCTCTTGTGCAAGGACAGTGCACCAAAAGCTAATACCTCTCACACTCTACCTTTAGTCTTGTCTTCTCTTTTGCATGAATTCAAAGATGTTTTCCCCGATGAGCTACCTCCGGGTCTACCTCCTCTATGAGGCATTGAGCACCGCATCGACCTATCCCCGGAGCACCTCTTCCGAACAAAGCACCTTACCGTGTCAACCCCAAAGAAACCAAAGAAATACAAAGGCAAGTAAACTCATAGACCATGAACATGTGCGTGAAAGTTTAAGTCCTTGTGCCGTTCCGGTCATTCTTGTGCCAAAACGAGACGGTAGCTTTCGCATGTGCTCCGATTGTAGACCTATAAATGCTATCACCGTTCGGTATAGGTATCCCATTCCACGCCTATACAATATGCTTGATGAGCTTAGCGGTGCCACTATCTTTTCAAAGATTGATCTTAAGAGTGGTTACTATCAAATCCGCATACAAGAGGGTGATGAATGGAAAACCGCTTTCAAAACCAAGTTTGGTTTATATGAGTGGTTAGTCATGCATATGGGTCTTTCAGAAGCATCGAGTACTTTTATGCGTCTCATGCATTATGTCTTTTGGCCTTATATTGGTGAGTTTGTTGTGGTTTACTTTGATGACATTCTTGTCTTTAGCAAATCTCTCAAAGAGCATGTCACCCATGTCCGCACCATTTTGCAAACTCTTAGAAAAGAACGCCTCTTTGCTAATATGGAGAAATGCCTTTTTTGTGTTGATAAGCTTGTTTTCTTGGGTTTTGTTGTTTCCTCTAAGGGTGTTCATGTTGATGAGCCCAAGATCAATGCCATAAAGACTTGGCCACAACCAACCAACTTGCATCAAGTGCGTAGTTTTCTTGGCCTTGCGGGTTTCTATCGTCGCTTTGTGAAGGATTTTAGCACCATTGCTTCTCCTTTGCATGCTTTGAGCAAGAAGAATGCGCCTTTTGTTTGGGGACCATCCCAAGATACCGCATTCAATGAGCTTAAGAATTTGCTTACTCATTCTCCCGTGCTTGCCTTACCCAACTTCGACAAACCTTTTGAAATTCATTGCGATGCTGGTGGTAATGGCATATGAGGTGTGTTAACGCAAGAGAAGCGCCCCATAGCTTATTTTAGTGTGAAACTTTCTGGAGCGCAACTCAATTAACCCATCTATGACAAAGAGCTATATGCTTTAGTGCGAGTCTTGCTTGAATGGGAACATTACCTTCGTCCCCATGAGTTTATCATTCATACCGATCATGAGACTCTCAAGTATCTTAAGGGACAAACCAAGTTGAACAAGCATCATGCTAAATGGAGTGAATTTATTGAGTCTTTTCCTTATGTCATCAAGTACATCAAGGGTAAATAAAATGTTGTGGCGGACGCTCATTCCCGCATATGCATGCTCGTTACTCAACTTGAATGGGATGTCATTGGCTTTGAGCATATCAAAGACTTGTATGAGCATGACCCTACTTTTTCTACTCCTTATGCCAAGTGTTTGATGCATACTTGTTGGGAATGCTATTACATCAAGGATGGATATCTTATGAGAGCTAACAAACTTTGCATCCCCGAGTCTTCTCTTCGTTTGTTGCTTTTGCAGGAATCTCATGGAGGAGGACTAATGGGACACTTTGGATGCGACAAGACTTTTGCTATGCTCTCCAAGAACTACTTTTGGCCCAATATGTTTTGCGACGTCAATCGCTTCACCAATCGATGCTCTACATGTCACAAAGCTAAGTCCAAAGCTCAATCTCATGGCCTTTACATGCCTCTACCGATTCCATATCAACCATGGGAAGATATTAGCATGGATTTTGTACTTGGTTTGCCTAGGACTAGAAATGGGAAGGATTCGGTATTTGTCGTTGTGGACCGTTTCTCTAAAATGGCACATTTCATTCCATGCAACAAGATAGACGATGCTTCACATGTTGCTACTCTCTTTTGTAGGGAAATATTGCGTCTACATGGAGTGCCGAAAACGATCGTCTCGGACCGTGACGTCAAGTTCCTAAGCTTCTTTTGGAAGACCCTATGCGCCAAACTCGGAATCAAGCTACTCTTCTCGACAGCTTACCATCCTCAAACCGACGGCCAAACGGAGGTGACCAACCGCACACTCTCCACTCTACTTCGAGTATTCATCAAGAAGAACATCAAGGAGTGGGAGGAGTGCCTACCTATCACCGAGTTCGCCTACAACCGAGCAAGACACTCAACAACCGACAAGTCCCCCTTCGAGATCGTCTATGAATTCAACCCATTGTCACCATTGCACATTCTTCCTCTACCACTCCAAGAGCGCATCAATTTGGACGCAAGTGCACGAGTAACCCATCTCAAGAAGGTGCATGAAGATACAAGAAACAACATCGAGCGCCAAGTACAACGCCTTGCGACCAAGCTCAACATCAACAAGCACCCTATAGTATTCAACATTGGAGACCTTGTGTGGCTACACCTTCGCAAGGACCGCTTTCCCCAAGAACGCAAGTCCAAACTTCGACCACGCGCGGATGGACCCTTCAAGGTGCTTGCACGCTACAACAAAAACGCATACAAGATTGACATCCCTCGCGACAAGTACTCCGTGAGCGACACCTTCAACGTCAAAGATCTTTCTCCAAACCATGGTGATGAAGAATTTGATCCGAGGATGGATCTTCCCCAAGGGAGGGGAGATGATGCGGAGCATCTCATGATCATCCCCATGGACGCACCTACACCTCCAATGACACCACTTGGACCAATGACAAGAGCCCGAGCCAAGGCTATCAAAGATAAGGTGAACAAACTCATCTCCGAACTTCCACTTTCTATGATTGAGACATGGCTACTACCTAAGTTCGAGTTGTTGTGCATGATTAGGTACCAAGAGGACCCTCCCGAAGATTCACGTGAAGACGGACAAGTCCCCAAGTCCATGGATGGGGAGAACCAACAGAAGGAGCCAAGAACATCTCCCGGGCCCTGGACATCCGGCCATGACCCCGGACATCCGGCCCCTGGAGCGTCATCCACTACAGCAGCCCAGCCGCCAAGCGCCTACAGGCCTCGGACATCCGGCCCCGCGAGCCCGGACATCCGGCCCTTCCCGAGCCCCTACACATCCGGCTCCCAGCCCGGAAATCCGGACCCGTCCGAACCCGAGAGCAACAAATGCCACCACTCCAGCCCGGACATCCGGCCTCCTCAGCCCGGACATCCGGCCCGACGCCCGGACGTCCGACCTCCCCTGTCTGCGCATAGTGAAGGGCCGAGGCCCATGTATCCCTTCTCCCCCCTAGACTATATATACTCCACCTCGTCCAACTTTCTAGGGTTAGCAAAGGTTTAGCTCATGTTTGTGTGAGAGCTTTGCTCATCCACTTGGATACCTTCTCCACGGAGATTCGAGCCTCCACCGAAGAAGATCCTTCAAGCGGATTCAAGACCCCTTTTAGGGAAGAACTCAAGACCTCCTCACGGAGAAGACCGGCTACCTATGTATCATCCCTAGTTGATCGTGTACCATGTATCGTTCTATGTATCCGAGGATCTAGCACTTTTCTGACTTGTTCTTGTTCGTTTGAGTGTTCCTCGTGTGTTTTCCCCTTTGTGTTCTTCGTGTTCTTCGCGGGATTCCGCTCCTTTTGTGAAAGATCGGGCGATTAGGGTCCCTACCCTACATCACCTCTCCACGGGCTCCTGTTCAACCACCCCTCTATGGGCTACTGTTCATCTAGCCCTCCACCGTCTACTATTCATCCAGCCCTCCACGGGGTCGTCCTGTTCATCCAGCCCTCCACGGGGTCCTGTTAATCTAGCCCCAACCGGCTCGATCGATCAGGGTCATGTTCATCCAGAGGCAACACCATGGGGTCCTGTTCATCCACCCCCATCGGTAACTGTTCTTCCA